>NC_056480.1:29274126-29579934 GCF_008729295.1 Plectropomus leopardus
TTGTTTTGTCCAATAGAAGGAAACGTGTTGAATTCTGTTGACAGTGGTGTCTCCAGCTGTACTGACATAACTGCTAACATGATGCTAGCGAGCAGCTAGTGAGAGTGTGGACATAATAACTATGCTCCGGGCCCTTCAACCTTTTAACGTCAGTCACGTAGGCAATAACGAAATTAGAACTCAGAAGATCAGTAGGAGACACATGACAGAGGTGTGAATAGTGATGAGTTTGATCTGTCCACTTGATTTCGCAACACCAAAACACATGCTAATACCAGGTTTAAACAAGCTCCATGTCTGATAGAATGTCATTTTCTGTAATCAGCTGAACACAGAGAATTAAGAAAAACAGTGAAGCATAATGTCTTGGCTCACTCACCTTTTGCAGTTTCATGGTTCTGAAGTCCCACTTTGGTATCTGTCGCACCAGCACCAGTTCGGTTCAGCCCGTTTCCAAGGTTCTTCTTCTTCCGGCTCCCCTTCAACCAGCTGAAGGCCTGTCCAAGGGAGCTACCCGGCTTCTTCTGCCCACGCTGAGCCCTCGCCTCCCGGGCTAAGATCTCAGTGATGTCCCTGGGCACCAGGTCACCTGTAGACCTCCTCCGGGACATCCTGGAGGTTGGTCCTGGGAGCTATGGCCCCTGGACCTCCACCCAGAACTGTGTGTCTTCTGTTGGGAACAAGTGAAACCTTCCTGCTCTCCAGGGTGTCATGAACCCCTCTGTCCCTCTCTGGCCTCGTTCAGTGTCTCTGTTTTTCCTGTCTGTCACCACCTGGGACAACAGTGAGATCAGCAGGATGGAATGAAAGACAGAAAAAAAGGGTCCAAATGAAACCCAGACAGACGTGATGAAGCAAAAAGAGAAAACAAAAATATCAGATTTATTAGAATATGAACACTAACTGTTTGAAACCTCAGCAAGTTAGCTTAAAGAAATGGCAAGAAGGCAATGAGCAACTAATAATGAAATTAGCAAGAAATTAGTAAAAAAAAAAAGTTCAAGAAATGTACATAAAAAATAGGGGGGAAAAAAGGAAGGTCAACAAAACAAACAAGGAAATGACCTGAATGCTTAAAAATAATAAAAATAAAAATAATCATAATATTGTAGCATTTTTTTAAAAATTGAACTATATTATAATAAATCATTTTAAATATAATTTCCTGGACTTTTATCCTTTTTAATTTAATTTTCTAAGTCTACTTTTTTAAAAACATTTCTTGTCAAGTTTCTTTTTGCCTTTTTCTACATTTTATCTGAAAAGAAATTACACCGCTTTGCTCAGGGTCCAAAGGTTTAAAAACATGTGACAACCAGCTTAAGAAAAGTGATGTCGATCCAGTTTTTAAAGGGTTAACTGGAATAAATCAAACTCATCAGGTTATTTCAAAACTAAAGAAAGATAAAACAGGAAAACATACCAGCCTCACTGTAAACATGAGTATTCCCACATTGTCTTACTAAAGTTTTCCCTCTACTCGCCCGCCCCCACTGCCTCTTTTTCTATTCTCTCATTTTTGTGTATGTAGAGGAGAAGCCCCGGGGAGCAGAGCTGGACCTCTGCACAGTCTGTGTGTGTGCGCATGCATGTTTGACATGTGGTTCACATCAGCAGAAAAGTGTGTATGGCTGCGTTAGAGTCGAGAGAGAAGTTCAGTTCAATAAGACTAGTGGTGGGCAAATACAAAGCAGACTTTTTACTTTATAAAGACACATTTAACCCTTTGAAACCTGGAGCCACATCACTTTTCTGTCAGGTGTGTTTCACAAGTATTTAACCCTCTGAACCTTGAGCAAATTGATGTTTTTTTTTTTGTTCCAAAAACATGGGGAAAAAAGACAATGAGTAACTCGGTAAGAAATGTTTCACAAATTGCAAGAAATAAGTCGATTTGGAAAATGTGTTTGAAAAAAGCATGGGAAAATGTCTAGGGATATATATATATATAATTATAATAATTAGGTATTTATACTTATGGTACATGATTATTATAATTTAAAACTTTTTGACTTTATTTAAACTAATTTTCGGGTGATTTTCTTGTACTTTTTTCTCATTTTTTGGTCATTTCTTCTTTCCTCATTGCCTCGTTTCCATGTTTTTAAAAGAAACCAAGCCAATTAGGTGAGGTTTCAAAGGGTTAAAGAACACACATGAACCCATGCACTTTGCTACATGCTGTCACATTAGCAGACCATGAAAATATTTGCTATAAAACAGTCGGACAGAATAGAACAGTGTTCAACTTACAGAGCGAGCGTGCAGTCCTCTCCCCTGCTACCCTCGTTCCTCTCAGCCTGAGAACAGCTTTGCAGAGCATGTGTGTGTGTGTGTGTGTGTGTGTGTGTGTGTGTGTTTAGCAGAGTGAATGAAGCTCCATGCTCTCTGAGTCCCTCCCTCTGTGTGAGAGCCAGCCTCTCCTCCCACCTCTCACTGGGCTGTGAGCAGTTTGCAGCACCATTCCAGCTCTGGCTGCTTCTCCTCATTTTCCAAACAGCTGACATTTAGCATGTTAGCTTCAGTACAGTCCACCATAGCAGCTGCACGGCTCATTAGTATTTTCTAGTCCTGCTGTTAGCTTTCCTATTGTCTTTCCTCCTAGCCTCCTTTCCGGGGATCAGGTGCAGTGATCCCAGTGTCCCTCAGGACGGGAACCCCTGGGTGAGGAAGCATCACGGCAGCTAGGAGTGAAAAACACACAGCATGGACCAATGAATCAATGGATTCGCCTAATAAACCAAATATAAAACAGAGAGCCAGGTGTAGCTTTCACTGAGATGAGGTCTCTTGAAGCAAAATTTAAAAAAAAAAAAAAATTAAAAAAAGGGAAATCTAATGACAGATTTCCCTCTGAAGCAGACCAGTGTTGGAAGGTGGCCTGGCAAAGGTGAGGAGGTTCAGTAGTTTCTGTGCAGTTAGGAGGGAGTGGCTCTGTCCTATCAGGTGGAAACCCGAAACCCCTTGTTAAACATGACACACACAGTCAGACAGACAGGTGAGGTCAGTCACTGTTAAATTTTGTCCACTTGTACTCACCATACAAGCTTTGCCACTACATTTTGAAGTGAGTTGCTAATTGCTCTGTGGTGGGACGAAACACGCTGACATCACTGTATGTGGGTGTGTGGGGGGGGGGGGGGACACTTGTCAGAAGTGGGTGGAGTGCACGTGTGTCGTAGGACTGGCTCATCTGGTTTGGATGTGGAGGAAACCCACTGGGGTAGGGAGGGGGATCAGGAGCTGGAGGAATCTGTCAGTTACCAACAAGAGTCTTCAATAAATGTATGGTTTTATCTATGACAGGGATACTCAACCTGCTTTGCTTGGGATCTACAGGAGGCCAGTTGCAAAATGTTAAGACATAGGATTTTAGGACATTGGCCGGATTTAGGACAGTTCAAGGATTTTAAGATGTTTCTAGGATTTTAGGGCATTTCTAGAATTAAAGGATTTTTCTAGAATTTTAGGATATTTCTTGGATTTTAGGACATTAGGGTCTTAGCTAGGACCTATGTCAGGTGGTGTGCAGGATCCTCCATTGGATCTATTTAGGGTTAGGTGTTAGTTTTCTGGCACCTTATGTATACTAAAAGTACAAAAGAAATTCCCAGTGTAAATCATTTTATTTTTATTGTGAATTAGAAAATGTTCAGGGGTGCCACCTGGCACACTATCTGCATGGACTGTAAGTTGAGTGCCAATAATCTATGCTAATGCAACAGCACAGTAGGCTATCTCGTTGTAATAACAAAATATTTGTAATATCTTTATCTAAAGAGAGCATTTCTGTGTTATCATGGTACAGAAATGTACAATAGCTGGAAAATATTGATATTCAATACATTTTTTTTTACCATGGGGAAAAGTGACATTGAGGGCATACAATGTATTTTTTTCAATGTATTTTTTTTTTAAATTAAAGATAAATACAAGAAGGCTATAACATGACAACAATGACTGTTCCTTTCCTGGTTAGTAGCAGAGAACGGCTAACTGTAGTTAAAGAAAGCAAGAAAGTGCAGCTGAAACAAATGTATCAATATTGCAGAAAATGTTTTGAAACTGTTTAAGGTATTCAGGATGAATATGTATCGAATTTGTGACAACTTCATGAAATAGCATACCCTGCTTTGTGTACACTTGCAGCAAGCCTATCAAAAGAACAAATAAGTCTTTATATTTGTGATAGAATATGTGATAATACCGAACGGATTCATGTCGGCTTCATCCATTATCAGCAAGCTGTAGGTCACTGTCTTTATTTAGTTCCTAAATTACCTGTCCACTGAGATTCTTCAGCTAATTCTGGCACAAGACCCAAGGATGTCACTGTCAGTTTGGTTCTCATATGCTGCAACTTTAATGGCCTTCATTCCTCAACTAGATCACATACTGTCAGTGCTGGTTGGCATTCTCTTGCTATATCTCATGAGCAAACGTTATGGAGAATCAAAAGGAGAAAATGAAGATCAGGTGGCAGATTCACTTTTTAAAAAATGGCAAAAAGGAATTTTCTTTTCTTCCTAAAGTCTGACCTGTTGCTTATTTTCAGTAAGTACTGATTCATGATTTCTGTGTGTGTGAGATGAGGTTTTGTGTGTGTGTGTGTGTGTGTGTGTGTGTGTGTGTGTGTGTGTGTGTGTGTGCGTGTGTGTGTGTGTGTGTGAGTGCTGGGTGAATCCATACTGTGTGTGTGCTCTGGTGTGATGGGAGGGGTTAAAATGAGTCATGGTTTAGTTCACTCATGCCTAACAGATTGAAATGTTTTAATGTTTCCATGGCGATACAATCGAAAACAGCCACTCTGTCTATGTCTGCGAGTGTCTGAATGTTTGCAGTGAGAGGCTCAAAATCATTAACCGCCAGAACACTATGAGCCTACTGGGGAATGTATCACCAATCCTCCCCAACTCTGTTTTCCTCTGTTTCCTGTTTGTCTCCATCTCGACTTTTCAAGCTCAATGGTTAGCTTCATTTGCTTGCTACATTTACACTGCGTTTACATGCAGTCATATGTCTATGACCATAGTCCTGCCACAGAAAAGATTAACTGAATCTATGGTCATACTTTTGTTTGGAAGACAGATCGCCATGCAAACAATAAAAGATAGTTGTGAAATAAGTTATAAGGGAATAGGACTACTGCACACATTTTAGATCCAGCATTTTTCTGTTTATTCAAACCAGACGTAATCTATCTAAACAGCTACATATGTATACAGAATCTGTAAGCAACGGAGCAAGATTATGGTATCTTTCTGGTTTCCATTTGTAGTCCAAGTAGTATTGACCAATCATGTTTGAATGGCAGGTAAACAGTCTGAGGCAGAACACAGTGACTGAAATGCAATCTGGGAACTCACTGGGATATCCCAGAGGGAGCTGGAAAGTGTTGCTAGGTAGAGGGATGTCTGGAGTACTTTGCTTGCTCTGCTGGCCCACAATTTGGCCACTAAGAAGCAGATGAAAATGGATGGATGGATTTTTTGTGTCTCTTTGAGATCATTTTGTGTCTTTTTTTATGGTTTTGTGTTGCATTGTTGTTATCCTTCCATTTTTGTAGATATTTTGGGTTTCTTTGTAGTTCCTTTACAACTCTTTATGGTCATTTTCTTTCTGTTTTCTGGTCATTTTGAGTCTTTTCGTGGTTGGTACATGTTAATTTAAATGATGCTTTGTATGTAAAGGCCAGTCAGGCCCCCTTACACTTTGGGCCCCTGTGCCCTGCAGGGCCATATAGTAATCCATCCGTGGCTTCATTGTATTCCCTGAGGTTTATCTTTGTCAGACCATAAGCCTTCGGTTTCTGAACTTGATTCTGTACACCCACCAGCCAAAACATTAAAACCACTTGGCGGGAGAGGTGATTAACATTAATCCTCTCGTAACAATGCCATGCTGTGCTGGGAGACCTTGAATCCTGGCATTCATGAGGATGCCACTTGACATGCACCACCCACCCAAACATTACTACAAACCAAGTACCGCTACATCATAGCAAAGGTCCCTAGGATAATGCACCATGCCACACTGTAAAAACTGTTCAGGAATGGCTCAAGAAACATGATAAAGAGCTCAAAGCATCCACCTGGCCTCTAAATTTCCCATATACCAATCTGTTTGAGCTTTTGTAGGATGTGTCAGTACCCCAGAGGTACCCCAAATCCAGTGTGGGGCCTTTTTGGATTGGACTTGTCTTTGAACTGTAAAGGAATGGACGCAGGACTTCTGAGGGGCACCCTGAGGTGTTTGGCACAGGGATGTTGGCCGTAGATCCTCTGAGTCCTATCTGTAAAATGGTGTACCAGCATGTTCTATGAATGCTTAAGCAAATTAGGATTAGGGGAATTCAAAGGCAAGGTGGACACCTTGAGCACTTCAACACATTCTTCAGGCCATACCTGCACAGTTTTTATGATGAGGCATGGTGCATTAAGGGGGGGGGTACTTGTTCCACAACGGTGTTGGATGGTACATGTCAAGAGGCATCCGAATGATTGTGAGGACCAAAGATTTCCCAGCAGAACATTGTATTTTCACAGAATGATAAGGCAGTATGTGGAATACTGCGTGCATATAAATCAGTTATAGCCACTTTCCAAAACATGTTCAAATAGTCAACAAAACAGAAACAGGCGCTGTGGTGGTTCACTTTTACACTGTGATCTGTACATTAGGCTTTAGCTTCTATCTTTGTTTGATCTGTTTTTGCTACTGTGTGAGGTTGACATACTGGATATATCCTTCGAACACATATTGCAGACCCCTCTGTCTGTGTCTCTGTAAAATCCCTTTGTCATTCTCCACAAAATCAGAAAATATTTCTTCAGGGAGTGCCATTAGTTACAGTGTGAGCTCTATGCTCGCCACTGCAGCTTGACGGGCCATCGCAAAGGGGCAGGGTTTAGCAAAGGGTCAACTGAATTAGATAACGTCTTGAACTCAAATAATCCACTGGAGCAGTTGGGCACCCTGCTCAAAGCAATTTGAGGCCTTGAGACCCACAAATCACACAGAAAACAGATATCAAGTCATGACAGCAACATGAACTTTCTGTCAATGACCTGAGTGTGTGTGTGTGTGTGTGTGTGTGTGTGTGTGTGTGTGTGTGTGGCTGTGGTGAATGTGACTGAAAGGAGGCTGCAGGCAGGAAATCCATACTGCCGGTTGGGATAAGCCCAGCTCTCTCGGACCAGTATTATCATTCCCGACCTGCCTTTGTCCGGCCACAGACACATTCTTTCTGCACCGACTGCTTCTCTCTGTGTGTTCCTCTAACAACAGCAAGCAATATTGAAACTACATCAAAAAACACTAACACAGGTTGCAACAATACTTCTCTATTGTTATATTTAGTTACCTTTAAAACAAGTGTGTTCATGTTTTTCCTCTAGAAACGCATTTCTGAGAACTAAGAGTCACTGAAAGCTCTGAAAAAGAACAAAACTCTCCAAAGTTGCATTCCACAGTCTACTATTTATAACAGCGAGGATGGGAGGGGTGGAAAGAGAGGTGAGAGAAAGAGAAATGAGGACAGACAGAGAATTGAGGCATGTAATAATAGTTTTAGAGAGAAGAGGGAGAGGTTCCAGGTTGATACTCAGCTGTAAAACACACAGAGGGGATTCCTCTGTGCAACAGAGACAGCTTTGTCTCACCAGCATACGACTAGAATAGATGTACAGTCTCTGTTGGCAGAGAGCTCTGGTTGAAAAAGGGGTATGGAAAGAGGAATGAACTAAAATATAAACCAAAGTAGTTCAAAAAGTGTAAGGTAAAAGAAAAAGAAAGAGGTAAAAAACTACTGTCCTATCCCACTGCACTCAACTTTTCCCTGTCCAGACATGTTGTTGCCCCTGGTGGTAGGGGCAGCTGCTCACCGTCCCCACCACATTCCTCTGATCTGCCTTTAATAGAGTCACCAAAAGATGAGGTTATATGGTTATAAGACTGGGATAAGGTGTGCATTTCATTACCTTCACTAGACAAGGGGGAAAGTAAAGGAGATATTGTTGAGTCATCACTAATAAGTGTGAGATAAGGAGGACAGGAAAGAGAAAACATGGGCTGAACCTGCTGAAAATGGAGCTGGAAGACCTAGCTGTTTTCTTTTTTTGTGGTGCCTCTGGGGAGCAATTTTGTCCAAGAGCCAGACGACGGAGACAATAAGGCTAAAGGAGGGTCATCTCCTGACTAGCTGTTAGTTCTACCCTAAAACAAAGAATAGCACTGAAACACTGCAGTTAACAGCTCTTAAGCCTTATTCCCACTGCAAAGAAAACCCACTAACACCTGCTAACATCTGGGTTTTTAATGCAATGTGTACTATTGGCATTCACATCTGGCTCATCTGGCGGCAGCATTGAAGGAAACACAACAATGCGCTAATTCAGCCCATTATCATTCCAAACTCTTCAGATACAGCTGCTTTGACAGTGCTTTTGGTGTACGATTCTGATGCCAAAAGGAACCTTTTGTGTGTGCATGATATGTACGTGTACAGCATCAGTTGAATATGCGGCTAGACAGAGCCAGTCGCGTTGTTGTTATACACCACTTGATGGGCGAGGGGACTTGCCGTGTCAGCCTGATAGCAGAAGGGGGCATCACCTGAGATTACAGCTGGACCGAACCTGTCGCATGTGCGATATATTAATGAAGTAAAGATGAAGACAGCACTCCGATTATGATTAATTGGAAGTTGCGATCTAAATGCTGAGGAAGGGCATCTGGCTCAAAACATTTGTGTGGCAATCAGTAAAAAATTATAATCCGTTTGCTGTCCTGATCTTAACTTCATTAATATCTACTTTAAGTGATTCAGTACCCATTCTCAAAAAGTTTGATCGAAAGTGAGCGCATTGTGTCTCATTTTATATTTGCATGCACAAGATACACCACAGAACAGCGTCAAGTTGAAATGCTGTCGGTAACAACGTAATATAAGGAGTGCAAGGGCGCCTATAGGTCAGGCAGCAGGGGCAGTGGATGGGTCCAACAAACCCCGGACTTTACTACGGGAGTTCAGTGTTCGTTTCACTTTTCTACATCTTACCATGTGCCTCCTCCGCCTAATCCAAACCATCTGTGACTTTGCTGCCTATTCCTAACCATCCATGTGGTCAAAAAACGATGCTGTGCACACTGCCATACTATAAATAATGTTCACTGCTTTGAAGCTGCATCTAAACACACATTATTATCATCTGTAGTGCTCTAAACTTTAAAGCTGTGTTGGAATGAAGAAACTGGAATGTAATGCTGACCCCAGATCAGTTTCTATCTGTCTGATAGTATCTAGAGAAGAGGAGCCAGGTGGGACCTCCTTGCGTGTGTAACCCCGTCGTAGATCAGCTCTGTGACCCTTAAGCCATCCATCACATTTTATTAGCCAATCAGTGTTTGCTTCTGCTGTTACATGTTGAAGCTGGCCTGTTGGTGGTTCTTTCTTTAAGTTGACATGACCCTTCTTGGAAATACATACACACACATAAATTAGATCAAGGGAACGGTAAACGTAATAAATGGTCCATGAACAGTTCCACTGGGTCTTGTGTTTTTCTTAAAACATGAAATAATAAAACGCAAGTGAGATCAAACATATAAAGCCCTATGTGTCCAGTGTTCACAGTGAAACTGTCTGCACAGCGGACAGTGAAGTATTTCTCAGAATCCAGGAGTGCCGAGAGCCAAAACACACTGGCTGTGTGCAGAGCCATCTGGCAGGCAATTCATACGCACATGAAGATACAAACACAGACTGATACACGCTATTTACTCAAATAGAAACCACGCAGAAATATTTGGACCTACATACAAGATAGTGTTTCTCAACAACAACCTTGTTTTTGCTTTTTCTTGGCCTACAGTCGGCTATTGTTTCATTTTCTTTTGAGCTATTCTTCCCTTTGACCTTTGGTTGGTAGCATGTTTTTTGATCTCAAAGGGAAAGGGAGTGGGGTTGTATGGTGGACTTATCCATGGTCAGTGTGGTCATTACCTATAGCAGATGTAAGTCGACATACCTCCGATTTGGAGAAGCAGGCTGGAGTCTGACATGGAAGAAAAGCAATGTACTGCTGTGGAGGAGTCAGCAACAAAATATGTCTTAGCCATCTAAAGTCGCACCTAAAGACATCAATATCAGTGTAAGATGTGCTATATTTATGATATTTTAAATGCTTTAACTTTCCATCAGATAGCCTGCTTTGATGAGAAAGCCATTAACTGCTTCAGTTCCCCATCCATACTCTCGTCAAAGCCACCATGGAGCCTCTGTCTGTGCTTTTGGCATAAGTGTGTGACACTAAAAGGCACCTTTCGTGTGTGCATGGGATGCCAGCAGATCGGGTGAGAACATTACCAGGTAGAACTGGGGATGATTATTATTCACTGGTGGACAGCCTCCCGTGCACGGCGATATGTGCAGTGGAGGCATCACTTGAGAACGCAGCCAGAGGGAACCTGTCGCATACGCATTAAACGCGTCGGGATGGCGTTAGGTTGGACCGCTGCCAGTAATGACGTAATATAAGGAGTACGAGGGTGGCGGGCAGGAGAGGAGGTGAATTGATCCAACAGAGCTGGACTTTGATGGGGGAGTCTGGTGTTTGTGTTTCCTGTCTGAATGTGATGTTTTTTCTACACCATACCATGGGCCTTTTTGTCCTAAACCTAACCATCAATGACTTTGTCACCTAAACTTAACTTGCCATTCTCATTTATTCATCTTGTGATGTACCTTTTACAGAGCCCTTTAACACTATAACTACTCTGCACATATGTTCAGTCAAAGAGACAATTACATAAACAATCTTTACCGCTAAAGTAAAATTTACCGATACAATAAGTTCCACATATACCCTTTTCATGCAACATGGTGGCTATTTCAAAGCTTTATGCAAGCACATTACTTGTTATGGTAAGGGTGAACTACTCCTTTAAAAACATGACATGAAATATTTTTGCAGCAGGAATTCCAGAGAGGGTGTGGTTGCTGCTGGTTTGTTTGGGACTGGACAAAAACAGGCCACAAGTTTCCATCCAACCATCCAACCATCGCTCTTTCTTACTTTCTTCCTTTGTCTCTCTCTCTCTCTCTCCATTTGCAGAGGAACTATCTGCCTGTTTTCACTATCTCAGGGGGGTCGTTTAAACGATCCACTGACGTCACAGCCAGGAAACCTGAGGTGACCTCTGTCGAATCTTTATTAAAATAACAAGATTGGCACTCACACAACATCTAATTAAGAGAGCTGAAAGCAGAGTGGGGATTCTCTGGTGAAACAGTTTGTGCAAACAACATGGATTAGGAACATATTTGTGCAGTTTAACTTTAAGGCTTTTGGGAGTGTGTAAGAACAAATCTGTAAACTTTTGAAAAGTCATAAAAGGTGCTGTACTGTAAAAAAGCAATCTTAATATTTACTGTTGTGCCTCAAACAACATTTACAGACGTGAGACGAATTAAAGGAAAAACCTAAAAAATGGAGTGGAGAAACATACAAAATGCAGATGGTTCCATGCAGCAGGGCTTAATGAATGATTTGATGAGTATGAAAATAATGTGAATAAAAAGCTGCAGCCTTTAAAGTCATCATTTCTCAACCCAGTTAATCACCTATGAAAGATTTTGGACAAACCTGTAAGATGATGCTCTCCACCACCATCATCACAACATCAAATGATATTTAATAAAAACTTTTTTTTCCAATCTATCTCTGTCACTATCTCTGGTGCTGTATATTCTTTGGCTATGTTTGGCTGTGTTTGTTTTTCTCTCTATCTGCTGTACTCGGCTCTCTCATGCAAAAGAGATTTTGATCTCAGTGAGATTACCTGATTAATTTAACCCTTGAAACCTAAGCATATATGCTTGATTTTCTTCCCTTCACTTGGGAAGAAGGCAAAGAGAGACTTAAGAAGAAATTACCTTAAAATCTTAGAAATTAAAAAAATCTGTAGAATAACTATATATATTTATGATAGAAATAATATTAAAAAAAATTCATACACCCTAGATTTTAAAGATATATATATATATAAAATTAAAAACTAAATATAATTTTCCACTAATTTCTTGCAATTTGTGGAATTTTTCTTGCCAAGCTGCTCATTGCCGTTGTCCCCCAGTTTTCAGAATAAAGCAAACTAATTTGCTCCTTCAAATGGTTTAAATACTTGTGAAAGCCTGTGAAAAACAACACAAGAAAAGTGATGTCACTCCAGGTTTCAAGAAGTAGTTTTAATCACTTCAACAGTTTCACAGACTTGGCAAAGAGCACTTGATGTTAGTTCTTTCTTTAATTTGTCACCCAACTGCACATCACAACAACAGGCTCCCACACACACACACACACACACACACACACACACACACACACACACACAAGCCAGTGATTCCTAGCAGTAACAACATTAACTTGACATGGAAGCTTTATGTGTTTGGGTTGACAGCGAGCCTCAGATGAACAGGGTGTCCTCTTAGAGCCATAATGATGTGCTAAAAGTGGCACCAATAAGAGCTGGGTGAGCCTTTACTCGAGATGCGTGAGTAAGACCAGAGGAATGTTAAAATTCATACTGACTAGTGTGGTGGATAACAAGTTGGTGTACTTACTGGACCCAAGTGAGATCCATGCATACTAATGTTGAAACAAGGCTATGAGTGTGCAGCCATGCTAGCAGCTCAGTCAGGCTGGACTGAGTTACTGTGGTGCTTTGAGCTAAATGCTGAAACAACTCTGCTTGGTGTGTGAAAATGGTAACATGTGGTACAATAATTAGTAGTCTACTAAAGCCGCGATGACATTGGGACGTATTGTTTTCACTTTGTACGTGTGCATATGTGTGTGTGTCCAGAAATTTGTGCAAAATGTTAGAAGAATGTGACCAAAATGTGGTCCCGCAGGCACCAACTGTAGCAGGAACTACAGCAGATGCTGTTTTAAATATTTTGACGTGTTTTTATATGTGTCTGTCTGTGGACAGATTTTTGTTAACACCATACAATGTATCCTCATAAAACGGTTTGCATGATATATATCAAAAAATGCACGGACAACAGTTCGTATGATATCCTTTGAATTAGCACCCCACAAATGACGTTGCATCCTTAATGTACAGTTACATGATTTACGTAAAGACACTGAGGTAAGGTTAAGGAAAAGAAACATGGTGTGGGCATAACTTACAATGACTCAAAGGTCACATGGTTCCTAAAATGCATCTCTGTGGGAAAGTCTGGTTTTGAGACCCATTCACAACCCGTGCCTCTTTACAAGGGACACCGTCCTTGTTTTCCTCCGTCAGTGCATTAGTTCCATGATCATAGCCCTCCAAAATATGTCGGTTAAACACAACTTAAACACAAACAAGAATTACTGGCTCATGATTACGTGGGATATGTACAAATTTGGGTGCATTACTTTTTTTTAGAAAAAGTACCAACAGTTTATGAGAACAGCCTGCATGATAATGATGCAACATTGCAGGACTGCAGTGACAAAACTTAGCAGTTGTCTAGTTTCAACCTGTTCTCACTCAGAACAAGTTAAATACGTCTGATTTGTCAGTGCATTCAGCGTACGAGTGTGACGCCAAAAGCCCCTTCCACTACCAACCGTAACACAAATGGATGAGAACACGCTCAGACAGAATCTGTGACGCTGTTATCAAGCGCTGGGCGGCACCGGGTGCATCCACATGCAACGGACAAGGGCGTCACCACTTAAGAGTGCGGACGGACGGAACCGGTCACATGTATGAAACGCTGAAGGACATGTCAGGAAATAATATAACAAACGATGTAATATAAGGTGTGTGAGTGCACTTATAGTGTGGTTGGGCGGGTGGACGGGTCCCACAAACAACTGACTTTCGTATGGAAGTCTGGAGTTTATGTCCTGTATGGATGTGTAGTTTTTTCCCTACACCTTGCCATGTGGCTCTTTGGCCTAAACCTAACAGTCTGTGACTTTGCGCCTTCTCCTAACCATTGTGACAGTCCGCCGGTTCGTTGCCATGTGCTGCTGTGTAAACATAAGGACAATGCTGCGTCATCCCACCGTGTGCATTTGTTGACATCGTGGTATCGACATCCTACAGCGTGAACATTGGCCATTGCCCTCCCCACTTTACACCCCTGACAGACATTTAGTTTAAGTTGGGTCCATCTCAAGATGGTCTCTAGTTTTTCATTTTAAGTGATGACGACTCTAGATGATGAAGTACAATTCATCCAGAGAGCAATACATGAATGTTTGTGCCAAAATTCATGGCAATTCACTCAATAGTTGTCAAGACATTTCATTTAATGTTTAATGCAACATTAAACTGAAGAGAATCTGCCATGATTGGCTGTGAGCGACGCAATGCAATCGTCATTTTTTTCTAGAGCTGGGTACAAAAAGGATTATACAACAGTTAGTTCCGACCAAGTAATTTGATTGGTGGGGAGGCATTCCATGAGTACTCATATAGGAGTACAACATCACTGGGACCGTAAACTTTTAACTCTGCATGTATCACTCTGCTTAACGGCTGTTCAAAATCTGTTTATTAGTGTAAGAGTGAAAGTGGGATATGTTTTAAAAGAAGTATATGTTTATAGTACGGTGTAAGCACAGGCTCAAACAGCTAGTTGCCGCAGTTCATGTAGCTGTCAGTTGGTCAGGTTGAGGGAGGAGAAGAAGAGAGGAGAGAGAGAAAGAGAGAGAGAGAGGAGTTTGGGGCGAGAAAGGATGAGAATTTTTAAGTGTGTGTTGAGCTGACTGTACATGCATTGGAGTTACTAAAAGTTATGAGGAAGCCCCGGAGGAGGCAGTTTTGACGGGTTGTGGTAAATGTTTGTTAACTGGAAGTAAGCCAGCTGTTACAGATGTTACAAGGATGTGCAGTGAGACAGGGACAGACTTGTCTGATACTAACCGCAGCCTGAGAGACACTGACACACACACACACTGTCTGATAAGAGACTCGAGGTGACGGAGATCACAGTAGTGAGCGGACACACACTGCAGAGACGAACTGTCAGATCAAACTAACTCATCTGAATCTCACAGGCCGCCAAAGTGTCTGTTAACAGATTCTGATTTCACTGAAAACACAGAGATAAATGTTTATGATACTAAGCATCTGGTCTGTGCATAACATGAAGACTGAGCTAACACAGATTAGCAAGCAGCATGCAGGAAAATGTTTACGTCCAGCAGTTGCGGAACTACTTGTGTCGGCAGAGCCAGAAAAAACATTAATTAAACAAACAAATCATAATCTGTTGTCGCTTTTTAATATTAACAAATAAAAGACACTTGTAAAAATGTTGTATGGTCATGTGTTGTGCTGTATATCATCACGACTGTAATTATCTTCGGCACTCGGCCTGCGAGCTTGTGACCGAATCACAGCCCTGATGATTTAGCACAACATCACTCCCTCTCTTGTGATATTGCTTAATTGAACACAGCTATCATTTGATTGGAGAAGTTTAATAATACTTGGCTAGAGGATAAATCAGCAGGTCACCAAAGTTATTAGAATTTTTTCTTTGCACATTATGGATATCTGTATCAAATTTCTGAGCAAGATATTGTGCATAAAACAAACACTGTCAAAGTCATGGTGGAAGAAAAGTCAGAAGGAGAAGTCAGGAGGAGAAGTAAGGAGATCACTAAAGTCAGAGAGCTTGGTCCTCTAGGAATCAGGAATTTTCAAACGTTCGTCTTAATCCATCCATCAGTTGCTGAGACATTTCAGTCTGGACAAAGGAATAGGACTAGAGCAAAACCACCAGCTGGCTAAAAATTTAAAAACATTTCCTCAAACAAGTGAACAATGCATCTGGCTCTTGCCACACTGACTCTGCAGTCAATGAATCCTCCCACCCCAACTGATGTAGGTCGGTTCCAAGAAACTTCTTGAAGTAGGAGGATTTATTTCCACACATGCAAAGACACAAACAGCCCTTTCAGCACATAAGTGGCAATACACCGGTGCAAAACAAGTCTCCACGGTTAAAGATTGACAGATAAACAGTGACTATCACCTAATGATTTCATTGTTGACACAGTTCACTCTGTAGGTGAAGTCTGTCAGCCATGACTGAAGCCAAAGTATGATCTTCACAGACTGAACATGTGATCTCATTTCTATCAGCTCATCTCATCTCTCTCTACATCAGCTAACAAACCTGGGTCCTGTCCCAATGCTGTGAAACTTTCCAAACAAAGACTAAATTTTGTGGAGAAGTAGCCTAATTTGAAAGGAGTATTGGGTGAGATAAAAAATCTAATCAAAGCGCTATGAGAACAAGCCAAAGCTGCTCTATCTTTTTAAGGACAAGCGTGTCTGTCATCTTTAAATAGAGGACATTCTTAATCCAGAACGGTGGAAAAGCACACTGAGGAAGGACATCGGGCCCCCTTATTCATTATATTAAGTGATCCCTTAAGACCATGAAAAGCCAGCTGGTAAAAACACAAGGTGGCTGATGACAGTAAGAAGATGGCGGCTGACAATTATGTGGCAGAGGCACTCTCCTTAAAATAAACACCCGATAAGGTCACTGTCATTAAAACACACTTAGCCTTGGTGAGACAATGCTGTATGATGCTCATTATGACAGGCGGTAGGGAACAACAAAGGGAGACAACAGATGTTGAGTTTGGAAAAGTGTGTTTGTTAGAAAAGTGCTCCGGGGCCTGTGTTTTTCTGTAGGCCGACACGGAAGTTAGCTTAAACCTAGTTCCCACGTCAAAAAGCTTACGGTATTTTTCCATTGGATTTTGGATTATGTCAGAAATAGATAAACAAACATATATGATACTTGCATATTTTGTTTAGCAAGATAATCTCCACAAATAAATGCCATTTTTAGAATATGAGGCCCAAATGCAATTGCCAGAGGTAAAAAGCTAATGTTAGGCCACAAACAAACTACACCACAGTCGCATGATTAAAAATCGCCACCATCTACGAGGCTGTAAAGCCCTGTTCAACATGATGATGTTCTGTAGTCTCATATAGCCACTTGTTAGCAACCACCTTTTTTAAGACACATAGAAGCTTAAAAGTTCATAATAAAGTATTTACTGACATATTTTATGTCATAGAACAAAACATGAAAGTGTCTTCAAACCTTATTTCAGGCTTCTAACCAAAAACACATTCAAAAAACATTAACTTAGGATGAGGTAACCAGAAGTGCTAAAATGCTAACTTATCTCCAGGTTTTAGGACTCATTACTGGGATTCTCTGTGATTCAAATTCACAGACCTGCTGACAGAATGTTCCTGGGTGAATTGAGGGATTGTTTTGTTGTACCACAATAAGCTGTCAGTGAGCCATTGAGCAATACTTTTTTTTTTTAAATCAGCAGTTAAACACTGGTTGTATGAGAAAAACCTGCGTGAAATTGAGATTGTGAGCATTGTGAATGCATGTTGTATGAAGTCAAAAACGATGGCTGCTTGTATTTTTGATTTACATGTGGGCAGGTAGTTCATATTTTAGGCCATATATTATGTACAACCATTTTTGTCTCAAAAACACACAACAAAAACTTTTACCACCTCATTGTCTTCTTAATTAAATCATTTTCTAAGTAAAAGACCAGTTGAGCTTCTGGTGTAACTACAGTAGTTTGTTATGCTGTTAGATGTGTACTACATTATTTTTTATTGCTACCATTTTATGTCAGTGTCTTACCCTTTAATTCGAAATCACACAAGGAAAAAAATGAAAATCTCTGCTGGCAAAATGTGGTGAGACCACCTAAACTGAACAAAAGCATGAGTGCAACCAGAATGGAACCACCCATAAGGGACACATTCAGATGAAACACAAGGGTTCCTTTCCTCAAACTACTCCTGGACAAAACATTTTAGAGCAGACAGTATACCATATGCACATTTTTGTTTTGAATGGGATGTGTCTTATGAAAATGCACTTATTGTGTCCACCAGTCAGGTAGCTAATGATCCCTGAGCCAATTTATGTGAATAGAACACTCTACAGTGTTCTGCAAAGATGGTCGTCTGCCAAAATCCAATTTTAAGCCACAAATTACTGTGTTAGCAGACCTGAGTTGCAAAAAAGGTTTGAAATCAGGGATGCATTACATTTGATTTTGTTTGCCAATATCCAGTGTGCCAGTATATCCCAATTAATTTTGTTGGTAACCAATACCAATAGCAATAAATTCACTTTTTTTCTTCACCTAATTTTAGTGATCATCAAGTCTCTTCTGTAGTGTCATAAACATTATATTCTGCATAAAATATGCATAAATACTTCAAGAAAAGGTTGATGTTTTTTACATGTTAACTTAGTCAGTTTGTCGTAATGGCAGAAATAAGCATGTTGGCTGATTCCGAAATGTCACTGACCTTTAGAGACCGTTTAGTGCATTTTATGAGCTTTCCATTTTTTTTTTTTATCATTTTGGCTGTGTTCATGCATATGGCATAAATTTTAGACAGATTAACTGAATATTCACACTTCCTCAGCATGTGCCAGTACTGATCACCTACCTCCTTTCTCACTGTCATAATGTGAGGCTTCAAACTGGGCATCATCGTTGGGTAGCTGAATGCTGGCAATGACCGGGTGATTCTGCTCATCAGATGTGTGAGTGCCCAAAAGCGGCTAGTGCACACTGTAATCCTTCCCCTCTAACCTGTAAGGGAAAAAATCCTTCAATTTTTAAATAACCTTTAGGGACTGTTTGGCACCCACTTTTCATTTTTCATTTGATAGGTTTGGCTGTGTCTAAAATGCACTGTGGAAACTAAATTGTTACATTCATACTGTTAACTGCAAAATATGCACCACTGAAGACTATTAAAGAAATAACCTCAATGAAAGCAGAAAACCATATGAATGTATAACATTTCCATTGCCTGATTTTGAAAGGTACATTTTGTGTGCAGAGCGATGTAAGTGCGAATATCTGACATTGCACAAAAAAAAAGATAATGTATAAAAATCATTGCTGCTGCTAATCACTGACATATCCTAGACTGTGATGATAAAAGAAATCTACTCAGCACGTAGTATACTGACAATAATTCATTTTTGCTGTTGTTTTTTTAATTGAAAAACATAGTGGCATCATGACAAAAATCTGGCATTTAAAGGGTTAAAATTCTAAAAATTAATGAATATTTGATATTTTTGATTAGGACTGATGTTGGTTAAAAATTAACTCAATGACAGAAGAAAATAATTTTGGTGTATAATATTTTTTAAAGCTTGATTTTGAAAAGCCCATTTTGTGTGCAGAGCGATACAAGTCCGTGTAATAATGGAAGCGGGCCCTAAGGGTTAAAGCAAATACAAATACAGATGACATGACCATTCTATTGTTCATCCCTGTTTGAAATTTGAACAGTATGAATGTAAAGGGCGCCCAGCAGCCACCCCATGTACAAAGACTATGTCCTTGCCACAGTGGCTGCGCGTTCGAACCCAACCTTAGTGCTTTACTGCATATCATCCCCTCTTTTTGCCCCCTTCACTCTAAAGACTGATCTTAAAAAAGTCAATATGTTATTAAGAAACCCTTTATGTTTCACATCTACATTATTCCAAAGGAAACTACTGACATAAATAAAAATACATCTTAAAAAAAGAAAGCACTAATGAGTTGATGTGTGACTGAGATTAAAGGATGGAGAGAAGAGAAGAGAAACAGGAGGTAGAGGAGGACACACTGACAGGATGTTCCGGTGAGTTTGGACAGTGCTGCAGATTGGAGCAGACGCTAACAGACCGGTCCAAATCAATGTCCAGCATATGGCCTGTCTCAGTGGGACATTCAGTCCTCAACCACAACGCCCCCTGAAATATTTGGTTTCCCCCTTGTCCTGCTCTACACCCACACACAAACTGATGATCTCTCCATTCACTACGAAGGGAATGATTGCAAAAAGACTGAAAAGATGACGGTTTTTATGGTAGGCAAGTCTGAAAGTCTCTCTCTAGACCCCAGTGGATGTGTAGGTGTGCATCAGCACATCAATGTGTTGAACCAGTTCATTCCTGGACATAACTTGTAAATCACTGTCTCTCTCCCAAAGCTTAGACTTGCCAAAACACAGAGTCACACTGGTTGACATCAGTGAGTGAGATAAACATTACATCTTGTGCACAAGGGACAAAATCTTATCATGGAAATACTGAATCAGAATCTAAAGGGAATAACTGTCATTATTTCATAGGGTGTTAACTGCTAATAAAAGTATATTTAGTAAAAAGGGTCCTGCAAGTACTCTGAAGGAGGCTTTGCAGTAAATAATCTGAGATAGTTTTGTTCAGTTTAGAGTACACACAGACTAAACAGGAATCCATCATTCTCCCTCCACCTCTGGAACCCTTTGTAAGGCAGGAAGCAGCGATCAATAACAAATTAGAGAAAAATAACGTCTAAGATAGACAGTGTTAAAGGGATAGTTCTGGATTTTTGAAGTGGGGCTGTATTGGATGTGCACACCCCACGGCTCAGCATTGCCCGGCTGTATAGAGGGATTAATATCAAAACGTTTTAGGCACTTTAAAAAGAGCCTACTTAAAAAATACAATATCCCTCTAAGGTGACGCTGTATTCAGTGTTTTTAACATGAAGTTTCTCTTCAGTCGGGTCACGCAACAGCCGCTAACAGCACTTTCTGACCCAAACAGCTGAGCAGTGGCGGATGAGAAATGTGGGGCCAAAGGAAAAGGCATGGTAAAGTGGAGAAAATACTCTAAATACAGTGTCCACTTAGAGTGGTAAACCGGGAGCATGCTGACCGCAAGCTACTGTGTGTCTTACATTGTCTATACACTGATATCTCATACAGTCCTACTTCAAAAATCATGAACTCATCACTTTAAGGTAATATCTGTGATGTAATTGCTGTAGACTGGGTTTAGAGGTTAAAACTATGTCTTAACCCTTTAGGATAAATACAATTTAAAAAGTAAAAAAGGCAGACAAGACTGCCTTTTTAGTGGTTAAAAAGGTATAATAATGTGGTAACATAATTTTTAATATGTAATTATAATTATTAAATAGATTATTCCCCTGGCTTTTTTGGTTTTTTTCCTTAGAAATTTTTCCCTAGCTTAAAAAAAAAAACAACAATCTAAAACCAAAACAAAACAACAACAACAAAAACAATCTTAAAAAATCTACTTATTAATCATAATTTGAGGAACATTTCTTACCAAGCTGCTTATTGCCTTTTTCCTCATGTTTTTGAAAGAAATCACACCAATTGCTCAGGGTTCAAAGGCTAAAATACTTTTGAAAAGCAGCACAGGAAAAGAGATGTTGCCTCAGGTTTCTTAACTAAACTGGTTGTTCAAAGTTAGACAGTCAACACACTTCTTACCTTACCCCTCTAGATGAGTGGTGTTAAAATTAAGCTATGAGGCCACCTAGTGGTGTCTGGCTGTTATATTTCTTCATATATATGAAAAATATTCAAAATAGTGTAAAATCAGAGGTATGATTAATGCATAGTAAGGTACAAAACCTAATTATATGCTATCAGAGAGATGTCAAAATTAGTGATAAACTCTCATTACCCACAAGAAAGTCTGCTTGTGGAATAAAATCTAGGTCTGATGTCAATCAAGATACAAGAAATCTTTCAACTGATATATCCATCGTCTCCTCCTTTATCCCTGGATCCCTCTCCCTTTTGTCAATATCTGCCACATCTTTTCATGTTTTTCAGCCCTGTCTCATCCTCTCTGCCCTCTCCTTAGACTACAGAGGAGCACCTGTGCTCCATTGCTGGGGTCAGAAGTTTAGGCGAAAACCTATCCTCCCGTGGGAAGCTTGCAGAAAAGTGAGGGGTGCTATTTAAAGACTCTGTGATAATGAGGAGGCACGGGTGGAATCCTGGAGCCATGTTCTCTTTAATCATCAACACTCACACCATAACTTTTTGCTATTGCTGCTCTGCATGTCTGCATGATATGCATAGTTGTATGTCATGGCTTCATGCTGCATGCATGGCCATTTATGTCTTCATGATGTTCTGCTGGTATTGCTATGTGAATTTTTATAATTTCACAGGTTTCAAAACATCTTGCCAAAGGACTACAGTTTAAAATTAGCCAGATGTCTAACACTGGCACATTTACAATAATGCTGAGTAATGTGTGCTGTCCTTATAGATAAAATAAATGAAATGAAATAGTCTAGCGCCAATTTACGTTCATTAGAAGTTTGTTTTTACCAGTGACTTAGACTGTGAATCAAAGTGTTTGACTCTTCTGTCTATAGTTAATTATACGTCTGGGCAGACAAATATGACATGCAGACTTCCCCAAGTCTCCATATTGGGGCCTCTTTCATTTGACATCTACATGCTTTCATTGGCTCAGATTACAAAAATTAACAAAACAATGTTACCATAGTTGAAGGGACTACTGTCCAATACAAGCTCTGACTGATTGCATTGAACAAATCAACAACTGGATGTGCCACAATTTTCTTCAACTAAACAAAAAAAAAGACAAAACTGAAGTACAGTACAGTAATTCTTTTTGGAGCCAAGGAGGAACCATTTAAAGTCAGCGCTCAGCTTCAATTAGCAATGTATAAAATGACATACCAAGCCAGACATCTTGGTTTGGTCAAGCACTCAGACCTGAATTTCAACAGCCACATTTAGACAGTTACAAAGTCAGCCTACAACCACCTTAAGAACATACAGTATCAAGGATAAAATGACTTTTGTCTGCTCAGTTCTCAATAAAAAATGATCAGACAGCTGCAGATGACTGCTGCTCAAATTTCAAAATACTATTGTTAGTTTATAAAACACTGCATGCTTTAAGACCCAAATACATTTCTGACCTTCTGCTACAGTCTGAACCATCCAGAACTCTCAGGACTTCTTGGCCAGAGTCAAGACTAAACATGGGGGACCTGTGTTAAGTTTTTTTGCACTACATATCTGGAACAAACTCCCAGAAAACTGCAGGTCTGCTGAAACTCTGTGTTCTTTTACATCAAGGCTGAAGATTTTTCTCTTTGCTGCTGCCTTTTATTAAATTAAATATTTTCTTCATTTCTCTCACTTGGACTGTAACTCTTATGCTTGTACTGATACCTTAGTATTTCTTTTTGTTTGTTTTTATTTTCTATTCCCTAAATCTTGAATTAATTAAGCTTTTAATTGCATTTATATGTCATTTTAAAATGTGTTTCTTATGCACTGTCTCAACGCTTTTGATGCTTTATGTACCTTGTACCTGGTCACTGAAATGTGATGATGAAATAAACTTGCCTTGTCTAATGTTATCTAAAAGATTTTTAATATCTTGGCTGAATATTTAGCTCATTTCGATAATGTTGTAAAGGCTGCAAGACTGGCTCTGAAATAAGAACCCTAAGCCGCACATGCAGTTAGATTTTTCCTTTTAGCAGGTAAATTTCTTAGGTCTACCTGCTAAGCTAAGCTAAGCTAAGCAGGCAGGCAGCTTACTGCTGATATGTTTTGTATGGAAGCCAAGCCTGTGTCTGAACGACCATACCCGCACTTCAGCAATGTGTGCTTTAACCCTTCTATTTTTCAATTCACGTGCATAAAATTGCTAATGCAATCAATTGTGAAAATAAGAAGGGTATCCAGGATGACTGTGACAAAAACTAGGGCTTAACGACCAGGGCAAGTGTGACTTGGTGGTAGTCCTGGGCAAATACTTAACGATGGCCCAGAGTGAATGTGACTTGGTGGTGGTCCTGGACTAACACTTAATGACGGCCCATGATAACTATGCCTAGATAACCCCTCTATTTTTTCTTTCTTCTCTTTTGGCCTGCTTAGCTTAGGTTGGCTTTGCAGGTAGAGCTAACATTATCACAAGTCCTGTAAGAAGGTTCAAAACAAAGTTTAAAAAACAAAATTACATTTGTCCTTGATCCTGCTACATCTTTTGGAGTAACTATCAAGAATGGTGAAAAACATCTGTTTTTCTCACATATTTAGTTCCCACAAAATACAATCCACAAAGGTTATATACATATAATTCCCCAACCCCAAAACACATTTGTAAGGAAGCTACCTTTTAGTCTGCTTAGCTTAGCAGGGAGCTATAGTTTAGCTTAGTTTAGCAGATAGAGCTGATGTTACCACAAGTCCTGTAACATCTATCTTTTGTCCATTTAATTACTCACTTGTTATTTCGCATGCAGTTTCACATTCATCTTAAACTGAAACTAATGTGATACTTTGAAAGAATACTCTTTGTATAACGAGATGTCACTTAATTCATAAAAAAGCAATATACCTTTCAGAGATGTTGTTGTTGTTATGTCCTTTTAATATCTTCCAATAAATATAAAATTAGACAAACTGTACATATGGCTAACAGGTGTTCAGTATAATTCTTAGAGGTCATTTAAGCAAAACCCTTTTTGTCTCTGGGGTTGAAACGGCCTGCAGTGGCTCCTCTGTCTGCCAGCCTAGTGTTTATTAATAAACCTAAACAGAGTTGAAGTAGTCATGGTCACACATAGCAGCTCACTGACTTAGAGGGAGGGAGAGGAGGCTGGCTCAACTGTCTTTACGCCCCCCTCCTCTCTAAGTTCATCTGCAAACACTGCTCCCGCTCACTCTTAGCCTCTCAATTTGCTTTGTCACATGAACATCAACACACTTTGAATGGATTCATCCTGAGGATATACCACAGAAGAGCAGAAGAAACAAGCACACATACAGAAGTAAGTACAATTATATTTTTTGGGTTATTTACGGTGGTTTGTGCTATTTATTTTGATCAAATTTGAATGGAATTCCTGAAGAAAATCCAAACATTAACCATTCATGCTGCTCCCAACTTCCAAATAACTCTGAACTAATTTAGCAGTAAAGAAAACCAAACACACATCACATGAAGCTTAATTATTAATTTTTATGTTAAATACTAGAGGAAAAGTAAGTGTTCAGAATATTAAGCAAATATAGGCCAGTGCTGTCTTTGAGTGGTGGAGGTCTAAAGGAATGTGACTTGTGCCCATGCCTGTCCTCCAGCGAGACAGCTGGTGACTGTCATGTCTTCCCCGGGGCTTAAGTCAGCCATGCAGAGCACAACACTGTGCAGTCCTCTAGATTTTAGGACTCAAGTGTAGTCCTTATGAGCTGTAACAAACACTAGAGCTGCGTCTTGTATTTGGGCTGAGAACGTTTTGGCGGTGCAGCAGCAGCTATCAAATGACCGTCACACTTGTCTGCCATGCCCTCTCTACATTACTAATCTCCGACGATGACAGTATTGGGTCATTTTGATCAATTTACTCTCTGGGAGTCTCTGGCCAGTCTTGGCAAACACCTCAAAGGGTGAAATTACAGCTACATTAATCACCAGGGGAGAATGCGAATGCCCATCCATCGGCACAATGACTTGTTATGATAATCTGCTCTATAATGTCATCTGTGTAATGCCACTTGCTTGAGGTTCAGTTGAGAGCCGTTTGTACATTTTGGTTTATAAAAGTTGTGTTGCTTGTTGTCTGAGGTGTGTCTCTGGTCATTGCCAAGCAGTCAGTTGGTCCCTGGGCATCTAGCCTTGCAGTACAGCAGCTGTTAGCATACCCTCTGCAAAACTGACCCCTTGCCCTGCTCTACATATTTGCATGTAATGACATCACCATAACTTACCACACTGTAAACTCACAAGCTGATATGACTTAAAAAAATCTAGGAAACTGACTCCCTTAAGAAAAGTAAATTATCGAAAGTAAATAAGTGAGTAATAGGTCATAATAAGTATTAGCTTTATTTTATGTATTTCATATCTAATTGTGAAGATTACCTAAATTTTAGTTGACGAGTGAGTGAACTTGTTCATTCCAAGTGATAGCGGCTTACATTTTTAAGTGAACCAAATCACACTGTAAGATGTCAAAAGTAAATTTTGCTTAAAATCTAGGGAACTGATTGCCTTGAAAAATGTAAGTAAAGATAGCTATTAGTCTTAATTCATGTTCACTTTATATCTAATTGTTAAGTTCACTTAAAATCGTGTTAAATTTACAAAATATTGTGAAGTTGTTGCAGCTAAAAAAACAAGTTTAATTAAATCAGTCTTTCTAAGTTTTAGTAACTTGAGTAAACCAAGTGCACTGCACTCAATATCTGCTGGTTGCAAAGTAGTATTTTCTTAAACGTTAACAAATAAGAACTGACAGATCTCCTAGCCTTATCATTGGCTAAATCCTCTTGGTCATCATCAAGTTAAGTCAGAGTTACTTAGTTGCTAACAATTAGCAACAAGGTAATTTCACTTGTCATTTTTAAGTTGCAACAACTTCACAAAATTAAGTAAATTCAGCTAAATTATAAGTAAACTTAACAATTAGATATAAATATAGAAAAAGTTATACATACTTTTTCAAGGCAATTGATTTCCAAGATTATTTAAAGTAATTTCAACTTGTCTGATTTTACAATGCAGACTTAATTTCAATTTTATTTATAAATCCCATTATCACAAATCACACATTGCTTCAGAGGGCTTTACAGCAAACGACATCCCTCTGTCCTTAGACCCTCACAGCAACTAGGAACAGTTTTATGTATTTCGTGTCACGACGAAAAGGATTTTTCATGTGGAGTTAGGATATCTTTGAGTTTTGCAAATTTTGTTTTGTTAACATGTTTAAGAATATACAATTGTGAGTGATAGTTTGCAACCATGGGATACACATATATCACAATGTTAACATCTACAGTGTTGTTTGGTTCATTTCAGATTCAGGCAGGTGCATAATATGCAAGTTTGATTGAATGTTTCGTTTATTTTGCAAGTTTGCTGAAGCTTGATTGAGTATTGACATTTCTGATAAAACGGCTTGACATGGAGTCTTGTATTTCTCTTTTATAAACAATTTTTATAAGACTTAAAAGTAGATTTGTTTTGTTTGTATAATTTTGTTTGTTTCTACAAACACTGGTCTTGTCTTAAGATGCTAAGAATGGCGTCACAGAGTAAACACAACTGTTCAGTTAAGTCAGTCTAACTTGGTTTGATGAAGTTCATTTCATTTGTCATTTTATAAATGGACTTCACATAATGAATTCCAAAAATTTTAGGTAAACCTAAAAAAATAGCTATAAAGTAAACATAAGAATAGTTATATTAACTTACCTTTTTTTCAAGGCAATTGGTTTCCTAGATTAAAAGAAAAAAAAAATTAATAGTATGATCAACTTGTAAGATTTCATAGTGTGGACATCCAGAGTATGAACTCAACTCCTCTGCTGACATGTTTCCTGTGCAGAGCAGGCCTAATATTTGTGATATGCCACACAACTGATAAGAACTACAACTATTATGCCGAATAAGCACTGGCTAGGCTGTTTACATAATCATGTTCTTTTGTCCAGGGATGAGACGGTCATAAAGGAGACTTGTACAACAGAAGCGGCTTTAACAATAAGGCTGAACCAATGGAGAACGATAACACCTCATCTACTGGGTTCGAGCCTCTCTTCATTAAAGAAGAGGATGTTGATCCGGACAGAACCCTCATGGAACAAAGAGAGCGCAACACCGCACAGTCTGGACTCACCTTCACAGCAACGCAGCTGAATCAATCCGCTTTAATGAGGCCATACTTACAGGAGATGGATGAGCTGCTGAAAAGCTGTGAGGAGCTCACTGGCATCCACTTTGGCTCTCACTTCTCAGAAAAATACAATGAAACAAGTGTGACTGAATCAACTCAGAGCAACAGTCAACAGGAAGACACAATGGAGAGCAATGAAGAAAATGTTTCTTCTGAAACATATCTTACCACAAGCTACATTGACACACACATTGACGGGGCTGGAGCAGAAGACCAGTCGGCACAAGGCCGGTCTCAAGGCGTGGGCACCATCATTAACAGGTGTGGAGTGACTACAGAAGCTTCTTGCCAAAAAGACATGCCTCTGACTTCAGCGGGAAACAAACTGAGTGAAAGCATGGTGCAGTACGAGGGTCAGCTGTTAGGGATGTTGGCCATGCTGGAGAGCTGTATGGAAGAGTCTGGGATGGACTTTGAGCCTCAAGGCTGGCCTACAGATGCAAGTCAGGAGTATGTACACATCAGTAAGAATCCTCATCTTTCCCGGGGTACAACACTGGTGCCCATTCAGCAAGGGAGGCCAATAAAGCTGGAGACCCAGCCGATGCAGTTAGACTCATGGGCTGATCAACATGGAGCAGGAGATCAAGTCTCCCAAGAAAGCAGGAATGAGGAGACAGCGGTTGGCTTCTCAATGGAAACACTGGAATGGCAAGACCAGGAGGTTTCCAGTCCTCAGCTCACGTTTTCCGGGCCATCAGTGCCATTAGATATTAACAAAAATGATCCAATGTACTGTGAGATGACAAAAACAGAGTGTTTATCTACTAATGAAAGCACATATGTGAAAGAAGACATAACCGCGATTGAAGTGGACACTGAATTGCCAGCTGAAGAGATACAGGAGCTCAAAATGGACAACATTGATCTGGGATCTGGCATGAACGAACTACTCGCACTAGGGTGTCAGATGGAGGAGTGCATAGCGGAGGTACAGCTGTTACAGATGAGGAGGAAGGAACTTCTGACGGAGGTGCTGGAGCTGAGAGGGAATAAAAACAGAGAGGAGGCAGAGGAGACCAGTGAAGAGGAAGAGGAGACAGAGGTGCAAATTGACAGCAAAGTGGCAGAGCTGATGAGGGCACTGAAGAGGGAGGAGGAGGAGAGAAGACACGAGAGGAAGAAAGAGATCCAAAGTCTCAGGGAGGAGAGAGCAGAGGAGGAGAGGATGTTGTGGAAGGTGAACCTGGAGAGACAGGGGCTGTATGAGGAGCTAAGAAAGCTGAAGAGGAGGCTTTTCGGGATGGCCAGGGAATGTGCTCACAACCAGGCCGCTCTCAACACCCAGCACCGAGAGGTGGAGCTGCTGAAGAGGGAAGAGGTGAAAAAACTCAAGGAGAATCTTTATCTGTCCATCCGATGAAAGAAAAACCTTGACATAAAAGTCTCTTTCTCCCCATCCTCAGGAGAAGCTGCAGTCGCTGGTGCTGCATCTGACAGAAGAGGGCTCCCAGCTCAGAGCAGCTCAAAGACAACAGCTCTCAGATCTACAGGCAGAGCTTCAGGCACAGAGCTGCAGTCAGAAGCCCAACACCCAGGACGAGCTGAGCCAGTGCAGGAGGCACTCCTGTGGGGACATCCAGCAGTATCTGCAGGGGGGACTGAAAGCACTGGAGGACAGGTGCTCTCACTGTCTGACACAGTCTGACTGAAAACCATGTTTTTAATAACTTTTACTCACAATGATTTCTTACACTTTAACCCTTTGAAACAACACAATTTGGCTTTATTTATGTCAAAAGCATGGGAGGAAGGAAATGAGCACCAAACACAAGAAATTAAACCCAAAATTAACAAGAAATGATTTAAAAGAACAAGAAAATTGCCCAAAAAATCAACAAAAACAAAACTGACAAAAAAAAAGGGAAAAAGGAAGTAAATAGAAAATCAAGTCAATGATTTAAAAAAAATATTTTTCTAAATCTACTAATTTCTTGCCATTTGTTGCTCATTGCCTTGTTCAGCGTCTGTGATGTAATTGCTGTATTCATGGAAAGATTTACAAAAAGACTGACAGGGGTCAAAATTCTTTCTTAACCCTTTGAAACCTGAGCAATTTGGACTGATTTTTTTGAAAAACATGGGAAGAGGCCAATGAGCAACTTCAGAAGAAATTACCCAAAAAATAGCAAGAAGTTAAATTGATCTGGGATCGGGCATGAATGAAGAGAAGTGGTTGAAGAAGATATTGATCCAGGTTTTAAGGGGTTAAACAAAGCTCTTTAGTGGTCAGTTAAATTCATTCTAAACTATTAATGGTTGTCCTGGCCAGGTATGAGCCCATGTTGCTCACACTGCTGAAGAGAAGGGAGGCCACAGCCGGAGCACTGGTGAAAGCCAAAGAGCAGGCCCAGGAGCTGAGGGCCCAGCTGAGGCCCCTAAAGGAAGAACTCCAAAAGCTGAATCTCCAGAGGGCCTGTTTGGAGGAGAAACTCAAACTGATTCACATGCAGAGGAGAGAGGATATAGCGCAGTATAAGGTAAGCAAGATGGCCGCTGAGGGAAACAGACATACAGAAAGTTGAAGGCAGAGCCGGGGGGTCCTTAAAAGGGACACAGAGCTGACACAAAGAGTTCAGAGCTGGATCAAGACACTTACCCACCTTTCTCTCTCAAACTCAGACAGAAATCTGATCAAACAGTAAAACAAGGCAGTGCTGATCGAATATAAATCAAGATGTCACTGTGCTGCCTGTTTCTCCTCCATTATGTTTTTAGAAACATGTTTCAATGTTGTTTAGCTAAGTTTGTGAGCAGGAAGTAGGTGCCAAACTGCTTTCTGCACACTGAAAATGGGGGCCAAAAAAAAAACCAGAGATTGAACAGTCAAACTAGGCAGCGCTGATAAGTATATAAATATAGAACAAGATTCTGTTACAGTATTGCATATCTCTCACCTCAAATGTTTTCAGAACCGTGTTTTAACTTACTGCTTAAGTGGAATACAAGATTCAGACAGCCGCAAATGTTTCACACTGGCCAGTCCACATTCTGTCACCCACCAGTGGGAGCGTTTATTGATCCGATAAGATGAGTAGCAGTCTGGTAGGTTGAAGGTTTTCTATTTCTTGAGCAAAAGCACTGTTTTCTGTTTTCACTGGTCATGCAGTACAAAAAAAAGTATTTGTGTCTTTTTACTCGAGAGACATCCTAGTTTTATGTAAGAGGCCATCTTTTTTATACTTCTTAAACTGTCATTTAACTGTGCATCAGGCAAAGGTAGCATCACCTGGTTCACAAAGCAGTAAAACTACATCACTCTTACAGGAGACAGTGTACTTTCTGGAAGACAACAGCAGAGAGTTGAAGACAGAATTAAAGATTCAGAAGAGAAAAACCAAAGAGATGGAGGAGCTCAGAGACGGCCTCACCAAACAGCTACTCCTCTTCAGGTAAAGTGATGGATTGGTTCTGTATCACCCTTGGATACGTCTTTGGGGAATAACTAATTCAAACATTTTTCTTACAGGGCTGCCATTAAGGACCATAACAAGTGTGACGATGAGGAGAAAACATGATTGTTTGTTCTTGATTTGGAGTTCTGTGATTAAATAGCAAACTGACAATCTGTAACACAGTGAACTCCAAGATTCAGTGAATGCACTTTATACACATGCTGTTAGTAAACAAAAAATAAATTTTAAGTTTTTTTTTTTTTTAGAAATCTTGTGAAGATGAACTACTCTGCAGCTTGTAGAAAGGTTTTTACTATGAATAAAGGCTTTGTGTTCGTTGTAATCCAAGTGCGACTGATGTGTTAATGTCTGTGCATGACGAGTGGAGAGAGGTTCATGGACTTATATGGGCAACATGTCTGAGGCACTAAACACTGGGACACAAGAGTAATAGAGTGAGAGTAAGTTCTGCAGACAGGAAAAGCACAATGGCGTCACGCCAGACAGAAAAAAAGGTCTGAGTGTCATGAGACATTATTGACTCTTTCACTAAAAGGCTCATTTAGGGTTGTTTAAAAATACTTTCAAGCTTAGCAAGGCACTGATCCTATTCATAGAATATGTTACACCTTCATATAGAGAAATGTTGACCACATAAGCCCAAAGACCAATGAAACACATTTTATTAAGAATGGACTCACTGTACAGTTACAAAATATTGAACATAGAAAAAGTCCAACCACTAATCTATATCACGACAACATTTAAAGGAGTAATGTATGACAAAGGTGAAGGGGATGTGGACCACAAATGGAAACTTCAAAATGTAAATTTTTAAAATGGTCATTTCATTCAGACGCAGCTGGTGTGAAAATCAGAGTCCAAAACACTTAGGTAATGATCACACTGTAGCAGGGAAACATGAGGCATTTTTAGGACCGAACAACCTCTATCAAAGTCAGAGCAACTCACTATGCTTTGTGTCTTGTCGAAAGGCTGGAATGCATTTTCCTTTTTTTTTCCTGCATCATTCAATGTGTGCAGAAGGAGCTGCTTAGACCCTTCCAGAGCAAATTATTCTGAATTACCACTTGTTGTGGGCTGTCAGTTTGATCACAATCTTAAGTTCCAGAAAGTACTGAATTTATAAATGAAAAAGCGTTTGCTAAAACATTTCAGTGTACGAGGGAGAGCCAATTTGATTACAAAAATATATCTTTCATACGCAGCGCGCAAAAAGCATGAGTGAGAGTCCTCAGGCAATAAGTTACTCAGTTAAAGTTCTTCACTGTGAGTATTCCAAAAAAAAAAGCTGACTTGATTATTCTGTCTTGTATTTACAGTGATTTACAGCATACAGGGTCCCACAGCTTCAGTAGAGTAAGAAAGATGGGAGGAAGTAGCTGCATGAAAGTAGAGAGGTGGCAGTTTGGCAGTTTGTGTGATGAGGTTGTAGGTTAAAACACAGCAGGAAGAGGAGTTATGCTGTGGCTTCAGGGTCTGTCGAACCCTCTGGGTCTTCATCGTTGTAGATGTTCTCAGCCTAAAAGAAGAATTAGTGTAACGTCAGTCAACAAATAAAAGGCAGGTTATGACTGACTGCTGAAAAAACTTAAGGGAACACTTCGTCACAGTGTAACACTCAAGTCAGTTTAACGTTAGGGATAACAATCTGTCCATTTTGGAAGCACAAGTGATCAAGTTCACCTGATTTTGGTGCAAATGAAAGTGACAACAAGTGCAAAGGAGAAACAAAAGCAAGAACATCACAAAAAAAGGGAATGCAGCATTGTCTGTGGTGGCCACAGACAATGCTGGACTCCACTCCTGACTGATTCTTCTCTAGTGTTCTGTTAGTGTCCTTGTCACTGTTGGCAGCATGAGACAGTACCTGCAGACCAATCAGGCTGCACAGGTAGTCCAGCTCCTCCGGCATGGCACATCCATACATGCAGTCACAAAAAGGTTTGCTGCATCTCAAGAGCATGGAAGAGATACCAGAGACCGGGTGTTACACAGTGAGCGCTCAGAGGGCTGTAGAGGCCTATCAACTAAGCAGCAGGAGTGGAGCCACCACAGCCCTACAAAATGACCTCCAGTAGACTGCTGGTGTGCATGTTTCTGACCAAACTATCAGAAACAGACTCCATGAGAATGGCATGAGGGCCCCATGTCATCCAGTGGGACCTGAGCTCACAGCCAAGCACCATGCAGCCCAAGTTGGCAGGGGTGCCATTGGCACCCTGTTCTCTTCACAGATGAGAGTAGGTTCACACTGAGCGCATGGGACAGGCAGGAAAGAGTATGAAGGTGCCTTGGTGAATGTTATGCTGCCTGTAACATCATCCAGCATGACCAGTTTGGCAATGAGCCAGTGATGCTTTGGGGAGGCAAATCCTTGGAGGGTCGCACAGACCTCCATGTCATAAGCCTCCTGCAGACTGTGAGATTTTTGCTGTTATAAGTTTAGTGCAGCTCCACTTAATAAACTTGACATCAAGTTTGATGCATGTAGACTGCACGATGACATCATCTACTGAATCGCAGGCTACAACATACGTCCATCGATGTCAGTACAGAAGAACAAAATGTCGTCAGCATGCGTCATTCACTTATGCTGTTGTAGTGGTGAGAGAAAAATATAAGCAAACTGAGCCCTCACTATAGTGGCATTTATTTGTTTCGAAAAAAGTCTACAGAGGAGGAATATGTGGACATGGTCGTGGCTGGGGAAAAGAGGCCAACTTTGCACACCAGTTTTACAATGAGAGCTCGAAGTAAGTATTAGCATCTACTAGCATTTAGCAATCACTAACAGGGTTGCGCGGATCAGTGCGTCATTTCATGCTGGATATCTATTGGTTGATTAGTAGACGTAGGTCATAATAGCAGTCACGCTGACATCCCAAATTTCAAACACTGTCAGAATTTTATCCCAGGCTGTCTTTGATTGCACCGTGACCATTACAAGAGCCATCTTTGAACCTCTCTCACTGTGCGACACAGGACCGCCGTTTTAGAGCCACGACCAAAGATATCACAACGTTTCTTTCACGATGGTCATCTTTTGTCACACAGTGTATACAGGGCCATAGCCAACGGTCTCCTGACTGCTGTTCGGTACCGGGATGAAATCTTCAGAGCAATAGTCAGACCCTTTGCTGATACAGTGGGCCCCAGGTTTCTCCTGGTCCAGAACAATGCCCGGCCTCATGTGGCCAGAGCGTGTAGGCAGTTCCTGGATGACGATGCCGGCCACTGACCAGCCCTCTCGATCCCCTGATCTAAATCCAACTGAGCACCTATGGCAGGTAATGTATTGGTGAATCCGACGCCGCCAAGTACCCACACAGACTATCCAGGATCACTGATGCCCTGATCCAGGTCTGGGAGGAGATCCTCCATGACACCACCTGCTGACTCATCAGGAGCATGTCCAGACATTTTTGGGAGTTCATGCACGCACCCGGGGGCCAAACACACTTTTGAGTCACATTATGAGTTGCCGTGATAAAATTCACACGAGTTGAATCAGCCTGTAATTTCAATGTTTTAATTTGACTTTCGGTGTAATTTTGAATCCAGCCCTCAATGGATTAATGATTTTGGTTTCCACTGACTGTAGTTATGTCACTTTGTCCTCAACAAATCTTTACATCAGTTAAAATTTTCAACTTGAATAATTCATTCATTAAGATCTGATGTGTGATTTAAGTGCTCCCTTAATTTTTTTTGAGCAGTGAATTTATTTCTGGTCATTTTTTTAAATCCAGGATAACCAGAAAAAGATTACCTGAGAGGCTTTCGATTTGTCAAATTTTACCAATAAAAGATAATAACGTGCTTAACCGCTAGCTTTTGAAGTCTATATCACAGTACAGTGTTACAGATAAGGCTTCAGTCATATAAAAATGCTTTCATGTGAAAGAAGTAAACACATAGTGGGTTAGTTCACTTACCATTTTTCTTTTCTGTCTCCTTACTTTGCCCTGACTGAATCACTCCAAATATATCACAGATCCATCTTGACTGAGTGTTTCTCTTTGCAGTCTTTAGTTGAAATGTCTGTAATCTCCCAACACGGCCTTTCCCTGCAAATTCATTGCTGCCTGCTCTGATCCACAATATAGACATGGAAGGAGACATGGGATCTCAAGAGCAGCAAATTCACTGTGCTTCAAAATTAAGTATTTTTTTAAAAACTTGACATGGTTGCAAGTCACTGCAGTCCATTCAGAGTGGACCTGCGACCGACCAGTAGAGAACCACTGTTTTAGCCTGTTTAAATGTAACAAGATTTATTGGTCTGATGCATTCTGGTAGTTGTAGGTTTTCTACCTTTTGAGCAAAAGCGTCCTTTTTCTCTCCTTTCTTCGGTCATGAAGCAATTTCAGAAGTATTTGCGTCTTTATATTTAAATAGTTTTTAAGAGAAAATGACTCCCTCCAAAACAATAAAATACAAAGAAGGAATCATGTTCTCTGCCTGTCCAAAGCCAACATGCTTTTACAAAATGTGCTCTCAGTCATCTTACCATCTGCCAGACTTGCATAATGTTGTCTTCAGACACTGAGCAGATGACCCAGGGCTCGTTGGGGTTCCAGGAAAAGTCAGAGATCTTGGCTGTATGGCCTCCATGGATAAACTAAGAGACAGAAAAGCCACCGTTTTCATTATTATGACACAAGCTGTTACACCACTAAGAGATCATCTCAACTTCCGAAGTTCAGCAGCTAGCCTCACCAGTAGCTCAGGTGGGCCATCCTCTGCATCCTCTGGCGACTGCTCCTCTCCGATTTTACTACAAAACAAAACAAAACACCCAGAAGAGTTCAACTTTGTAAAACACAGTTACAATATAACTAACCCCACATGTGTGTGTGAGGGAGACATTACTCTCACTGTTACCACACTGGCCAGAATGGCAGGGAATCCTTTCTGGCAACCACAATGGAGCGGAATTTGGTACACACTGGGGGTAAGATGTTGAGTTGCTTACCTGAGGTCCCAGACGTTGAGGCGACGGTCTGTTCCGCTGGACGCCAGTATGGTCTCGTTATGAGGTGACCACTGAACCTGGAACAGTCAATGGGAGAAGTCAGATTAGGTCACCTTGAATACTGATGCAGACATATACAATACCGAAACCTAATCACAAAGATTTTGTCGGTAACATTCATCTCAGTGTGCATATTTGCTTGGGAGGTGTTGATAATTTAGATATTTGATAACTTTTTGACTTATACATCAGAAATTTTTCCAGCTGCCAGGAAAGAGAACTCAAAAGAATACAATCTAAACTTGCATCAACTGTATTTTGACTGACTTAACAGATCTGCTACCAAGACACCCTGCCACTCTTATTTTAATAGAATATAATGAAATAAGAGTGATTACATATCTTACCTGGAAGATCTCATCCTTGTGTGACTCAAAGGAATGCAGCTTCAGTTTCAGGTTTCTCAGGTCCCAAAGAGCCACAGTCTGTGAGTGAGAGAAAGATATTACACATACCTGCCACAGAACAATCTCTGTGACAACACTGCAGGAAAACACACTAACAATTAGGCTTGGGCAGTATCATGGTATTACGGTATACCAGGGTATTTAGAAATCCCAAAGGTTTGCTCTACAGTACCATCATAAACACAGGCGCGCCTCTCTTTATCAGTCATTCATGAAATGAGATTAAATCTGCAAGCAGATATGGACATAAAACACCTTTCGTACAGCATACGAATTAAGTTTGTTATTTCTTATAATGAAAGCAATAATTATGTGTATTTCTTATTTACACAAGCACAGTCAGAGGCAGTTGTAGATTTTGTTAGTACCTGTGAAAAGATAGGAGACACTAACATATTGATGAATGCCGGAAAACACGTAAATTTCCTTCTGCAAACAGTTTACGCACAAATTTGCTTTGCTCACATTTCATGAATGAGGTCAATTGTTTATAGTGCACAGCACGCACCACAAGAGCTCAGTCCAGTCTCTACTGCTGGAAAAGGCAGCTGAAAGACACAGCAACACCTGGGGGTGGAGGGAGAAGTCACAGAACTGTAAACTGCCAGCAGCTGAGACTGTGGGGAATAACAGCATGTTTTTAGCTTTTAACTGAATGAATGTGAATAAGGATTTATTTTTGACCGAACCAGAGCTGGTGATTGTTGGAACAGTGGACTTACTAACTAAATTACACAGTACGGGTGAGTTTTATTTTGTTTCTGTTGAGTCTGAATGAAGTGTGTTTTATGATGAGTTAATGAGGCAATTCATCAGTCTTCACTGACCGAGAGAAAGCTGAATTCAAAAGGTGCCCATGTCTATTTCTCTGCTTAATAAGGAAAATAGGTATGAGATTATTACTTTTCTTAACATTATGTGGGGTTCTATTGTGCATCTATTGGTCTGAAATGCTGAAAGTAAGAAGAGTACTCCCTGTCGTCATTTACTCTATACCTGGTGAAATTTCAGGAAAGTATGAAATATTACATATTGCTCACGCCTAGTAACATTATAATCAGTGGAGGTGGGGGAAAAAAATCGATTCACATAAGAATCTCGATTCTCGTTCTTAAAAATTGTGAATCGATTAAAAAATCCTAAACATTGATTATAAACTATATTTACTTAATATAGTCTATTCTTAACCCTCTAAAAAAATTTTAATTTAGAAAAGTCTTAATTTTGAGACCTTTCGGGTCGCCTAACCTTTTTTGCCAGTGAAAGCTGCTGGCTGTGCCATTCAGAGGGATGTCTCCGATGCATCGTAGCTCTTTTAGAAGCCTCAGTATCCAGCCTGGGAATTCGGGTGTTTTTGCGGAACCTTGTTCAATAAATACATGATGACAGATCTGATATTGGGTGTGTTCCGTTCATATTTTATCGATTTTTCGATGATAAAAGTACTTTAGCATCGATGCTAAACGCCTGGCCTAATCCCACTGTATCTATCGCTCTGTGTTTTTGGTAGCACCTCGTGCATTAGAATAAACTCTGGTAGCCCTTATAATAATAATAATAAGAAGAAGAACAAGAATGAGACAAGGGTACACTACCGTTCAAAAGTTTGGGGTCACTTAGAAATTTCCTTATTTTTGAAAGAAAAGCACTGTTTTTTTCAATGAAGATAACATTAAACTAATCAGAAATACACTCTATACATTGCTAATGTGGTAAATGACTATTCTAGCTGCAAATGTCTGGTTTTTGGTGCAGTATCTACATAGGTGTATAGAGGCCCATTTCCAGCAACTATCACTCCAGAGTTCTAATGGTACAATGTGTTTGCTCATTGTGTCAGAAGGCTAATAGATGATTAGAAAACCCTTGTGCAATCATGTTAGCACAGCTGAAAACAGTTTAGCTGGTTAGAGAAGCTATAAAACTGACCTTCCTTTGAGCAGGTTGAGTATCTGGAGCATCGCATTTGTGGAGTCGATTAAATGCTCAAAATGGCCAGAAAAAGAGAACTTTCATGTGAAACTCGACAGTCTATTCTTGTTCTTAGAAATGAAGGCTATTCCATGTGAGAAATTGCCAAGAAACTGAAGATTTCCTACAATGGTGTGTACTACTCCCTTCAGAGAACAGCACAAACAGGCTCTAACCAGAGTAGAAAGAGAAGTGGGAGGCCCCGCTGCACGACTGAGCAAGAAGATAAGTACATTAGAGTCTCTAGTTTGAGAAATAGACGCCTCACAGGTCCTCAACTGGCAGCTTCATTAAATAGTACCCGCAAAACGCCAGTGTCAACATCTACAGTAAAGAGGCGACTCCGGGATGCTGGCCTTCAGGGCAGAATGGCAAAGAAAAAGCCATATCTGAGACTGGCCAATGAAAGAAAAAGATTAATATGGGCAAAAGAACACAGACATTGGACAGAGGAAGATTGGAAAAAAATGTTATGGACGGACGAATCGAAGTTTGAGGTGTTTGGATCACACAGAAGAACATTTGTGAGACGCAGAACAACTGAAAAGATGCTGGAAGAGTGCCTGACGCCATCTGTCAAGCATGGTGGGGGTAACGTGATGGTCTGGGGTTGCTTTGGTGCTGGTAATGTGGGAGATTTGTTCAGGGTAAAAGGGATTTTGAATAAGGAAGGCTATCACTCCATTTTGCAACGCCATGCCATACCCTGTGGACAGTGCTTGATTGGAGCCAATTTCATCCTACAACAGGACAATGACCCAAAGCACACCTCCAAATTGTGCAAGAACTATTTAGAGAAGAAGCAGGCAGCTGGTGTTCTATCTGTAATGGAGTGGCCAGCACAGTCACCTGATCTAAACCCCATTGAGCTGTTGTGGGAGCAGCTTGACCGTACGGTACGCAAGAAGTGCCCATCCAGCCAATCCAACTTGTGGGAGGCGCTTCTAGAAGCGTGGGGTGAAATTTCTCCAGATTACCTCAATAAATTAACAGCTAGAATGCCAAAGGTCTGCAATGCTGTAATTGCTGCAAATGGAGGATTCTTTGACGAAAGCAAAGTTTGAAGGAAAAAATTATTATTTCAAATACAAATCATTATTTCTAACCTTGTCAACGTCTTGACGATATTTTCTATTCATTTTACAACTCATGGTGGTAAATAAAAGTGTGACTTTTCATGGAAAACACAAAATTGTCTGGGTGACCCCAAACTTTTGAACGGTAGTGTAAATCAGGAGACAGTCTAACAAGCAGCAGGGCCTCATATGAATGTAAAGTGTTCACTGCAGGCAGAGCAGGCAGGAGAATCAGGCCCATCTCTGAAGTGTCAGGAGTGTGATGTGGCCCTCTGCAGCATCAGATAGATAGGAGATAGAAGCTGCTTTGCAGAATGGTACAGATAATGGGATACACAAACAACTGCAAAAAAAGATGGGACTTTTCTTGGAAAAGTGTGTCCATTTTTTGAACTATAGTAATTACAATGTTTATTTTTTCACTTTCTGATTCCCAATACTTGGGAGAAAGGTTTTCTACAACAAAATGGCTTGTACATAATAAAAGCTCCATAATTTCATACACACTTTGCTTTCATAACATAATATGCCACTGGCAAAACAGACTGGATTAGATCCTGAAATTACACCTCCTATATTTTGAATCGGAAATTGTTTTGAATCGAGAATTGATTCTGAATCGCGTTGTGACACCAAGAATCGAAATCGAATCGAATCGTGAGATACTGAAAGATTCACACCCCTAATAATCAGTGTCAATTTCTTCACTCAAAGAGTTAAGTGCACATGATATCACAAAGATATATCCCTGTAAATTCATAAGTATGTGGTGAATTATTGTGTTACCTTGTCTGCAGAGCCAGAGGCAAGGATGAACTCGCTGTAAGGGTTGAATGACAAACAGTTGACCTCTGCTGTGTGGGCGTCCACTGCATGGCTGGGTTTGGAGGTGTTGTTCGAGCGAGTGTCCCAACTGAGGTGAGGAATGACAAATATTAATGAAAGGTCACATTTTTTCACGTGAACTGTCTGTCAGATTTGATTTATGATCTTTCTTCTTACATCATTAGTTTCTGGTCATCTGCTACAGATCCAAAGAGTGACTCGTGAAGCAAGTGCCAGGAGACGTCTTCCACCACAGCAGTGTGACCGGTGAAGATGGTCTTCGCTTCAACTATCTTCCCCTCTTTAGGCACAGCACTTATGTCCCACAGACAGATTGTCTAGAGATTAGAACAGATGAGGGATTAACAACACATTTCGTGACCTAATACATTTCTAAACCTGCTGGAAGATACTTGGTGATATTTGACTGCAGCATGAAACCTGTATTTTCTCTTACATGGTCATCTGATGCACTAAGGAGAGAGCCTGACAGATTTGGATTCCAGGAGAGACCATAGCCTTCTTTCTGATGGCCTCTGAGACGCAGATCAGGGTGACACTCTCCAGAAGCATCTGTGGACAATGACAGTAAAGCCCGAAAGCAGATATGCAGTAATGAGAATGTGTTAAACTGAATACTTGTAAGTGGTCAAAAGGTACCAATTAGCCCACTTTACTATCAAAACGTGTTCAAACACAATGCCTCCTTTAGCGGTGTCTTGTTTTGTGTGTGATCTCCATACCTGGCTTGGAGGGGTGCTTGGTGTAGTCAAACACCAGCACCTCTGAGGTGGGGGTCTTGGTGGCAATGATGCAGGGGTTTTGGGGCATGTAGCGGGCCCGGTTCACCTCTCCTTCATGGTTGATCTTGATTTCTATCTCAATTTTGCCGCTCACTGAGCCAAAGCCTCCAAACTCTGCAAGGAAATATTTTTGTAGTATGCAGAAAATGGACGTAATACAGTGTGTCTTAGCAGAGCAGCTTCACCCTAAAAAATGAACGTAAGTATAATAATAAACATCATTAATCTGATTAAAAAACAGCATGCAAATGAAATGTTGTATAACTTACTTTACATGTTAGCAGCACTATATTTTGACTTCTATATTGTAAATACAAAAGGAGACAATGCTGTATGCAAGTATCACATTTTAATGCATGCTAAGGCATCTGCTTGATTTACTTTAAACTAAAGATGTCACTTTTTAAATTTTAATGTTTTCTAGTCCACTTCAGAGTATCAATATCATTCTGTTATTATTGTTGTGCCACATTAATGAGTGTACAAGATCAGTAATGTGCATGGTATCCATCTCTTTCAAACACATGGCCCGGCTATAAATACACAGTACATGAAAGTCTGCCTGCCTGGTTATTCATTCTTCTTCAGCATGTGCCAGCACTGATCACCTACCTCCTTTCTCACTGTCATAATGTGAGGCTTCAAACTGGGCATCATCGTTGGGTAGCTGAACGCTGGCAATGACCAGGTGATTCTGCTCATCAGATGTGTGAGTGCCCAACACCAGCCGGTGCACACTGTAATCCTTCCCCTCTGGCCTATAGGGCGGAAAAAAATCCTTTATCGTTAACCTTTAGGGACTGTTTGGCACATTTTACATGCTTTTCATTGTTCATTTTTTGATCATTTTGGCTGTGTTCATGAATATGGCATACATTTTGGAAAGATTGTGTATTTTTGTTTAATCTGGGAATTTCCAGCTCAGCTCCTGCAATATGTCTAAAATACACTGTTAAAACTAAACTGTTACATTCATGCTGTTGAGTGCAAAACATGCACAACTGAAACCCATTCAAACTGCAACTTGATTCCACAGCCATCAAAGCATAAAATCATGCATTATAGTATTTCTGGGTATCATTCTGGGCTTTGTCATTTTTACTGTTTTCCACCAGATGACGTTATTATTTATTTATTTTTTGTACCATATTTGGCATATGGAGTGAATACATGCTATTTCCACTCAGTGCACTGTCACAATCACTGTTGCTGAAAATCATTGACATATTCCAGGCTGTGATAACAATAATAATAATAATAATACTTTGCATGTACTATATTGAAAGTAACTGATTGTAAAATTACTGAATACTTTTTTGTGTGTTTTTTCATCTAAAAATAATAGTGGCATCATGACAAAAACCTGTCATTTAAAGGGTTAAAATTCTGAAAATTACTGAATATTTGATATTAAGGATTAGGACTGATTTTGGTTAAAAAAAATAAACTCAATGAAAATCATATTAATCTATAATATTTTTAAAGCCAAATTTTGAAAAGCGCATTTTGAGCACAGAGTGGTTTAAGTGTGAGTACTTGACACTGCACAAAAATAATAATGTATAAAAATCAATGTTTCTGCTAATCATTGACAAATCCTAGACTGTGATCATCAAAAAGATTTTTAAAAATCTATTTAGCATGTAGTATATTGAAAATATTTCATTTTTGTGAGGGTTTTTTCCCTCTAAATACATGGTGACATCAGAAGAAAAAGCTGGCATTTAAAGGGTTGAAATTCTGAAAATCCGTGATTATTTGATGTTTATCATTAGGACTGATGTCGATTAAAAAAAAATAACTCAATGAAAGTATAAAATAATATTATATATAACACTTTTTAAAGCTCAATTTTGAAAAGCGCATTTTGTGCGCAGAGCAATACGAGTGTGTAATATCAAAGCAGGTCCTACAGAGTGCATGCTGGTGTGTGTGAGAATTACTACTGGCCCAGTGTGTACTGGCGCGGTGTGTGTGCAAGTGTGCACCTGGAGACATCAGGCAGCCACTGAGCAGTCAGGCTGGGCCACTCCAAAGCGTGGGTCATAACCAGGTCATACAGGAAGGGAGTGTTTTTCTTCCAGATCTTGTACTCCTCATTTATCACCCTCTCCTCAACCGCATCATCAAATGCTCCTGCTGGGAGAGAGGACACTGGGTCAAGTCAGTGGAAATAGCTATGAAACAATCATTCATCAAACACTTGCAAGATGCTTCCATGGCTTTCACTGATGGTACTACTTCAATATGAGGATTGGTGGGTAGGATGGCCTGCTCTGGAGACCAGTAGGCTCTTACATTGGTACACCTTTATATAGAAGGTAATTCTTGGTCTGTTCCGACACTACCTCTGTGTTTTTATTTCGCAGAAACCAGACATTAGTTATTGCCCTCTTAATGCTCTCTGTCCCCAAACACTTTGACAGAAATTGGGAAAAGGACTTTAGGGTATTCTGTACCCTTAGCCTGGAATTTGTTTCAGGATGGCAAGATGATGAAACTCAAGGAGCCGGTGTCACTGAATGTTTTTAAATCACAAATGAAAGACTTAGACACAGATTCCATAGTACCTTGATGTTTTTAGTCTGCCTGGTTGTACATCTGACTGACAGAAAATCAATGCAAACTTTAGTGCTTGTGAATTGTATTTTGTCGACCATTGTGCCTCTGTTAGAGGTCGACAGATTACTGGTCTGGCGGATTGTTGGGGAAATATTCGGCATCTTGCTGATCATCTGTATCAGCACTATATTTTAATAATTGCCTATAAAATGAATTAAAAAATGTGCTACTTTGGTTCCGCTGCAACTGTCTCTCTCCCTGTTGTCCATTTTCACTCACCACTCTGTCTTATTTAATGTCATGTACAAATTACTATCTGACTTGACTGACGTCACTCAAGTAAGTAAGCCAAAGACAAAGATCCAAAAGTACAGTATGGGAGCATAACACTCAATCAACACCTGGGAAGGCAGTCTGCAATACATGCAAAAAGAGTGTCTGCATTTTTTTTTAAAGTTGTTGGAAAATATATATGTTGTTGAAATTTTCAATTTTGAGTTTGCTGTATTCCAAATTCTAGATTTTGACAATGATACTTGTAAATTTCTTCCAAATATCGGCTATCAGTCTTATTAACTACTAATAATCTGTTACGGCCCTGAAACAACAACAACAACAACAAAAACCGATACAATATCGGTCGAACCCATGTCCCTGTCTGCAACTTCGTGTTTTCATTGCTGACCGTCTAGGTCAGGTCTACCTAGAAAAATTAAGTATCAATGTCAATGGGACCAACCTGGTTAAATAAACGCTAAATTAAATAAATTAGTGAAATTATTTGCTATCTCAGCGACAGTCAAGGCATCAGTAATAGTTAATACTAAGACACTAAATCCACAGCTGTTGACAAAAATGACTCGCGGCCTGAGTGGTGTCCACTGTGCAGCACTATGGTGTTTTCAGTAACACATTTCCGTTAGCTTACGAGGCTAACATAATTATGCTCTGCTGGTACGAACATAATGCACGGTCCTTATAATAACGTTAACTGTGTCACGCTGCGGCCTCGCGATATAACGCTGCTGTAGTGTAAAATAGACGACGCCAACTGGTGTGAGAACAACAACTGCAAGATGAAGCTGGGACTTGCAGCTTTTACACAATGAAAATGCACCCGGCTTTTGTTGTGGCTTATTTCAGGTCAGGCGCTAACTGCTACCCAAGCTAGCCAGATAGCTAAAGCTAACTAAGACTGTCAGATAACTACTTGAACACTTATCATAAACCTTCGCTCTAACGTTACCTTCCTTATCCGCCATCGCTGATATCTTAAGTAGCTTTCTGTCCGCGGAGACTTTTGGAAGACAGTTGAGACGCGGAGCCAAAAAGCCTTGTGTCAGGTCCTTCTGCGGTGTACCGGCAGCAACCAGTGCTGGTCAAAGCACTGAGTAAACGATGCTAAGCTAACTAGCTAGCTAGCTGAGATGCCGATTGTGAGAGACGTGGGTGCATTCGCGCGCTCTGAACAAGCGCGAGGGAAGGGGGTGGCGTCCCTCCACAGAGCAGCTGCGCTCGCGCTGGCCACCAGAGGGCAGCATGTGGTCATTGCTAATTAACCCTTTGAAACTTGGGAATACCTTTCAAAAACATGAGAAAAGGGCTATGAGCAACGAAAGAAGAAATTAGTCAAAAAATAGCAAGAAATTAGTAAAATGTTGTGTTGTGTTCAATGTTAGTTGTCTGTAGTGCACTAGTTTTTCCCTACCTATTTTCTTTTTTTTTGCTCAACATGTTTTGGGAGTTTTTTCCATTTATAATTTTCTAAATCTACGGTTTTCTCGCATTTTGTGGAATATTTCTTATCAAGTTGCTCATTGCCTTCTTGCCCATGTTTTTGAAAAAAAATCGCATCAATTTGGTCAGAGTACAAGAGTTTAAATACTTGTGAAATGCATCTGAAAGCAGCACGAGAAAAATTATGTCGCTCCAGGTTTCAGAGGGTTAAAGAAAATCACACCAGTTAAAATAAACAATATAAGACATAACATATTGCAAGTTAATATACAGAGATATTTGACATATGGAGAAAATACATCACGATCAATGTTGCTGATAATCGTTTGCATATCCCAGGCTGTGATGATGATGATGATGATGATGATAATAATAATAATAATAGCAGCTGTAATAATAATAATAATAATAATAATGATAATAACAAAAAATCTACTTTGCCTGTAGTATTTTGAAAACATTATTTTCGATTTTTTTTTAAAAAAAAAATCTAGCTGCATCATGACAAAATCTTGACATTTAAAGGGTTAAAATTCTGAAAATGAATTATTTGATATTCATGATTAGGACTGATGTTGGTTAAAAAATAAACTCAAAGTGGGAAATCACAAGTATAATATTTTTTAGTAGGGTTTTGAGACCCATTGAACTATGGTTGTGTAATATTAGGGTTAAAGTCTGTATACACAGTTTTTTTTTTTTTTTGGCACAGGAATGGCATTTATTCATGGAAAATAAAAAAAAAAAAAACATGCCCTTTCTTGTTGGCTATTGGTCAACTGTAAATTCACGTAGGAGTATGAGGCTCTCTGATTGGACTTGTTCAGTAAACTGATTTCTCATTGGCTGAGGATGACGCGGGCCCTTAAATGACACACGTAGCGCTGTGCATGCTTGGTAACCACCGCTACACTGTGACTTCCATGTCCTGTGTAATAACACAGCGGGTCCATGCCGTCAGTATGTCCACGGCTGACATGTCCCAGACGCTGGACATTCTCCGGTGTCTGTATCAGCACGTGCAGACGCTGGAGGAGTTCGCGGACAGCATCGTGTTCAGAGAGGGACACCGAGCAGAGCTCACCGAGCAGTCCGACACACACCGATTCAAAGCCTTCGTCCGGGGGGTGTTCGTCTGCTTTGACAAGGAGCTGCAGCAGGTGCCGAGCTGTACCCAGGTACAGTCATTTCAAGTCAAAACTGTCCTACATGTCAGTTTATTCGAGCTGACACGTTAACATGATGTAGGAAGGATATTTTACTTGCAGGTCAACATTAAACCAAAATGTGAAAAACTCAAATTGTGTCAGCTTATAAAATGAAATTGATTATAATAGAGCAGTCAATATATTAGTCAATAGCTGTGGTGTGGATAATACCACTTTGTGTCATGGGCATTTCAAGAATTTAAGCACATTGGGGGCTTAGCCTGGACTTATGGATCCCCCTAGCCCCCCTGCTTAAGGGCTGATCACAAGGCACCAACAAAACCATTGTTTACCTATGTTGCAGCATGCCCCTCAGACACACCTCTCTTGCTGCTGCATGATGCATTTTAGCAGTTTTTGTAGTAATTGGAAGGACAACGTAAAAACTCACATTGGGAATTAAACCCCAGGAAATATTTCATACTAACCCAAAGTTATGTTGAAAGTTAGTATTAAGGGCAAACAAACTCATAACTGAAACAAGGACAGAGACGTGATAGCAAAATAAACAAAATATTTTATTTTATTGATGAAAATAAATAAATGTGTTGGAACTGCAGCTGTTTGGGAGATAAAGTTAATAGACAAACAAAGAAAGAAATACAGATACAAAGAAATACTAATGGAACTAATAGAAGTATTAGTTTATTAAAATTTATCCAAACAAAGGCCTGATACAACATCTAAAACCATAAATTGAGGAAAAATGCAGTCCAACCTAGGCTTAACTAAGTAACAGTACGTCGAGGCCACTTGCAGAGAAGCAGACTACACTGAGGAGCACCCAGGGGTGCTGGAACCTCCTCACCTCACGTGTGGCGCAGCAGTCTTCACAGCAAAACAATGGCGCAATCTACACTCGTGTACAACAACAAACAACTAATAATCAAGAATAAAACAAATAACCCAGCTGGTTTAATCATAAATTAGTACAAGCCAAACAAAACTATGACTAACCAACATAAAGAGCTTAACAAAGGGCAAAACAAGTGTTAAGTGTAGCCAGCAAGCAATCAAAGCTGCTTTCAACAAAAGGCAGGCACCTTATTTACCCTTAAAACATTTTTTGAACTTTCCAGATTAATTATGAATTGCAATGACAGAAATATGAACCCTTTGAAACCTGGATGGACATCAGTTTTCTTGTGCTGTGTTGGGATGCCTTTCGTGAGCTATTTAACCCTTGAGACCTGAGCAAATTGGTCTGATTTCTTTTGAAAACATTAAGAAAAAGGCAGTGAGCAACTTGGCAAGAAATGTCCCGTAAATTGCAAGAAAATTTGTAAAAGTTGACAAGAGAATGACTTGAAACTTCGTTATTAAAAAAGAGGAAAATTCTCAAAACTCTTGGGAAAATAGTCCAGAAAACTATATATATATAATTATTATAATCACATATAAATGATACCATTTTAAAGTTATGTTTCAGAAAAAATGTATATATTCATATTTTTTGCTTATTATCAGGTAAGTTTATTGTAACTTTTTTTTGGTAGTGTCTTGATTAGATTCTCATTGCTCATTGCAAGTCAGACCAATTTTAAATAATAGTTGGAAGCAATCAGTATTGACTATAGCATACTTAGCATATGCTACCATTAAAAGAATATCAAGCAGAGTTGAGAAAATCTTTTTACTTGTGTTATATATGTTAACAAAGATGGAATGTTACAAAATACATTTACTGATAAGTAGCTGAGAGGGGGTAAAAATAAATACGTTTGTACTTCCTCCTGCTACTGGTTGGACATGTAAGATTTCATTTTTGTTGTTTATTAGAATCTATTCATTGACTTTGTTGTATAGGCTATCAGCTATCTCAATTATTGTTTTTTCTTTTGTTTTTATCCTTTTCTGTTTTATTTGTGTTTTACATCTTCAAAAATAAATGTGAATCCATAAACCAATCAGCTAAAGTACAAGTAAAAACAGACTGACAGAATATTAGCTCAGAGACTTGAAAAAAAAAAAAATCAGGTCTGTTCTTATATATATATATATATATATATCTATATAAATATATATAACCTAGCCTTTGACGCCCAGGCCTAACAGTGCCACAGCTTAGTATTATATGCCAAATTTACAGACATAATATTAAATGTAAGTCTTGAGTCATAATAGATAATAGATATCCAGACTACTCAGCTGTCAGGTGTATATTAGACTAAACTCGATGTTTTGTTTTATTATTTGATTAAAAAAGGAAAAGAACACATGAGGATGTAATCATAAAACTCAGCTGACAGACACTTCTTATGTTGACTGAACAATGTTGACTCTGATGTATGTACCGTTTTCCACAGATCTGCACTCTGCCTGAACTGCTGGCCTTTGTTCTCAACAGTCTGAAAAGAAAGAGAAAAAGGAACATCTTGGCACACGGCTACAATTTCCTGTCCCTGGCTCAGGAGGAGAGGAATGCTGACCATTTCAAATTCCAAGGAGACATAACTCAAAGCGCTGCCTACATCCATGGCAGCGACCTGTGGAAGAAAGTCACAGTACGCCTCGGCACAGATATCACACGGTACCTGCTGGAGAGCTGCTCTGTGTTTGTGGCTGTCCCTCCGTCATGCGTTTTCCAGGTGTGTGGCGCTCCTGTCTATGACAGGGTGTCCATGACCACTGCCTCCACTGGGTTCTCTCTCCAGTCGTGGTCCAGGACACAGAACGGTGCTGAGGCTGGTAGGAAACGAGCTGCAGTTGGCATGAAAAGGAGACAGAAGGTCGAGAATCCTCCTATCAGCAAGAAGAGGAACAGAAAGGAGGTGAGACTAAAGAAGGGGAAAAGAAAGAGAGAAACTGATGATGAAAATATGACTTGCTCTGAAAAGAGGAGACGGGTTGGACAGCAAGAACCCACTCAAGAAATCCAACAGGTTTGCTATGAATCTGTAGAGGAAGGGCCGCCCATGTCTGCGGAACCAACATTGTCTATGAAGCCTTTGGAGAATCATGCTGCTGGTTCCAAACAGCCTGTTGAAACCACAACAACCACACTTCCCTCGGAGGGAGGGCCCAGCTGGAGATCAGGTATTTTCCCCCCTTTGCCTCCCTCGCAGTGTTATATCCGCACGCTGGGATTCCTGTATGGAGGAAGAGGCATGCGTGGCTTCCTTCTCAACAGGAAGAAGAAGACTGCTGATGGATGCAGAAGGCTTCAAGGGCAAGACTTGGTACGAACAGTCTTCTTCGAGGGACTGGCGTATCTGAACGGGCTGGAGAGGAAGCCAAAGAAACTCCCGCAGCGCTTCTTTAACATGGTCCCTCTGTTCGGCCGGCTGTTGCGTCAGCACAGGAGGTGTCCCTACAGTAGAATACTGCAGAGGATGTGCCCGGCCGGAGAACATAGAGATGCAGAACAAGGAGAATTAAGCTCCCTGTTGCCGCGGCACTGTGCACCTTACCGGGTCTACTTGTTCGTCAGGGAATGCCTCTCCGCTGTGATCCCCGAGGAGCTGTGGGGCTCCGACCACAACCGGCTTCATTTCTTTTTCAGAGTCAGGGACTTCTTGCGCAGCAGCAAGTTTGAGAGGCTGTCACTGGCTGAACTCATGTGGAAGATGAAAGTGAATGACTGTGATTGGCTGAAGATCAGTAAAACAGGTAAGATTATCAGCTGGTGAACTTTTTTCAGCTACTGCATGTACAATACTGATGTATTTTGGCTGACTTCGGCTGCATTCACACCAAATCAGGTGTTGTCACCTTGTGCGCCATTTATCTGTGTCAGTGTCACCTCAGTGGCCCATATGTGGGGGTGGAGGGTAAAGACAAACTATAGAAAGTCAATCTCCACATCTCGGTACTTGTACATGCACAGATAAATGAAGCTACGGTTAAAGCTCAATTAGGCCATTTAATAGGACTACTGTCCTTGTCCCAGTATACAAGCAGAATCCATTAATTGACAGAAGTATGTCCGACTACTCCACACCAGGTAGAGATATGCCTCCTTTCAGTTAGTTGCATTTTGACCTTCTTCGGTTGACCTATTACACCACATACCAAACAAGTAAGCAAGCAGCAAACAGTGACAACATGTACATTTAGTACATACTCTACATTTTACTTGGTACCTTCTTCTTGTTTTTGTTTTTTTCTTCCCCGCTTCTTTTTTTTCCCAGCTTCCTCTTTTATGAATTTATGCTGCTCAACTCCCAGGTCAAAGCCCTGTGCAGGGACTATGTAGCGTGTGCAGGACACCTAGGCCAGTTCAGGTCTGGTTGATGCTTAAACATGAGAGAGTAAATCAACTCCCAATCGCATTTATCTAAGTGTATTAGTCCAACTTTGAGAAAGTTGACTTAGTACAATATCAGTCAGACTAACATGTTTACATGTGTTTTAAAAGTCTAGTTTTAGTCAGACTAACACAATATTTCGACTTTTTCTGACATTGTGTCAACATACTGAGTGTATTACTTGTTTCTGTGGAATGCGGCCATCTTCTGGTCTGATCGTCGGCTATGTGATTGGCACCAGTAATGTGATGCTGGGTTGAACTTGTCCCAAAACTGATTCTGTCTCATCTTTTTTGCTGTAGGCTGCTGTGCTTTTCTTTCTTTCCAGTATCCCTTGTGGTTTTGCCAATAGACGCACTGCCCACATTCAAATGATATGGAGGACACGAGTTTTCACTTAAACACCTTATTTGGCATGAATGCAGACTTAAGAAAACCGCTCTCATCTGCAGGCAGGTTCCCACCCAGTGAGCTCTCGTACCGGACACAGATCCTTGGTCAGTTCCTGGCTTGGCTTCTGGACGGTTATGTCGTGGGCCTGGTTCGAGCCTGTTTTTATGTCACTGAGGGTGTGGGCCAGAAGAATGCATTGAGGTTCTACAGACAAGAAGTGTGGGTGAAACTGCAGGACTTGGCCTTCAGGTGAACACACACACACACACTCACACACTCACACACACACACACATACACACATACATACACACATACATACATACACACACACATTCACCCACAAAGGTTCACACTCATGCAGTCGTGGGACACAAGCTCACAAATCATTTTTTTTTTATTTAGGGGTCACCTCTCCAAGGGTCAGATGGAGGAATTGACTCCAGCTCAGGTGGCATCCCTCCCCAAAAACACTGTCATCTCCCGCCTTCGCTTCATTCCCAAGACTGATGGCATGAGGCCAATCACACGAGTCATCGGAGCAGATCCCAAAACCAGGGTTTTTATGCACTATTAAAGTTCTCCCTTAAGAATCCATGAATTGTGTATTTTTACATGCAGTGAACGTGTGAACATTTTTAGTACATGTCCTTTCTCCTTCAGCTCTACCGAGGGCGAGTACGGGACTTGCTGGACATGCTGCAGGCCTGTGTGCGCTCCTCTCCATCCCTCCTGGGCTCCACTGTGTGGGGGATGACGGATATCCACAAGGTGTTGTGCTCTTTAGCTCCAGCCCAGAAGGACAAGCCACAACCCCTCTACTTTGTCAAGGTTGTTTTTTCTCTGCCAGTATGTTAATTTTACAGAAAATGACAAAATAGTAGTGGATCTTTTATGCAGTCATTTTCATATATTTTCTGTGCTTCCGTGCTGGTGATGGCTGAGGCTGAAGGCATTATGTTTTAAGGTTGTCTGTGCATCTGTCCATCCATCTATTCATCTATTCATCTGTCCACCCATTCTTGTGACAGCAATATCACAAGAACACCCCAAGTTCAAGTGTAGCATGAACATCTACTTTGACTCAAGGATGAAGTAATTAGATTCTGGTGTTAACAGGTCAAAGGTGAAGGTCGAGGTGACCTTGTCTATCTCATTCCTGTGAACGCAATATCTCAAAAACACCATGAAGGAATTTTTCAAATTTGGCACAAACTTTCGAGTGGACTCAAGGATGAACTGATCTGATTTTGGTGGTCAAAGCTCACGGTCACAGTGACCTTGAATCTGTCTCATTCTTGTGAAAGCAACATCTCATGAACACCTTGAGGGAATTTATTCAAATTTGACACAAACATTGACGTGAACTCAACAATCAGCAGTTTAGAATTTGATGCTCTAATGTCAGGGTCACTGATCTTGCATCCCCCTCATTTTCGTGAAGGCAATATCTGAAGATGGCCTTGAGGGAGTTTCCTAAAATGATACACTTCGATACAAGCATGAGCTGAGTAGAATCCTATGAGATGATGGTCAAAGGTCAATGTCACGGTGACCTCATAAAACGTAACTCAAGAATTCATGCACTCAAATTTCACTCGTATGTCTTATAGGACATAATAATGTTGGCATTTTATATCCAAGACGTGAAAGTCAAGTAAAGTCAAGTCAAGTCAATTTTATTTATAGAGCCCATTATCGCAAAACATGGTTTGCCTCAGAGGTCCTTACAGTGTACGACATCTCTCTGCCCTTAGACCCTCACATCACCCAAGGAAAAACTCCTGAAAAAGTACCCCTGTAACGGGGAAAATAAAGGAAGAAACCTCAGGAAGAGTGGCAGAGGATGATGAGGGATCCCTCTTCCAGGACGGACAGACATGCAATAGATGTCATAAATAACAAATGAAATATAATCATGGCAAAAGGAAAGAGAAAGAGAGAGGGGAGGAGAGGGGGAGAGAGGCACAGCAATAAGGTCAACTGTGATATTGTAATGTTCTGCAAAAACACTTTTCTGTCTATTACTCAACATCATATCTCAAGAACAGAAGGGTCATGATTTCTCTCTGTGTGCTTAAGGTGGATGTGAGTGGAGCCTATGAGAGTCTGCCTCATGACAGACTCATTGAGGTCATTGGCCAGGCTCTGTTACCGGTCCAGGACAAATTCTTTACCATCCGCCACTATGCCAAGATCTGGGCTGATTCCCATGAGGGCCTGAAAAAATCCTTTGTTCGACAGGTACCATCATACACACACGTACTATACACAGTTTGATTGTAACAATATTGGACCCAATTTCAGAGTTTCTCATGTTTGATTAAGGGATATTTTGCTGGTTCTCCACCAGCTTTGTATCAAAACCATGAGATGAATAAATGAAGTGTGGTAAACATCCCTGCATCTAACCAGTGCCTAGATAACGAGATCATTTGTTACCAGCCAGCTGTCATCCACCAGCGGAGTGTTATTTGGGCTGTTGTGGTGCAGTGCATTCTGGTCGTTGTAGGTTTTCTACCTCCTGAGCAAAAGCACAGTCCTTTTTCTCTGTTTCTCTGGTCATGTACTGTAGCTTTAATTTCAAAAGTGTTTGTGTTTCTATTACATAGCCAGACAAGTTTTATTAAAACGCCATCTTTACAGCAGTGGAATACTTCTTTAATACAGGCTGATTTCCTGGAGGACAACATGGGATCCACCAACATGAAAGGGTTTGTGACATCCCTGCAAAAAAGAGGGAAAGTTCATCACGCCATACTGGTAGAGCAGGTGAGAGAGACATCCTCACATGTTTCTTTACATAAAGATGTTTGATACTTCCTACCTGAACGTTTCTTTTCTGTCTTTTAGAGTTTTGGTGCTGATCTTTATGGCAGAGAGGCGCTGCAGTTCTTCACCCAAATGTTAACCGGCAGCGTTGTTCAGTTTGGGAAGAAGTAAGCATTACAACACACACACTTATTTTGCTTTGCTTTGTCACAATCTGATTCTAGCTCTATGTTTTTCAGAACATATCGTCAGTGTCGAGGGATTCCTCAGGGCTCAGTTGTGTCCAGTCTGCTCTGCTGTCTCTGCTACGGTCACATGGAGAATGTCCTGTTCAAAGACATACCTGAAAAGAAAAGGTACAGCAGACTGTAGATGTAATAACACATGTGCAGCAGCAGGGGGCGCTCTCTTTGTACTGTAGCTCTTTTCTGTTTACTCTACGTTTTATTTCCCTCATTCTGTGTCCTGTAGATGTTTGATGAGACTGGTGGATGACTTCCTTCTGATCACCCCAGACTTACATGAAGCACTAACCTTTCTCAAGTATGACACACACCAAGTATTTTCGCACACATTGCTTTTCAAGTGACCATTAGTCCAAATCTGATCTGTAAACAGTATCATTGATGGGAAACAATAACATACACATGAAACATAACTGTTTTAGTTCCCAGTGTTAAAGAATTGTAGTGAACTTTGTTATCCTGTTCGTTTCAGCAAATCTATATATGGCATATGATAAAACCTGATTTTATGAGCTTTGTTATACACCGAGATCCACATGGTGATGTCTATTTGTCAGCAGATCTATAAAGGCTCCATAGTGTTTTTTTTTTAATGGAAAAAGACTTTAGACTTAAAAGATTTTAACACAATGCTGAAATTTTCATGCAGCAGTTGATACTAACACTTGTTCTTTGTGTGTAGGATCTTGCTGGCAGGGGTACCACAGTATGGGCTGGTGGTCAACCCACAGAAGGTGGTGGTCAACTTTCAGGTGCCTGGAAGTGTGGGCTCTTGTCCTGGCATTCGTGTACTGCCCCCTCACTGCCTCTTCCCCTGGTGTGGACTGCTGCTGGACACACACTCACTGGACATTTACAAAGACTATTCCAGGTGAAGCATCCTGTCAGCTGCAATTATTAGTGATGGCTCGATCACAAACATTGCACCAATCAAGAAATTGTAAACTGATTGAGATTAGCTATATTTAGCTTATAAAGCAATCCAATCCTTTGTTTTATGTCAGCTGTCACACAGGTGTTTTAATTTAATGCAGAACAATACAAAGCGCACCATTCGTCCACTCTTTTCCACTCAGCTCTCTCTATCTCACCTCTGTTGAGCTCCAGTGTCTGTGTAAGATCAGTGGCTGTGCCCTACACACCATAAACGAAAATGCAGTATGAAACTGTTTATTTATGTTATTTACCGAAGTTATGCACATCAATTCATTCCAGCTCAGCGTGAAAGTCTTGCATTTTGCCTTCAGCTATAGCGCATGGTGTTTCTCCACCCTGCTTGGAGGAGAGAGGAAAGGAGAGCAGTACAGAGCTTACTACAACCTCACTCACCACTCATCACTGCCAGAACAATTAAAGCTGTGGGAGCAAAAAGTCAACATGGTTTATGTATTAATGATGCATAATCCCCCCAAAAGGTGTGATGATGACAAAAATAAACACTCAACAGAATACAGCCCATTCAGTTTACTGAGACACAAGCTGCACCGAAGCAACAAACACTGGAGAATACTCTCTTATAGAGACAGAGACATTCCCTTGAGACATAGACGAGGCCAAAAAGACTAAGGAGAGGGTTTATCTTCCTATTTTTTTAAAGAAATGAATAATGAGTGAATAATAATCATTATTATAATAATAGGCTAATGTATTGCAGAGCTTTTCATTTATTTATATTGTAAAGCATAGGCTATACATTGGAATGATTTTAATAACTTAACAGGAGCCTGCTTAAAGTGTACACTGTGCAGCGAAATTATGTAGGAAAATCAGATCAGATTGGGACTCGGTATTGGCAGATACTCAACATTTAATGACTCAGATCGGGGGCAAAAAAATGTGATTGAACAGCCCTAGTTATTATTCTGTAGAAATACTGCCTCAAGCGTGCTTTTTGTCTTTTGTCTGTCTGAGTTTTTGTCTTCATGGTTTCTTGAAAGCCAAGTAAAAACCTGCTGCTCTCTCCTGTACTTTGTACGTACTCATAAAGGTTTTAGGGGACACAGTCTAGCATAGATAATGAATATTCTTGCACAAAGTGCTGTAAAAATTATAACCACATCTCCATTTACAGTATTTTTGCATGGAAAGTTCTGTTGTGTTTTTTCAACTTTAATGTTTGCATTTTTTAACCAATGCTGCTTTTTATTACTTTGCATCTCTAACAGCTATGCAGGACTGTCATTGCGCTACAGCCTTACTCTGGGCTCATTCCACTCAGCTGGACAGCAAATGAGGAGGAAACTGATGGCTATCCTAAGACTCAAGTGCCATGCCTTGTTCTTGGACCTGAAGGTTAGAGAAATAATGGTGCCTGCATTTTTATTTTTTTATTAAAATTGCAGGCACCATTGGGCTTCTTTTTAGCCTTTAATTGAAGATCTTGTAGCCGGTCCTTTATAAATGTTTAGGTCTTCCACTCTGTTCAATAATGCTCTTGACCCCACTTCATGTTTAAATCAGCTTATAGAAATAACAAATAAGTCAACAAATATCCAAGGTGACCAGCCACAAGTTACCCCGAAACAGCAACAAAGTGGTAAATAACAGGTGAAAGTTGGGGGTGGGGGTCACCCTTCTAAATTTGGAGGTTTTTGCTGGTCCATGTACGCGGCACAAACTGAGCCCTCTGTGACTTCTTTTTTTCCTCTGCAGTAGTTTATGAGTCAAAGGATGGGTAATTGTTCGGTCAATCTGTGCAGAGCTGATCAGATCAGATCAGTGTAGAGAAGCAGCTGCTGCAGAGGGATCACGGAGCAAAACCGCAACGGAGCTGTAACGCAACACACATGCAAGCAGAAGAGAGTACACGAGTGCATGCTCCAAGAGTGTGGTGCAATCTGTAACTGAATTGTGTATATACAGAAATTTCAACAGTGCTTCTCATGAACAGTCCAGCTCCAAAAATAGAAAATCTATTAGTGGCTGCAGGTGTTTTGTTCATGAGGGGCTGCCACGTATAAATAAATGTGTGGGGCAACCTGATATGCACAGGACCTACAGTGAAATGGTTTAGGAAACAGAAAATAACTATTTAATATTGGCTATGCTAATTTTTAGGGCTGTACCCAACTCAGAATTATGTTAATGGATCAGATCTGGCTGTTCAATAATAATATTCGATGATTACTTTAGTTTTTCATGCAAAATCTTAAAGTTTGAACAGGCTCCACCATTTGTGCAGTGTGACAACAGCATTCAGTTAATATAGGAAAAAAGCTAACTCTGCTAACAGCGGGTCATAAATGTGCAAGACACTGAATTTCAAACAAAAGTCAGAGACTGTATCATATTAAGTTGCTATGAGATTTGAATTCACCACTTCTAAGTAGAAGGTCTCTGCTCTCTACCACTGAACCTGATCAGTTTAAAATTTGGTTCACACTGTACACTTGAAGGAGTCTCAGTCATCTGAGGGTCTCAAACTGATGATTCAAATCTCTGACTTTCAAGGGGCAGCCCTACTAAATTTAAAGACAGTTTGCCTCAACTTTACCTTTGATAAATGTTCCTGCATTTATTTGGTAGAGATCATGAGTCCCAAACATAATTTATTTTACATTTAATTTCCTTTTGGCCCTTTGCATCTGTGCTAATCATAAGATAATGGTTTCTTTTAACTTTGCAGACCAATTCTCTTGAGGCAGTCTACAAGAACATCTACAAGTTAGTGCTGCTTCATGCACACAGGTAAAGACAGTACACGGTTTTCCATTACAGATTTGTGCAAAACTTAAGTGATATTTGAAATGTCAATCCAAAACAATTGCGAGATGACAGCTTTTCCATTCAGTGGTGTTATGTGACTTTTCCTCTGGTGATAACATTCAAAGAAGCATGGTGAGGGATGTTTGAAACATAAGCAGCTTTATTTCTATTGCAGTCATAGCTCTAGCTGTCATTATTTCCAATCCAAGGCCACGTAGGCTCGTTATGGAATGATAATGGAAGAGCAAGCCCCTTATACGTGGGAGCGACCACATAGACCACATATGAGGGATTTCTGGAAGGTGATGGTCCGTGATTTCATTAAGGAATTGTAATATTCAGGATGAACTTTTGAAAAGTTATGCTATGCAGTAACACCTTTTGTAGCACCTGTTTCATCATGCCAGAGTGAGCCTTTTTAGCATCATGTGACCTATAAAAGCCAAAAAAGTTTCCATTGCAGTTTTGTGAAAATGGCTTTTTCGAATCGCCTGAAATATCCACCTCATGCCAGGGTAAAAACTTTTTTTGCGATAAATGGTATTTTTTAGAAATTGATGTCTTTCCATTAGGCATATTTTGTATTTGCAATTTCAGTTTGCGCAAAATGAGGCTTAATGGAAACCTGTCTAGTGACCTTGCTTTTGACTCTTTTTTCCCAGACCTGAAGTGCAATCTTAAATCTGTACTGTAATCTTTTACTGTCATCACATGCTATTCTGCTGTCTTTTATTCAGATTAAATAAATTCAGTGGGCAATGTGAGTAATTTTCCATTACCTACCTGAAGTATTGAAATACAGTTTAGTTTCTTCAGACACTACTCATTTCCCTCTCAAATGAACTCACGGGCCTTGACTTAATAAATAGGTAAGTGAATGTAAAACTGCTTATGTGAGAACAGCAAGGGTTATTAATCAATAACTGCACTGAGCTGAGCAGGCATTGTCCTGCCTTTTATCTCAGTGTAAATATGTGAATGGGCAGGCTTTGTCTTTGTCGTCTCGTTTGTCTCCTGTTTTTCTCTCCCTCTCTCTCTCTCTCTCTCTGTTTTTTAGGTTCCATGTGTGTGTCCAGAGTTTGCCCTTTGGTCAGACGGTTGCTAAGAACCCCATGTACTTCCTGCAGATGATCCTGGATATGGCTGAATATGGCAATCAACTCATCAGGCTCAGCAACAAAGGCAACATTTCCCCATCATACATATGGAAACAAATATTTCAAGCAATATCAAGTTCAAAATCCATTTTCTTTCTTTCTTTTTTTGAATCTCTTCCCATTTACCCAGGACTCACATTAGGCAGTAAGGCCCAGACTGGCATTGTGCAGTATGAAGCAGTGGAGCTGCTTTTCTGTCTGTCCTTCCTGTTGGTGCTGTCACGATACCGTCCTCTTTACAAGGATCTGCTCCAGCACCTGCACAAACGTATGTGGACCTACCTTCAGGAAACACACACACATGCACAACAATACTACACAGGAAGTATCCTATGGTAGCACAGGATGACAAGCAATATTGTCAAAACATATTTCTCCAGCTACTGTAATGATAAGGTTTATGTAACATTTCATAGAAAAGATTAAATACATTGTGCTACACAACCTGCACACAACACAGTAACAGTAACTCAGGGCTCAAACTAATAATTAATGTCATCAGTGTTTAATGTATTATTATTATTGTTATGCCTCTGTGCTGGGGATAGCTGTGGCTGTAGGCAAAGGCATTATGTTTTCTGTACGTCTCATTCTCATGAACGTGATACATCAAGAACGCCTTGAGGATATCTCTTCAACTTTGGAAGAAATGTCCATTTGGACTCAATGATGAACTGATTGGTGGGGGGGTTGTTGGTCTGATAGACACGATGCTGACACCTTGCACCCCAGAGCTTGGGTGACAGAGAGACTGTGTGCTTCACAACTTCACCATCACGTAGGGTCACAGTTTAACCCATGCAAAGAGAGAGCGAAACAGAGTCCAGTTTGCCTCCGACTCTTTGACAGTGGTTGTGACACTTTATAGTTTGTAAAGTTGGAAAAAAACATCTGAAAGTTAGGAGGCACTAAAGCCAGAAGTGGGAGGTGTAGTTACTCTTTAATCACTAAGAATATTATTTTGATTCAAGTATTGATCTGCACTTCATGTAAAAATGTGAAGCAGCTGGAAAGCTGTAAGGTCTGTGAGAGGTCTGTGTGTGCATGTGCTGCAGTAAGAGAAGCTGAGCAGCAAGTGGAATTTTTATGCCAAAATGAGCACCAAAACTACACTGTACTGTCCAATCTCACACCAGCATCAGTAAGCTTGTTCCTGTAGAGCTGGGAATTTATGTGCCTTATGAAAAGACTCGCTATAAATGAACTAAATTAAAACATCATCACAACTTTCCCGGAAGACCAGTCTCTTAAAATGTGGACTTTGTTAGAGGTGCACTCAACCCAAAAAATCTAGGTACCAAACAATCTCACATTTAGTCACATTATTGCCACATCAGTGGATGAATTTTCTGAACACTTATTGTCCTCTGCTCCCACTCTTGTGACAGGGAAGCGCAGTCTGGAGTGGCGTCTGGGAGATTTGAGACTGGCTAGAGTCCGACAGGCTACTACCCCGAGGACCCCAGTGGACTTCTTGGACATCCAGATGTAGACTACTAGCCAGCCCCAATCACAGCACCCAGCACAACCATGAAACCCTCAGCAGCTCAAAGGTAGAGAAAAGAACTTAGTCCTGCTTTACTAAAATGTTCTTGTTGCGAGTTTATCCATATTTTTTTCTTCCTCAAAACAGTGTTCAGAAGAGGGTTTAAATGAGAGAGACACAGTGCTTATTTATCTGTTATAAAACATTTAAGTGATAAAGCTCAGTCATAAACACACCCTATAAGCCAACATCCACCAGATCAATAAAAATAGATAACTTAAAATCATCCAGCTACTGTTACAGAGCCCACCCCATCCCACAGCTGTTAGTCTGTCTGGACTTTGATTTATACTTTGTGGTAGTTTTCCACAAAGAAGACATGACGTCATCTGGAAGATCATTTGGATGAGCTTTAGATCTCTGCAATGAAGTGTTGTGATATGGCTGCGAGTTACAGTATGATGTGTTAGACTGATAGTTATTTACATCATGTTCATTAGCACTATCCAACAATGTACAAATGAAAGAATTTCACTGTTAAATATGTAAATAAAACAGTTTTCAGCTCCTATTAAATGCAGATAAGTGTAAACATCAGTAGCAAAGTCTGTTCTAGCTGAGCCTGACTGATTAAACTATTCCAGTGTTTCAACCTCGAAACCATCATTGCAGTATGGATTTAGGTCAGCACGAGCAGAGGACTTCTTGATGCCACGGCAGATCAGTTTGTAGAGAGCCACCAGAGGGATGGAAATCACGGGCACAACACAGAGGAGGATGATTATGGCAAACACCCAGTCTGGATAGGGCTTTGTTTCAGTTTCTGGAAATTTTTCCTTGAGGAAAAGACAAAAGTGTAAAATGTAACATTTAGAATATTGTAAAATTATTTTATTTATAAATCTGTATGGGTTAAACAATTAAGGTAAAACATGCTAAATGGCTAACTTTAAAGGTTCTGGTAGGCATATTTATTTATCTTCTGACAAAAAATCTTGCTGGTGCTAGCTTCATATGTAGCTGTAGACATGGGAGTGCATCGATCTTCTTATCTAACTCTGCAAAAAGCAACTAAGCGTATTTCATTGTAAAACTGGAAAAAAAAAAAAAAAAAAAACTTGCAGTCCATTAGCGATCTGTTTTGATAATGCAGCAAACATACACTATCCCTGTGTGTTGTCAAACTGGATAAACTCAACTGCATCCTCTTCTTTGAAGTTTATTGTCAATGGGCTAACATTGTTTTGGTGCAGTACCACCACCAGCTGGTATGGTACACAGTCACAATGTCCTACAATGCTTTGGGGTGCTCACTCCGGCTAACATCACGGTCCTGTTCTCTGTATTCTAATAGAATTTATTTAAGACTTGACGCCATAAGTTCTTAACGTCTTCATACCAGTTCCCTTGACTTGCTTACATAGGCTGGGTTCCATGCAGGATAAGAGGGGTGGTTCTGTGCCTGGACAACCACATAGGAAACAAGCACCGCCAGGAGCATTAAAGGACTGATGACCATCCAGCACACCTTCCAGAAGATGTTGGGCCTCTTCCCGGTCATGAAATAAATGTCTTCACTGAAACTGTCACAGAAAACAGGGACCATAGAAAATGTTTAACACACAGGGATCTAAATTGTCATTAGTCAACCAAAGAATGTAAGAGTATCAAAGAAGAAGAGAAAAAGTTACGTTTTCATTCCACGGACATAAATGACTCCAATAATCTCGAAGAGTGCAACGATGAGCAGAGGTACAGAGCCCACATAGCTGTTAAAGACCTCCACCCAGTAGTTCCCCGAGCCCAGGGTGAAGATGAGAGCAATCAAGAAGGATACTAAGCAGATGGCCGCTAAGGAAGCAAGAGACAAGTTTTTCAGAGAGGGAATTCAAAAGGGAAAACATGTTATAAAATGTATCTATTTGACATGAAGTATTTCTGATGTGATATTATGATTTGATCTTTTCAGAGGTCCCAGAGTCCTTCACACAAAAAAAAATCAATAAAAAAATCTCTGAATTTACAGTTTACAGTTGAATTTACAGCCACAATTTCTTCTGTAGGTTTAATCTTTAGGTTATGGCAAAGATAAGTTAATAAACAATGATTTAGGTTACAGTTTTGCTAGCTTATCCAAAAAGTGATGAAAGAACGTGCATCAGGTACACAGGGGACGAAAGGCACCACCTTCTGCAAGAGTGTAATCCACTACCAGTACAATCGCTACCAAATTGCCTCAGCTACCACCTTTAAAATCATTCAGTAGGTTTACATGATGGCAGAAAAGTTAAATTATTGTGTCAGTCTGACTAAAACTGGACTTTTAAAGGTAGATATGCTTTGTGTGCTTGACTGCTGTGATTTATTTTATTTACGATGGTTTATAGTTTGAGTTTCTTGATAGAAAGATTGTTTCAAGCTATTTTATTTGATGTAACATAATTTAATGTTGGTGTGTTAGTGTGATATCTGGCCAGCTTTGACCTGATCAATTGTAATCATTGTTCACTTTGGTTGAAAACATATGCCAGCTTGTTTGCATCTTTTTTTCCTTCACAGAAGGTAGGACAATATCCAGAGAGAAGGTTACAATAAATACCACTGAAACAGTTTGTGTTCTTGAAAATGTATATTTTCATTTTTGTAAAGATGGTAAATGGATGAACTGTCATAGCGCCTTGCTAATCTTCTGATATCGCAAAACATTTTTACACTACATGTCATCACACACTGTGCCAAAAGTTTAAACATTTACATGCACTCAGCTATTAAAATGAATCTGAGATTCAGTATCTTGTCCAAGGGTACTTTGACATGCAAAGAAATTTGTTTATGTATCAACCTGAGTCACAGCTGCCTTATACTTGTTACATTTATTTAGTTTTAGCTTTAATTCATTTAAATTCATTTTATTGTTTCATTTTATTAATTTGATTGAGGTGCCTATAAAATCATCAAATGCATTTCTTTGATCATACAGTGACCACTTTGTGCATGGTGTTATACATTTTAGATGTTTTGAAAAGTACTCAGTCATAAGATAAACAATAGTTGTTGTTCAAAGGCACACCTCATATTTCCTTAATGCAGTGATACTCAACTTATGGCCCAAATGGGGCCCCCAGTATGGTGCTGGTTGGCCCCCCAACCATTTTCTAATTCACAATAAAAATAAAGTGATTCACACTGAGAATTGTTTTTGTACTTTTAGTGTACGTAAGATGCCAGAGTGCATAAAACAACATCCAAATAGAGCTTTTTTTTTTTTTTTTTTTTTAAGTGCAAGGAGGATCCCTAGCACCACCCAACAGAGGTCCAGGCTAGGCCGATAAGGTGCTAAAATCATAGAAACATCCTAAAATCTAAGATATGTCCTAAAATCCTTGAGACCTGCTTAAACAGTACAAATATCCTAAGATCCTAAAACGTCCTAAAATCCCAGAAACCTGCTAAAATCCTAGAAACATCCTTCAATCCTAGAAATGACCTCAAATCCTAGGGACATATATGGGGCTGCTGCAACTGGCCTTTGGCTCATGTTATTTTATAAAAGTGGCCCTCAAGCAAAGCAAGTTGAGTATCCCTGCCTTAACATGGTCTGAGTTACTGTATTTAAGTTATCTGTTGTGTAAAGATGAGTGTAATAATAATTGTAACAAAACCATTTGTATCAAGACAAAGAGTTAGGTTGCGAAATCTACTTCAGAAAGTTTTTGCTTCTAGATTTTCTTAATTTAAGCGTATTTGTATTATTATTGTATTTTACCTCAGAAGTGAGTAAATGAATGATTAAGGCTTAATTGCTTATTTTGTTGGTGGATGTCTTCAAGTTGAATCAGTACATTTAACATTTTAAATGGAATTTAAATGATTTGAACTTATTTAATTACTTAGTGTATTTTGTTTTTTTCTCTGGCAATTTTTTTAGAGGTTTTTACCTTCTTCTTTTGTCTAAGGAGTGTAGTTAGTCAAAGTGAGTCTTTTACTCATTCACAAATGAAGCAAGATTGAAGCACGATGTTTTGTCTCAGTGTTAATGCCCTTGACACTCTCACTCACTCAGTAGACTAAGTGTCTTTTCTTGAAGCAGCCTCCTGTTAGGCTGCAGGGGAGACAGAGCTCATTGGTGCATTAGGATAATGCTGATCTCAGGATCAAAAAAAGGGGTGAACTAGTAGAAAAATGTTTGGCATGAAGGAATGAATGATAAGATAGTTTAACATTTTCAGAGGCCTCCGATTCCTCCACACTTGGCATGGGATATGCTAGGAAGCTCTGGGTGTCTGGAGGTTAAGCTATGATGAGGACCTCATAGATAACAATTATTCTGGATCAAGGGTTATGCAACACTTTTTACGCCTTCAAGGAGGCAATGTTACTTGAAGTTTTTGGTACATCTGTGTCCGTGCATACTCTTCTCTCAGATTGTAATAAATGTATATTCAAGTAAGGACAACTGGGGGTCATCAAGTTTGTTATTCATCAATCAAGACTCAAGACTGACCACAAGTTTTCTACATCACATGTACATCTTTAAATTCAGAACAGCTTTAGCTGGTTTGCAGGTACCTGTTACGAGCTCATTTGGGATCCACTTGGGCACCAGTTTGAGTTCCCTTACAGGATTGAGGACTCCCTCTATGTTGCCAAACATGGATGTGAGGCCCAAGCTGAAGAGCATGATAAAGAACAGTATAGCCCATATCTGAGAGCCTGGCATCTCGATCACTGCTTCGCTGAACACAATAAAAGCCAGGCCGGTACCTGATGCACTCTGGGGAGGAACATGAAAAAGAGGCCAGAAAGTAATCAGAAAATGTACATGTTTGACCAGCAAATGATGTACTTTGCTACAGGGGGGAAAAGAGGAATGTACAAAAAAACAACCAGGATTTGGTTGAAGAGGGAAATTAGAATAATGATTATCTGGCAAAAAGAATACAAGATTGGATGTGTTTTTAAAATTACAATACCTGGTCGAGGAATGTTTGCAGGTTACAGTGAGTCAGGTTCACATTGGCCATCTGACCCGGAAATGAACTATTTAGATGCTTAATCCAGTCATCATAGTTCTCCACTGTGATGATCTGGTCTGCAATCTCAAATTCGTTGGTCAGAACCAAGATGTTTCTACGGATAGGATACGAAAGAACATTAGCCTCACTGGTTTCATTAAGAAAAAGAATAGAAGCTGTAGAATTTCATAGAATATCTGTGCATACGTACTCCTTCATACAGGAGTTGAAGGCGTTGTTTGCTTTAAATCCCAGAATGGAGAAGATGGGAATGGAGCCGTAGAGAGATGTGGCACTATTTATTATTCCTACTAGAACAGCATCTCTCTCACAGTTATTTCTAATGGACACACAGGAGAAAAATGGCTCTGTAAGTCATTACACAAACCATTGCAATTTTACTGAGGGAGTTTAATAAGTATTAACTGCTGGAAAGACATTCTTTTCATTAAACCAGGCAGTCTACGTCATAGAAAGATGCAATTACTTTTGAAATTGGGGCTACATGACCAGAGAGAAAAAGCTGTGGCATTCACTTTTGCTCAAGAGGCATTAAACCTACAGCTACAAGAATGTACTAAGCCACACGGAATCCATAAATGCTCCCACTCATGGGTGACCTAATGTGAACTTGGAAGCTTTGACACAGGAAACAATATGGCGGCCGGTTGGTAACAAATTTTCTTGAAAAACAGTTAAACATGTTTCTGAAAACATTTAAGACAAGAAATAGTCAATTTAGTAACATAATCTTGGTTCATATTTGATCAGCAATATCTAGTTTCACTAAGCCCAATAAAAAAGCTCACCTGAAAGAAATGGAAGACCTGACCCGCTAGTGTCAGGACAATAACCTACTCCTAAATGTCAGCAGAGAGGGTCGGTAGTGTCAAGTAGGCTACCTTGATGACCACATCATGAGGGCCTTGCTCCATACTGGCTAGCTCAGTGGTGAAGAAGGCGGAGACTGCTCAATGATGCCTGAGGAAATTCTGTGTATTCTTTCAAAAAAAAAGAAATGTCTTCTCCTGCACCATCCAGAGAGTCCTGGACTACTGGTGCCTGCAGGCTGAACAGGACTGTAAAGCCCGCTATAGGCACCGCTCTACCTTGCCGAAAGGATGTTTAGACCAGGTGCTGCAAAAAAAGGGCCAGGAAAATCACTTAAGATTCCAATCACCTGGATAACAGCCTTTTCTACCAGTTGAAGTTGGGAAGAAGGTACACTGTACACAGTTACACCAGGCCAGCACTAAGAGGCTCAGGGAGAGCTTCTGCCTTAAATGAAGACTCTGCCTAAGACCCCCAATCCTTACCCCCATGGACATGTATTTATCATCCTAGCATCCTAACCCAGAGGGCTGGTCTTCTCTGTTGAGGAAAACCAGTGGGACCATTGGATCAACATCTTCAAGGTCCATCTCCACCCTGCCAAAGAGACTTCAGTTGCTTTGCACCACCTCTGTATGAAGCAGTTCTTACACCTGATTAAGGCTTGTGAAAGGATAGAAAGTGGTTCAATTTTTCTGTTAGATACATTCCCCATAGGCTGGTTAACAGGGACTGACCATATCAATCTTGGCCACCAATGTATGCATTTGAGTGTGAATGGATGCATGTGACAAACAGTGTGAAAGCATTTTAAATGGTTGGAAGACTTGACAGGTTTGCACAAGCCAAACCTCACAATGAGCCTGAACCAGAATAGACTCCCAAGTTCCCTTCACAATGGAACAGGGGCCTGCAGTGAACAATTACTAAGGCTGATAGCTGAAGCATTTACTGCAGCCTACTAAAGGGAAGCTAAGAGGGCATGCATTAGGTGAGAGAGGAAGTTGTCAATATGGCCCATGCCTCTCGCTGTGTCATAAGCCCTAGATAGTAGGTCATCTGTGCCCTAATACTGGGGCCAAGTGTACCTGGTATCTGGCCTCAGATTCTTGTCAGGGGAACTTATAAGGGAGTACATGACTGGTATGCAGTCAAGGCCAACTTTTGCTGCATCCTGCATGGCTGCCACAGGTCAGCCAAGAGACATAAGAGCGGAGAGAGCCTTAGTCCCCCTCTAGTGTGCATTCAGCCCCCTCAGATTTTTATCAGAGGGAGAAATAGTATAGGTGGTTCAAGACTGCTTTGCATCCAGCTGCAAATAAGCTAGTGCCATGCCAATGACAGATCCCTGTCATCTGCCCTGTCTGAAGAAGTTTGAGCTGAGGAATGGAAGTGAAGCCTAAAGGTATGGAAGGGCTCCTCCTCGCCATAATCATCAAAGAAAGTGCCTAAAGCTGCCACTCAGACACCATCCTCCTGTAGAATCATTTCAGCCATGGGTGCATTGGGTACACCAGCAACCTCTGTACCAGCACCAAAATGGAAGGACAAAAGAGGAAACTTGAGCTGGACCATATCAGTGGTTAGCAGATCCATCTAGGACAGCCTGTCAGACCTAGTCATCGACATTTAGGATGGGTAGACAGGAGTTTGACCTCGGCCAGTCTAGCAGCCTTTACTGCATGAAGCATGAAGCTGCAATTCAGGCATGGGTCTTCAGAGAGGCCCTCCCTCAGATGCTCAAGGCCAAGACAACAGGGACAAAGGTCATGACTGTTTTTGAGTTGAAGAGCCATACTGTTACTACAACTACATGAGTTAACCTAAGAAACAGTGCCAGAGAAACTCTGCTGCATCAAATGCTGCAGACCACTAAAGTCAGTAGAGCGAGAGCACACACTGACTGTGAAATCAAGAGGAGAAAGAGTACATGTAGTTAGAGGGCAGTGACATTCTCTTCACTAACACAGTAACTGTCAACATCAGCTAACACTGAACTCACTCTTTTGTTAGCGGTCCACTTCATGAGCTTGAACAAGAACACTCTGCTTGTTATGTGCTACAGTGAGAGAGGATCAGGAACAAGCTCTTTACTGGCACAGTATGTTGTCAATATTAGCTAACAGAGAGAAAACATGCTGTATTTATATTTATATCGCTACAATGAGAGCGGAGCAAAGACACTTTCTACACTGACAAAGTATGTTGTGAATATTAGACAACACCAAGCAGGCTTGGTCTTGTCACAAGCCCTCTGCTGACCATGAAATCAGTACCATTATATGTAATACCAGATAACTCCTACTAGCATCTTGATGTGTGAGCTTACCGACTGATGTTTACAGGTGAATTCGTTTTTATCATGCCAGTGAGAAGTGAGGATAGGAGTGTCCACCAATTTGAAAAGAAGCTATCCCTGCCCGGAGAGCGATAGCTTGTTTGCTTTTGGAAGTCAAATAATCTGTAACTACGACCAGAGTGATCATAAGGCTACAAGTGATGAACTCTGAATAAGCATCAATAACTTAGCTTAATGCTACCACAACAGGTAACCTGCTTAAGCAAGAAGATGAAAAAGGAATTATCTTGGGGATAAAACAGGAAGTTTTCCTGGGTCATCTAAGGTCAACCATGAGTTTGTAGATAAGAATACTCAATGACAGTCAATGCTACACCACTGCCTCTGGTGGTCAGGAAGGACAAATTAGAACGTTACCTCTCTGGATTATAGCTGGAGAAAGCTATCAGACCTCCAAAGGCTACCGAGAGAGAGAAGAAGATCTGCGTGGCAGCATCCAGCCACACCTGTGGGTTCTTCAGTATCTCCCACTGCAGCAAGCATAAACGCAAGACATCAGGTTTCCTGAACAAAATCTCTTATCACCTGTTCTAGCAACAAGTGGTTAAACTTACATCAGGAGTGAAGAGGTACACAAGTCCATCAGTAGCTCCAGGCAGAGTGAGGGCTCGGATCAGGAAAATAGTCAGCACCAGATAAGGAAATGTGGCTGTCACATACACAGCCTGAAATATGCAAGCAGACAATACAGCCTTCATTAACCCTTTCTTTATTTCTACATCTTACTCTAATTGTCAGCAGTAAAGTGTGTCTGGTGTAGTGGCTGATTCTGAAATAGGACATTTTATCCTTTTTACCAGGTAAACGGACCTTTCCCATGGACTCGATGCCTTTAATGAAGCAGATGTAGACGATACACCAAGCACTGGCCAGACAGATGACCAACCACCAATGCAGGGAGCCGCTTGTCTCAATGTCAGTTGTGACATTCAGGGTCTCACGGTACCAGAAGTAGTTCGCTGAAGTGCTCTTTTCACATTCTGCATTATAGCCTTTATGAATCCAGACAGTGAATAATGAGCATGTGAGATCAATAAAATTCCACAATGGCCTAATCTTCAAGTTCATAATTTCAGAGATCAGTAATAAAATATATTCTGTATTACACAAGAGATGTGTTTCTGTATAGTTAAATATAAAAAGTGGAGAAAAAAATTGGAGTCTGACCTGAAACTCCCCATAGAGCCTTGATAGTTTAAAGTCCTTACCAAAATAATTCTAATTTCTCAAACCAAATTTGATACATTAGAATGTATCCTATACTTTTAAGCTGCTATTAAGCAACACTTTTTAAGTTACCGTTACAGTTTTTGACAATACATGTATCCGGTGCAGATAGAATGACCGATGAGTTTTCTTGATACCTGTGAGGTCATCATTGAGTGGACACTGGCTCCATGGCAGGGGGTTTTGGAAAGAGTTAAAGAGGTACCAGAGCACCCAAGCCAGGAGGGTATTGTAGAAAATGCTCACCAGCAATGACACCAACATTGAGGCAATTCCTACACACAGGATAAATAAAAACAAATGACACAAAACCAAACATTTTCAATGCCTCAAAAAAGTTTTCAGAAAATGAAATAATAAAGAATATGACAAATTAAAAAAATCTTTAGAAATGTTACTAATAACTCTAGGTCACCCACCAACTCCACCCAATAGTGGTGAGATGGTGTACCAGACACCGACGCTGCCCATGCGGAGTCTCTGTCCTATAGCCAGCTCCAGGTAGAGCAGAGGGAGGCCCTCAAACACCAGCGCTATCAGATAGGGGATGAGGAATGCACCTGAAGACATGAAGTTTAACATTTAGCTTAGTCATCAAACCAGACTTCAGACTTCAGGCTATGAAAAAAGTGCTCTGCAATACTAAAAGATCTCAAGCTACTGAAATACAGTTATTACAGTTATAATATTTAGACACTAGGATGATGACTGGAATTTACTTCAGTTTTCCAGGTGTCCTAAAACTGGAGGAGTCAGGCTAGTAAAAATGTTATGATAGTTTAATATAAGAGCATCTTACCTCCTCCATAGATTTGGCAAAGGTAGGGAAAACGCCAGACATTTCCAACTCCCACTGCAAAGCCAATACATGTTAACAGGTACTGAACCTTGTTGTCCCATTTAGGTGTCTCCTCCACCCCAGAGTCTTTTGTTTGGCTCATTGTCACCTGGAAAAAAATGGCTTATCACAATTCCAGTTCTGGTGCAAGGATCCAGCTCTTCTAATCTTTAGTGGGCAGTCCTTTAATGTCCAATCAGGTGCAGCTTTGAGAGTTATAGATTGTATTGGTTTTTAAGGGGACTGAGAACATCAGGCATTATGTTTTAATGGTTAAACCTGCCAGCGTGTTTAAAATGAGAGTGTGCTAAGACTCAGATTAATGGATAACCTGGTGTTACACTGACCTAAGGCATACTGTGATGCATTTAATAACCTTGAATCATCGTCTTGCATCGTATGCCCCTGCCAACCAGTCAAGCCGCAGCTTACATCCCTGTCTGTTCAGACTCTTTAGTAGTCATGACAGTTGACGATGCTTTAATCATGGATGTTGCTGCAAAGAAGCTACAAATTCTAAAACATGGATGCTTTGAACATCTTCAACCCTGTAGCACAGAAGATCTCGATATAGTGAGTACAGTTCCTAACAGAGTTAGGGCAATGGATAATAATAACAGCATTATAAATAACATCATGAGGTCATAATAAAGTTGACCTTTGACATTTTATGATATTTCTTAAAGACATGGCCAAAATGGCATTTTGGTGAAGGCACAGTGACCTTAAACTTTGACAATCATTGACATGTAATGCCTCTGGCTGTGACTGGTGTGTTTTTATTCGGTTGCTGGCAACAGTTATATCATGACAAAGCAGTATGTTTATTGAATCATTCAAACATTGAACATTAGCTCACAAACCATTTTTGTGATTTAGAAGTGATCTTTCCAAGGGTCAGATGGAGGAGTTGTCTACAGCTTAGGCTGGCTCTCTCCCCAAAGCCAGTCATCTCCTGCCTTTGCTTAATTCCCAAAACTGTTACTCTGTGCAACTATCCCCACCATCCCCAACACCTCATACCTCTCTCTTCACAGAACTACCAGCAACTGCCTAGAGCTGTGGCCTGCAGCTCATAATTTTGATGCTGACAGCAACTGACGTAGCATTAAAGGGATACTTCACCAGTTTTCACACAGCTTTGTATCAAGACAAAGTAGGAAATATGTGTAGATAAACTGTGGTAAACATCCCTCCATCTAACCAGTGCCAAGAAATCCCTCCTCCCCTGGCAAAACTCTGCTGAGTAAAGCAAACTGATGCAAAACATGTCATCCAAAAGAGTCTTGCTGGCTCTCCTGGGCTGGTGTAGCTGTTGCTCGAACTACAGATTGTAGTTCTGCATTTTCGGATTGCCCGCCACCCATGCTGCTTCCACGGACACAAAGAGTGTAGAGTCAAATCAGGAAACAGACCTGCCTCTCTCCCTCTCAAAGTCTGACTCAAAGTCAGACTTTGATCCCTCTTCCAGAACGGACAGACGTGCAATAGATGTTATAAATAACAAATGAAATACATTCATGGCAAAAAGGAAAGAGAAAGAGAGAGGGAAGGAGAGGGGGAAAGAGGCACAGCAATAATGGAAACAGACGCATGTCATATTACTATAAACATTCCTTTGTGACATAGCTTATTTTCTGCAATAATCCAAAATCAGCTTAAAAATTCCCATAGGCTTTTTGACAAAGGAACCAGGGCAAAACTAACTTCTTTAGCCTACAGAAAAACGTCATCCTTGGGGCACTCTGTTGGTCTGGTGTGGCACAGTGCATCTGGTAGATGAATGTTGAAGTTGAGCAAAAGCACCCTTTTTCTCTGTTTTCTCTGTAGGACCAACTTCAAAAGTTTTTGCATCTTTGTACCGCATAAAACAATATAACAACATCATTTATATAAAGTCGTTGGTCACTGACTTTACTCACACGCTGAGTCTGTGAATGTCCTCGTTGCTGAACCAGTGCTGAAACAACTAAGCTTAATAATTTATTGGTTATCGTTTCAGGTCCAGAAAGGACGGTGTCTCGGTCAGGGTCAATCTGTAGTTGTAATAACATATCTACAGCAACAGAGGGCAGTCTCGCTGTACTGTAGCTCTTTGCTGTTGACTGTATGTCCTCAGTCTGCAACAGGGGGTCAGAGACTGCTGGGGAGTTACTATGGGTTTGATTGTTTAATCAAAACTTAACAGTTACTGTATTTTTATTTTATATTATCTATATAGATGCACTTAATAATTTAAGTTTAGAAAGTTTAGAGTATTGCATATATAAGTTACCCCACAGCTGGTAGCATACTTGTCCTCTTGTTTTGAGACTACACAAATACAGTACCAAAAAATATTTCTGAAGAATATTTTGTTTGATTTGGTTGGTTTATTTGTCAAAGTATTTCGTCTGCTTTTAAAACTTTATTTATTTTGAGCTTTATTCTTGTACAGCTATTGTAGCTGGTTTTACATCTAATGGCTACATCAGTGTATCCAGTGTACCCTTGGGCAAGATACTGAACCCCAAATTGCTCCAGGTACCGCGCAATCGCAGTGTGAGTGCGTGTGAGTGGTTACTGAGTTGCAGCTGGCACCTTGTACGGTAAATTTGGCCACCAGTGTGTGAGTTTTTAAGAAAAAATCACCCCATCTGTTTGTGGTGCAGCCTCTTACTGATCGTCTCACCAAGAATTGTTCAGCTGAGAGAAAATTAATTAAAAGTGAGAGCACTGGCCATTTGACAGCTCTCTGCCACGGACCGGCTTATGGAAGTCTAAGTCATTCAGTATGTCTTCAGAGCTTGGCAGGGAGGAGAACAAAGCAGACATCCAGGAGGTAACTTCAAGGTGCACATAGGTGTGTGGTAAAGTACTGAACACAAGTGCATGCTTTCAAAATACCTCATCATTCTGTATTCAGCTGGATGCAGAGGGAATTCCAAGAGAATATATGCAATGCCTGATGAGCAGACCAACTGCGCTATTGCATGGGCTGAGTTCCTCAATGTCTGTATCAAAGTGCTACTCCCCTTGCATGCTGAAGAAATGTTGGACTCATGAAGACTGCAGGGCGAGTAAAGACCAAGTTCCCAACAACAGCTCCAAGATAGCACTGACAAAACACAACCCCTTGATACGGATGCCAGCATACTCAAGATTGGTAGAGATTTCCTGAGGGTACACAAGGTCTGCCAACAGAATAGGCATCCAGACAATACATCATTTGCTCCAAAGCCAAGAATGGGTCCTTTTTGGCAATATATGCCTTGTCCACAGGCAGTTTTGAGCAAGTCAAGTCAAGTCAATTTTATTTTTAAAGCCCATTATCACAAATCATAATTTTCCTCAGAGGGCTCTACGGCACACGATATCCCACTTTCCTTAGACCCTCACATCAACTAAGAGAAAAACTCCCCAAACATACCCTATAACAAGGGAAAAAAATGGTAGAAACTTCAGGAGGAGTGACTGAGGTGGGATCCCTCTTCCAGGACGGACAGACGTACAATAGATGTCGTAAAAACAATTAGATTACAGTAAATGACAAAATGATACAAAGGAAAGAGAAAGAGGGAGGAGATATGAGAATGGTTGTATGAGCCATCTACTATCTTGTATCAGTTGAAATAAATTTAGGGAGGCGTTCAGTAAAACACCTTAGCATCACCACCATCCAGCAGCACCTCCATGTACAGCTCAACGGTGGTTGTTGAAGACAACCAGGCTAAAACCATCACTTATATCTGCTGAGAGTCATAGAGTTGCATCATCATTGAAGGACGAAAGGTTTCTTCAGATCATGGAAGCCGGCCTCCACCAAGACAACTCCTGCAACTGTGTTGTTACTTTATTCCTCTGGAAGACCTAATCCCTTTAATTGTGGACTTTATGATAGGTGCACCCAAACCGACAAATCTAGATCCAAGTTCTTACACGTACACAAGTAAGTTTTTTGCTACCCTCAGTTAAATTTTACAGGTGTTGGAAATAGTTCAGGGGGATGAATGTTACTGTTCATGAAAAGAAAGAGAAAAATCTGTCCTGTGCTGCTGTCATCCTTTTAACATGAAAGCACCATCTAGAGCAGCTTCTAGGGGATCTGATACCTGCCAGGTCACTAACCCTAGCCCCAATCATCGCTCCCACAACAACCATGAAACTTAGTCATGCTTCATTTAAATGTTTATGTAGTGACTACATTTTTTTCTGTCAAAATAAATGTACTGCACTTTTTTGGCAGTGATGTGATCTGATCTTCAGTGTGCCAAACAATTATACAATGCTGGGGGAGAGGTTTTAAGTGAAGGAGAGAGAGACAGAGAGAAACAGTAAAAAGCTTAAGTGATAAACTTCAGTCATAAACACACCCTATGAGCCAACATCCACCAGATCAATAAAGATAGATAACTGAAAATCATCCAGCTACTGTTACAGAGCCCACCCCATCCCACAGCTGTTAGTCTGTCTGGACTTTGATTTATACTTCTTGTAGTTTTCCACAAAGAAGACATGACGTCATCTGGAAGCTTTATATCTCTGCAATATGTTGTGATATGGCTGCAGGTTTTAGTATGATGTGTTAGTTAAATACCGTTTTCAGCTTCTGTTAAATGCAGATAAATGTAAACATCCAAAATCAGAAGAAAAGTCAGTTCTAGCTCAGCCTGACTGATTATATGTCAGCTTTCTTGTGAATTACGATGAGAATTATAGTGAGATGCTATGATAAAGGATGTCCTTTTCTGTGCAGTCACATTGTTACTTTCAACATTTTTTTATGCTTTCTGGTTCTTCTGTTCCGGTGTTTCAACCTCGAAACCGTCATTGCAGTATGGATTTAGGTCAGCACGAGCAGAGGACTTCATGATGCCACGGCAGATCAGTTTGTAGAGAGCCACCAAAGGGATTGAAATCACTGGCACTACACAGAGGAGGATGATTATGGCAAACACCCAGTCTGGATAGGGCTTTGTTTCAGTTTCTGGGAAGTGTTCCTTAAGGAAAATGAGAAAAGTATAAAATGCAATGTATACCATATTGTAAAACTGTGTAATTTAAAAATAAAGCTGAAGAAGAGTTTGAAATTTTGTGACATTTGCAGATTCCTTTTATTTTCTCTCTTTGATTACTAATTACTGTCATATTTGTGCACTACATATGTAGCTAAAACCAGCAAGCGATTAGCTTACCTTAACTTAAAGTCACTTTGCCCAAACCAGAAACACTTCTAGTATGTATCTCCCCATAAAAAAAGTTGATTATAGAAAGCATATTATTATACAACCCCAATTCCAAAAAAGTTGGGAAGCTGGAGGCTAATCTGAGATGGGCTGACACAAAGTGATAAGTGTGCTATGGTCTGACAAGTACACATTTCAAAATGTTGTTGAAAACCATGGACGTTGTGTCGTGGCTTAAGAGGAAATGAATCTTCTGGATGGTTACCAGTTCAAAGTTCAAAGCTGGCATCTGTGATGATATGGGGGTGTGTTACTGCCCATGGCATTGACAGTGCTTTCAGAGTATGATCCTGACGCCAAAAGGCACCTTTTGCATGCGCATGATATGCACCTAGATGGCATCACTTGAGAGCACATCTGGACAGAACTGGTCACAATGTTATCATGTGCTGCTGGATGGCACTTATATGTGGACAGGTGGCGTCGCTTGTGAATATGGCTGGACAGAACCTATCATGCGCACATGATACACTTATGAACGGCATCAAATTAAAACATATTACATAAGATAGAAGTGTGAGAGCACCTATAGAGTAAGGGCAAGATACTGAGCCCCACATTGTTCTCAGTGCTACACCATCAGAGTGGGAGTGTTTATGATTGGTTACTGAGTAGCAGGTGGCACCGTGTAAGGTTACCTCGGCCACCAGTGTGTGAATGTGTGTGTGATTGGGTGAATGTGACATGTAGTGTAAAAGGTGTAGTTCATTCAAAGAGCCTGTGGGAGGAGCAGTGTGGATGGGTTGAACAAACGCTGGACTTTCATGCGGGAGTTTGATGTTTGCTTCCTGTATGAATGTGATGTATTTTTTATTGTACACCTAACCATGTGTTTTCTTTCCCTAATCTTAACCACTGGCGCTAGCATGTGCATTTGTTGATGTACCAGCATTGTTTGCCATGTGCTTGAGTTTACCAAACATAACCACGAACCGCGTCATCCACTATCTCCACTGCAAAGTGGCAACATGCATGGCTTCATAGTAAAAGAGTGCAGGTACTAAATTAACTTGCCTGCAATCCAGACCTGTCTCCCACTGAACATGTGTGGTCCATTATGGTAAAATGGTAAATGGACTGCACTTGTATAGCACTTTTTTAGTCTTCTGACCACTCAAAGCACATGGCAAACAATGCTGGTCCAGCGTTTGTTCAACCCATCCACACTGCTCCTCCCACAGGCTCTTTGAATGAACTACACCTTTTACACTACATGTCACATTCACCCAATCACACACACATTCACACACTGGTGGCCGAGGTAACCTTACACGGTGCCACCTGCTACTCAGTAACCATTCGCATGCACTCACACTCCGATGGCGCAGCATTGTGAGCAATTTGGGGTTCAGTATCTTGCCCAAGGATACTTCAACATGTTGACTGGATGAGCCAGGGATCAAACCACTGACCTTCCGATTAGAGGACGACACAAAATATGGCAAGGAGATGCTGGACTGCTGAGCAACTGAAGTCTGATAGCAAATGAAAATTGGAAAGAATTTCTCTTAAGCTATAACTGTCCTCAGCTCCCAAGCACTTATTGGGTGTTGTTAAAAGAAAAGGTGATGTAACACAGTGTTAATCATGCTCCTGTTCCAACTTTTCTGGAACATGTTACAGACATCAGATTCAGAACAGGTGTGTATATATAAAAAAACAATCAGGTTTATCAGTTCCAACATTGAATATCTTGTCTTAAGACTGTATTCAACTGAATATAGATCTAAAAGAATCTGCTAATCATTGCATTCTATTTTCATTAACATATACACAGCATCCCAACTTTTTTGGAATTGTGGTTCTATACTGTTTTTAAGACTGGACATCATACTACTAAGTTCTTAACATCCCCATGGCAGTTCCCTTGACTTGCTTACATAGGCTGGGTTCCATGCAGGATAAGAAGGGTGGTTCTGTGCCTGGACAACCACATAGGAAACAAGCACCGCCAGGAGCATTAAAGGACTGATGACCATCCAGCACACCTTCCAGAAGATGTTGGGCCTCTTCCCGGTCATGAAATAAATGTCTTCACTGAAACTGTCACAGAAAACAGGGACCATAGAAAATTTTTAACACACAGGGATCTAAATTGTCATTAGTCAACCAAAGAATGTAAGAGTATCAAAGAAGAAGAGAAAAAGTTACGTTTTCATTCCACGGACATAAATTACTCCAGTAATCTCGAAGAATGCAACGATGAGCAGAGGTACAGAGCCCACATAGCTGTTAAAGACCTCCACCCAGTAGTTCCCCGAGCCCAGGGTGAAGATGAGAGCAATCAAGAAGGATACCAAGCACATGGCCGCTAAGGAAGCAAGAGACAAGTTTTTCAGAGAGGGAAAAACATGTAACATTTGACTGTTTTACAAGCAAATTCGCAGGTACCTGTTATGAGCTCCTGTGGCATCCACTTGGGCACTAGTTTGAGGTCCTTTATGGGATTTAGGACTCCCTCTATGTTCCCAAACATAGAGGAGAGGCCTAAGCTGAAGAGCATGATAAAGAACAGTATGGCCCATACCTGAGAGCCTGGCATCTCTATCACTGCTTCAGTGAACACGATAAAAGCCAGGCCGGTACCTGATACGCTCTGGGGGAGGACCATGACAAAAAGGCCAGAAAGTAATCAGGAAGCATGGACTGACTGTACATGTTTGACCAGCACATGGTGTATTTTACTACAAGGAACGAAGGGGGGAAGTGAGAGCAGGAAACAACCATGATTTAAGGGAAGAGGGAAATTAGAAAGAATGACACACATTGGCCATCTGACCTGGAAATGAACTATTTAGATGCTTAATCCAGTCATTATAGTTCTCCACTGTGATGTTCTGGTCTGAAATCTCAAAGTCGTTGGTCAGAGTCAAGATGTTTCTAGAGATGTGATACAATAAAAAAAAAAAAAAAAAAAATCATTGGTTTCATCAAAGAATCTTTAGAAGTTTATAGAATAGTCCTATCCCAATTTTCCCCTTAGGCCCTGGACCTGGCTTTGGAGTGCTCTCCACTGAGTAGTGACCCTTCAAAACAGAGCCACAATGGAAAGGGTTTTAAATCTTAACCAAGGAAATGGGATGCCACTAGTTATGCCATCAGTTGAGCATACATAAATTACTATCTAAAAGTTATAGAAAACAGTTGAAACAGCTAAAAGTAACCAATAAACAGTTGTAATAGCATTACTTATCTAACACTGATGAATGTTCTTGTTTATGTTTAGATTGCTGCAGTTTGCAAAGCATTCTGGGAATTTTCCTCTAACATTCCGTTTGGAGCCTCATTCCCTGAAAGAAATGGTACATCCTACCCTCACACTCACAACAGAATGACAGAGCCAATTGGTAGGGCAAAGGGTGAAAAATTGGGATTGGGCCAATATGTGTGCATACTTACTCCTCCATACAAGAATTGAAGGCATTGTTTGCTTTAAATCCCAGGATGGAGAAGATGGAAATAGAGGCGTAGAGAGATGTGGCACTATTTATTACTCCTACTAGAACAGCATCCCTCTCACAGTTATTTCTAATGGACACAGAAGAAAAATATGTGCTGTAAATCATTACACAAATCATCCTAATTTTACTAAGGGAATTAAGGATGCGTAGTCCTCACCTCTCTGGATTATAGCTGGAGAAAGATATTAGACCTCCAAAAGCCACAGAGAGAGAAAAGAAGATTTGGGTTGCAGCATCCAGCCACACCTGTGGGTTCTTCAGTATCTGCCACTGCAGCAAGCGTAAACACGATACATCAGGTTTCCAGCATAAAATCTCATATCACCTATCCTAACAACAAGTGATCAAACTCACATCAGGAGTGAAGAGGTACACGAGTCCATCAGTAGCTCCGGGCAGCGTGAGGGCTCGGATGAGGAAAATAGTCAGCACCAGGTAAGGAAATGTGGCTGTCACATACACAACCTGAAATATGCAAGCAAATGATTCAGCCCTCATTAACCCTTTCATTTTTTCTACATCTTACTCTAATCATTAGCAGTAAAGTGTGTCTGTTGTAGTGGCTGATTCTGGAATAGGACATTTTATCTTTTTCAGCAGGTAAACCGACCTTTCCCATGGACTTGATGCCTTTGATGAAGCAGATGTAGACGATACACCAGGCACTGGCCAGACAGATGACCAACCACCAATGCAGGGAGCCGCTGGTATCGATGTCAGGTGTGATGTTCAGGGTCTCACGGTACCAGAAGTAGTTTACTGGAGTGCTCTTTTCACACTCTGCATTATAGTCTATATGGATGTAGACGCAAGTGAAAAATATCAACATGTCATTACAATTACATAATTACAAAGTTATTAGTGGTTCTTTTTGGCTCAAACATGCATAGACTGAAGAGAGTTTAGTATGAAAATGCGTTTTTTATCACACATCTCCTTGTAGCAGGGTTCAAATTATAATTTTGCTGAATTGTGGTGAAACCCTTTAGTGTTCATGCCTGTGCAGTTAGGTGGGCACATTCCTTTGTCCAACCCCAATTTGGAAAAAGTTGGAACATTTAAATCTTTTTTGACCTGTATTCAAGTTTAATACGGTACAAAGACAAAATATGATGTTTAAATTGATAAACTCTATTGGTTTTTTAAGTAAATGAGTTCTCAATCTGAATTTGATCCCTCCTACACATTCCAAAAAAGTTAGGTCATAGGCAACAAACTACTGGGAAAGTTGTGGAATGCTCAAAAATCACCTTAGTGGTACTCTGGTTCTCAGTGTATGATTGCAAAGAATTTAGAGATTTCACCACGTACAATTCAAACTTATCCGAGATAGACTGACACAAAGTGGAAAAGTGTGCCTTAGTTTTATAATATAAAAATATAAATATAAATAAATATTACATACAGCCAAAGCCCAGTCGAAAGCTTAAGTCAGAAGACCAATACTTGAAAAATGTACTAAAATGTAGTTTGTTATTGTCCATCCCTGGTGTAAAGCTGCTTTTACTCAATTCTTCTTTAGTTACGTTCACTGTGGCAGTAGCAATCCCAGTGTTTGACAATGATAAATAGAATGACTGGTGAGTTTTCGTGTTACCTGTGAGGTCATCATTGAGTGGGCACTGGCTCCATGGCAGGGGGTCTTGGAAAGAGTTAAAGAAGTACCAGAGCACCCAGGCCAGGATGGTGTTATAGAAAAGGCCCACCAGAAATGACACAAACATGGAAGCAATGCCTACATCCAGGAAATAAATAAATGACATATTTAATACCACAAGGACATTTTCAGGCCATGAAATAATGAAACATAAAATTCTGAATAATGTTACAAATAATTCTAGGTCACCCACCGACTCCACCCAGTAGTGGTGAGATGGTCCTCCAGACACCAATGCTGCCCATGCGGAGTCTCTGTCCTATAGCCAGCTCCAGGTAGAGCAGAGGGAGGCCCTCAAACACCAGCGCTATCAGATAGGGGATGAGGAATGCACCTGAAGACATGAAGTTAGTATTTATCAGCAGACTTTGCAGAGAATATTTAAAATAAGTTTGGTCATTATGACTGGCAGTTTGATCCATGGTAATGACACAAATGACATCTCCTTTTTATTACCAAAATTAAACCATAATAAGGAAGATCTCAGGGTATGCTATGTATGTGCCCTGTAAAACTAAAATACCTTGACAAACTGAAATACATTTAAACACAAGGTGATCACTGGAATTTTTTGTGTTCTTCCAAGTGTCCAAAAAGACAAGCAGAGTCAGGCAAGTAAAAGTGTATTTTTAAAAAAAGAGCAGGTGGGGATGAAATTTGAAATCTAATTTTCATGAGCCAAAAGGTGCCCAGCCTGCGTGGGCTTACAAGACACTACAAACATCACAAAAACACAACCAATAATGTAATGAGAATGAAACAACAAATATAATATACTTCCATGCATGTCAAACAATTCCAAAGAATATATGAACACTGTCCTGCCTCATAGACTTTATAGCTATGAAGTATAACTTGGGCTCACCTGAGTCACAGACCGTGCCTTTAACAACCTGTTCAGTTGGTAATGCACATTTTGAAATTGGTGTTCAACTTCACACTATTACTACTACTTCTTCACTTCATTAAGGGCTCTGTGTGGGATTTTCCAAGGTAGGCATATTTAATCAACAGAGGGATGTCCCATTATATGTTTGATGAAAAACAATTATATCAGTAATTTTTTTCACTATTTTAAAAGCATTGTAAGAGTAAATACCTAGGATATGTGCAAGGGAGTAATAGCAGTGCCGGTATTTGGTCACAAATTGAAATATATTGGTATACTAACATATTACAAGCATTATAACAGTAAATTATTTGTAATTTTGATTCATTCTTTGTGTTGTACCATTGCCATGAACCATCTCAACTGTTTGGTAGATGCCTACCGTAAAACTTTATGCATGCAGCCAACTAACATTATCATATATAGCACGATGCCAACAACCTGGTTTTATACATCCAAAGTACTTCTATAAAAATGAACTGCATGGTAACTAGGCCTCTATTTGAGACAGGCCTTTATTAGTCAAAATGTGCAGCCACACTAATATGTAAAGCTGATAGCCCCTTAGCATATTTACAGAATTGGATGTTTATGGAGCTTAAACCTGACCCAGGTCCTTTAGAATTCTCTGGCTTTGGGACTCATGACTCTCACTGGGAACTATGAGGAAGTAAATACAGGAATTAGGACACTTTAGCAGGAACGGTGGGCGGGGGGCAATGATTCACCTGGTAAAAAATGTTCCGCAATCATAATTAAATATTGACAATTATGTTCAAAATATTTGATTTTTAAGCATTTTTCCAGGTCTTTTAAACTAATTTTCAAATAAATTTCTTGTACGTTTATTAATTTCTTGCTAATCTTTGGGTCATTTCTGTCATTTCTGTTTATTGCCCTCTTACCATGCTTTTGAAAGGTATCAATACAATTTTCTCAAGTTTCAAAGGGTTAAACTGTGGAGTTATACACAGTTGGGTAGGTATAATGCAGTTCATGTGATCTCATCATGTTAGAACATCTCACCTCCTCCATAGATTTGGCACAGGTAGGGAAAACGCCAGATGTTTCCGAGTCCCACCGCAAAGCCGATACATGTTAGCAGGTACTGAACCTTGTTGTCCCATTTGGGTCTCTCCTCCACTTCACAGTCTTTTGTTTTGCCCATCGTCAGCTGGGGAAAAAAAAGGCTTCACAATTTCACTTCTGTTTCAAGGATGCAGCTCTCCTTATTCTAAAATACACTTTGTAGCAGGTGGTGTATATTTTTATTTTGCCCAGAATTCTACCTGATATCAGCTCAGTGTCATGATATATACTGTCTTGAGTGGTTTAGTCCAGATGATATCCAGCTCTTTTCCTCTTTCTGACACTCCTCAGTGGGCTGACCTTAAATGTCCTATCAGGTGCAGCTTTGATGGTTGCATTTTTTTAAAAGGAAAAAATCAGGCCATCAAGAAAGGAATGAAAACGTCAGTTATCACGATTTACTGGTAAAAACCTCCCAGTTTTTTATTTTTTAATGGAAGTGTGCTTAACCTGAGTTTAATGGGTAACATGGGGAGGTTGTTTCTATGTTACACTGAATGAAAGCGCACCATGCAGTCAGAGAAAGAAAGACATAATGACACTTGAGGCTGTATCTTCATACGATTAAACAAACTTTATGCATACAGTTAAATTTAGACATCATAAAGAAATAGGGACTGTGTTACAGAGAGCAAAGGCACACAGGGGAAAACTAAAAAGAAATGTGCCTAAAATGTGCATTTAAGGCAAAAACAGGAAGGGAAAATATGAATAGTAAAATGAATATGATCACCTATGTAAAAGCTAAGGTGAAAGATTCAGAGAAAGACTTTATCAGTCTCAGTCCATGTGCCAAAGGCACCGTCAAGTAGGACAGTTGTTATGGTTGTCATAATATATATTTTAAATTATTTTTCAGAAATTTCATTAAAGACCAAGAAAATTGAACTATTATGATTTTGATTAGGATAATTATTATGATTACATACATTTTTAACTCTAACACTGTAGAACAGGGATGGACAAACACAAAAACTTTTTTTCTACTTTTCTATTGTATATTTTTGTCAGATGCAATTTAAATAGTTTAACCTGTTAAAATGCAAACCAAGCAAAAAGCAATTGATATTTTTCCTAAAAAAAAAAGGCCATAAGGATAGTAAATGATGTAGGATTCTATGAACCTACTAATTCTCTATATTTAAAATCAAATGCCTTGACTTTCATGGACTAGAATTTTAGACAGCACATATAATGTACAAAGCAAAAAAAAATTGCTACCAGGCAATATATAAAGAAATGTTCTTTGACAGGGAGGGTGATTATAAATTCAGAGGGAAGCTTCACTTAAAGAAACACCATGCTCGTACAACCATGAGGAGTACGTGTATTTTAATCTGTGGAGTAAAATTGTTTAATAAGTTGGATGAGGAACTCAAGAATTGCTCAAACATGACTCATTTCAAGAAGATGCCCAAATTATTTTACAGAGGTATAAAAATGAGGAAAGAATTTGAAGATAGTTATGTCTGTCTATGACACAGTATGACATCTGTGTTGTGCGCACAACTTAATTACTATAAAGTGTGTGCAGGAGCATACACATATACATAGTTATTAAATATGAATACGCATGTATGTATATGAAAGTGTATGTATATTTTTAGTGATAGAGTTCAGGAATTAATTAACTGATTGGCCGAGAAGGGGTAGGAAAAAATAAGTTTATACTTCCTCCTACTGCTTGTCAAGCATGTAACTTGCAATATATTGTTGCTTGTTTGAATCTATTCATTGAGTATTGGTTGCCATCAATTTTTGTTATTGCAAATTTTGTGTTGTGTTTTGTGTTGTGTGCAATGTTCGTTTGTTTTACATGCTCAAAATAAATAAAAATCTAAATCTAACAGTTGAGATGGTTGTTAGAAATTATTTACAGTTATAATGCTTGTAATGTGTGACCACCATGCATCAGTTTGTAACTATGGAATTGGGAGTATTACCAGCACTAATATGAGTTCCACCCAGTTCCACCAAACAAAGCGCTGATGTCTGGAGTAACTTTTTTGTTCCTAACTTCCCTTAGGAGGCCATACTGAAAAGGCAGACTATAGACACAGCGACATTCAGTTAAAGGGTTTTAAGCATTTTTCTTTACATAGGATGGATATAATTATGATGTTTATGTCCCATTTTTTGTGCAGGACGTTTTTCTGAACACTTGTGGAGGTGTGTCATCTTTAACAACGCTTATCACTGATCCACTTCTGCCAACGCCACTCAGCAGAATCAAATGTTTGCTTGAGTCTTGTTCACCCCTTTGCACCCTAATTAAGAAGTTAGGGTTGAAACCAGTTGGTGTTTTAATGCAAGTAGCCGTGGTCTGAATAAAATCTTTTTAACTGAATTCAGGTGCATTTCAGTCTTTTTTTCCCTCCCTGTCAGCTCTTTTTGTTGGTCCTGTTACATACTGATGGACAAGTTGTTCATCAGTATGTTACAGTCCAGTCTGCCTTGTGCAGATGCAAGCACATGTTTATTGAAGGGAGGAAAAACACTGACCTTGTGGTTCTGTGGCTGAAAGGGGTTTTAGTCATCTCCCTTATCTGCATCTTAGAAGAATCAGTCAGTAAGAATATACTCATCATGTCTGCATTTCCTGCCTGTAACTGTGAGTTCAGGTTCATTCTGCTTTCCTTCAACTGATAAGCGTCATGTTTTTATGCTGGTTCAGGTGAACGATGTTTCAGGTCATCTGTATATTGTTGCCAATAATTCCTGCGGTAATTAAGACTTTGAAGTACCTGTGTGTAAAGTTACACAATAACAACAACATGTTGAATTGTAATTGCCAATCCTGAGTGGCTCACTAAGAGATGTGTGCCAAGAGTTAGATTCATTATGTGTTTTCTGATGTTGCTGTTTACTCTTACTTCTTTGAAGGATTTTTTTTCATTTATGGCTTGCATTAATTATTGAAATAACCAAGAGAATACATAGATTTACAGTTATAATTATATAGGAAAATACTGAGAAGTCTCTGTTCTTTTCTTTTTATCTGTCTCCTTCCAGCTGGTCTTTCTCTCACATCTGCCTCTGATAAGAAAGCAGCAGTGCTCTCTGCTGTTTGAAGAGAGAAGTGAAGAAGCTCACAGGGTCTGGTAGTCTACAATCCAAGTACTCAGGGGTGCCAAAAGACATTTTGGTACCCATGAAAGAATAAAACAGTGGCCCCCCAGAGATCACCATATAGGCTTCATTGCTGTAACAAACTACACCTGCAAAACCCATTTGACATCTCCAAATATTAATGATATCTATATTTTTGCAGGTTGGATTCTTGACTGCAGTTTGATGTTAACCCTTTATCAGGCACTTATTGAAATACTTGGGAATTAAAAATGTCATGTCATTACAGGACACTACATACTTTTTTTACTTTAGTGACATTTTAAAAAAGATTCAATTTTTATGTTCGAAATCAATATTAATTAAGTAAACATATAGTTCCTCACCTGTCTAGGATAAAACATTTTCTAAAAGGTGTATATATAAAAAATATAAGAAAAACACATATAAGCTTATAGGAACATTTGTTTTACAACGGTAGATGTTGAGAAGTCCATCACCCAGTTTCTCAGGAGATGGCAGGGGGCTCCCCCAGTCCTTGAGCAGCATCGCCCTGTACGGCCATTACAACAAGCTGCACCTTCCTTTCAGTGGACTAACAGAGGAGTTTAAAGTCACCCGTTCCAGAGAAGTGATGATGTACAGGGACTCTGCAGACACCAAAGTCGCAGAAGCCGGAATCCTTGTGAAGACCGGGAAGGAATGGCGGGCACAAGAATCTGTCGCTAAAGCTGAGGCGCGACTAAGGCATAAAACCCTGGTGGGCTCCGTGGCAACTAGACGAGCAGGTCTTGGTTCCTTTCTGAAGCCGTGTTACGATCTGGCCCGTGGAGAGGAGAAGCGCCGACTGATCCAGGATGAGATACGAGCAGAGGTGGTGGAAGAACACCGCAGTAAGATCGGCGGCATGTCCAAACAAGGAGCATGGACCAGGTGGGAGCAGGTAGATTCCCGCAGAGTCACCTGGGCAGAGCTCTGGAAAGCAGAACCACTTCACATCAAGTTTCTCATCCAATTGGTCTATGATGTCCTCCCAAGCCCAGCCAACCTACACACCTGGAGAGTGGTGGCCACCCCCGAGTGCCAGCTGTGGCAGAAGGCACAATATCACCAGCCTAACTCTACTGGGGGCTCCTCACCACCACTCATGACTGGCAGCTTCAAGTCGACCTCGGAAGACAGCTCAAGTTCCCAGCCAACATCACAATCACTTCTGTCCGCCCAGACGTGGTACTAACATCGGAGTCCACCAGACAAGTGGTTATCCTGGAACTGACTGTGCCCTGGGAGCCAGTCGAGGTCGGGTGCCGAGGCTTCGCTGGCCATTCACTTCTGCGAACCTTCAAACTCCTTGGAGTGAAAGGACTGCATTTGAAGAGAGCCATCAGAAACATCCTAGAGGCCGCAGAGAGGGCCTCATGGTGGCTGTGGATCCATAGGGGGGATCCGTTGAACATCATACCACTTGGACACAAGCCGGAGACTGATCACCCCCGGCTGGGTCGCCCAGGCAAGAGTGTATGAAGATTAAAGACCCGAAACACCCTGTGACCCCTGGTATTTCACTGATGACATATCCAAGTAGCACCAGAAGGTGTATTCAAACTCTTATTTTGAACATGTTTTATGGAACATATATAACAAATATATATAAAGAACATAAATATCAAAATATATATATATATATATATATATATATATATATATATATATATATATATATATATATATATATATATATATATACTGTATATACAGTAACACGCACACACACACACACACACACACACACACACACACACATATATATAACATAAATAACAACAGTTACGCTCTGCATTGGGGCACAGGTGGATCTTGCACACCCTGCAGACCACATTTGACCTCTTTATGTTCCCCTTCCTGCTGCAGTACTTGCAGGTCTGGCGGTTGCTGTAGACAAGGGCATGGAGCCTTGCAGTCCCGCCTGTATATGACCCAGGCATTCGTAAGACCGACATCAATTGCATAAGCAAACAAATGCATGTACCACCTCTTAGATTTCAAGGGGGTACAGTAGAGGTGGACCAGTATGTTGCTCTTGTCAATGCCGCCTATGTTTGCATTGTAGCTCTTGATGACAGCTGGGCAGCTCACTGAGGACATGGGCTTCACCCCCTTGTCTGTTGACAGCAGAGTGACAACCCTTGTTGTCCTTCCACCTGAGGGCCAGGATCCCATCATCAATGGTTATGTAGTCATATGTACCATGAGGGACAGCCTTCTTCTCCATCTCCTTGATGGACTTGAGCGGAAGCTGGCCGACTCTTTTGTCCCTGGCTGTTCCTGTGTACGTGCAGGTCCTGTCCTTGAGATACCGCACCAACTCCAGGCTGGTGAAGAAGTTGTCTGCAAAGATAGCTGTGGTGGTGGAGGAGGAAATGGTACTGAACAGAGCGGACACTATCTGGCTGGTGGCGCCCATGGCGTGTTGTTCAGCAGCAGGGGGACACCGTGGGCCACCGTAGTCTTCCCCTGGAACAACCCCAATAAAAATAAGCTACAGACCACTTTCCTATTGTCAGTAAAGCAGAGCTGTGTACCCGGCTCTGCAGCAGATGTACAGCTTATCAAAAATAAAGAACACACACACACACACGCGCACACACACACACACACACACACACACACACACACACACACACACATCTGCTGCAGAGCCGGGTACACAGCTCTGCTTTACTGACAATAGGAAAGTGGTCTGTAGCTTATTTTTATTGGGGTTGTTTGTGCTTGAAAAAAAAATCCACCTACACAAGCTAATTTTGTCAGAAAAGAGGCATTATTCTCTCTCTGGTGATATTCGGACTTCTCATCTGACCTACAGGCAGTTTTTATGGTTCTGCACAGGGCCCTCACCTCTTCATTTATTCAGGCTTCCTCAGTGGTTTTCTTTGTCTTTGTGATCACCACATCATCAACTCACTTGCTGATGTATGATGTCACTGTCCATGGATATTCCCCAAGTCTGATGTGGTTCTCCCAGGCGGCGGCAGCTCTGATCATGTGCCAGTCTGTGAGCTGCTGTATCTGTCCACACTTTAACATTTTTCTTTTCTGATGGTTTGACCCTTTTAATCAGCTGGGAGTAAGTTGGCAGGAGAAGGCGAGTAATGCGATCTGATAGTCCAAATTGGGGGCGGGGGAGGGCTTTGGAGCTGCCAGGAATGCTCGTGTAAACATGGACCAGGTCTGGGCCACTCTCTCTGATAGTGTGAACGAAGCCTTACTTTGGACAATCCTGGAAAAACACATTCACATATAGTTCCTGTAATATTTCTAAGAATCTTAAAATATTTTTTTTCTCAGAACAATCCCACTTCATTCAGGCAGAACCCACATGTATATTTTCTCACCAACATTCAAACATATTTTTCTCATAGTTCATTTCTCTGCTGTCAGTGTTCTTACCAAGCATAACACAAGGCTGAGAGAAGCAAAGCAGAGGGAAACTCTAAATAGCTGAGCCGGAGAGCAGCCTGAGCCAGGAGTCACGTCTTTTCCCCCAGATGAAGAGCAGCGCTCCCTCCTGCATCTTCTCACAAACCTCCAAGCTGCTCCTCTGGAGGATGACTCAGGGGATGCAGAGGAGTCTGTGTGTGTGTGTGTGTGTGTCAGCCAGTCAGTGAATTTTAAAAGTGGTTTAAGTACATTTGCTCAGACAGTCCATCAGTTCTCTGTCATGCCAGAGGGTTTGTAACAATGTAATAACAACGTAACGTATTGCAAATGTAACAACAGTGCTGTGATCGGCTGCAGCCCCCCTCTCCCTCCTTCTCTGTATGTTTCTCCCTGTCTGCATACCCTTCTGTGCCCTAACCTGTGTGTGTGAGTGTGGACGTGGTTTGTTCTTCCCTAGGCTGGGCCAGGTGCAGGCAATCTCCTGATGAGCTGGTAGTGTACTTAAGCTGTGGCTTCAGACCTACTCGTCGCCAGAGTATTCCTCCTGCCAAGTGGTAGATGTTCCTCACGGCCTCTCAGTATTTTTGCTGTTTCCTAGTGCCCCGTTTTTTTGCCTGTGTGGCTTACTCCCTAGTGTTTTCCCCCTTGCCTAAGAGTCGCTGAGAGGTTCAGTTGCTTATGTTTTGGGGTTGTTAACTGGTAGAGCCAGAGCTTGGGGAACAGCTTTTTGGAACAGCTCCATAACCACTCAAGCCACCTTCTTGCAATTTTCGGCTGAGATGAAATCTGTTTTTGATGGTAAAGACTCCAGCCATAAACTCCTTAGCATTAGCCAGGGTGCTAATAGTGTGGCCATAGTTTTCCATCATGTTCCGTACATTAGCTGCCGAAGTAGGGTGGGGGGCCAAAGCACTACAGTGCATATTTTTTCAAGGGCTCAACGAATCAGTTAAGGATGGTTTGTTGGGCGTGGAGAGAGTCGCTACTCGAGCTGATAGCATTAGCCATTCAGGTGGATAACAGGCTCAGAGAACGAAGAAGAAAGAAGGCTCAACAATCCCTCCATCGGCCTCCAGTTGTCGCTGTCGCTCTTCCCTCAGTTCCCAGTTCAGTTCAGTTATACTCTGTTGAATTACCTGCCTCTGCTTAACCCTTGACCAGCAGCAATGTAAATGTGGAGCCCATGCAACTGGGCAGGACCCAGCTCTCTCAGGAAGAAAGAACTCGCCACTTCAGGGAGAGGCTATGCCTTTACTGCGGAGAAAAGGGGCATCAACTGACATCTTGTGATCGTCGGTTAAACTTCAGACCTCACCAGTCGCAGATGTGGTTCTGGTGAGTAGAGCTGTGGTTCCCACAATCCCCTGAAAATGCATTCAAATTGAGGCTACTTTGTTGATTAATAACCAGCCCTTGACTCTATTAGTCAAGTCAAGTCAAGTCAATTTTATTTATAGAGTCCATTATCACAAAACATGGTTTGCCTCAGAGGGCTTTACAGTGTATGACATCCCTCTGCCCTTAGACCCTCACATCACCCAAGGAAAAACTCCCGAAAAAGAACGGGGGAAAAAAAAGGAAGAAACCTCAGGAAGAGCGGCAGAGGATGATGAGGGCTCCCTCCTCCAGGACGACAGACGTGCAATAGATGTCGTAAATAACAAATGAAATACAACTGTGGCAAAAAGGAAAGAGAAAGAGAGAGGGGGAGGGAGAGAGAGGCACAGCAATAGTGGAAACAGACGCATGTCATATCACAATAATGATAGGTGTGAAATTATCAAATGCACTCTATGATGATATTGTGGGTGTTGATAAGAGCCTCATTCATATATTGATAGGGAGGTGTCCAAAGGCATGATAACAGCATCGGCGCAAACAGGACCAAGACCACGATCAGGGCGAGCAGTGGGTACAGTATCAGTGCAGCCACAGCACAAGCACAACCAAAGGCAGAGTCACAGCACCAGCACAGATATCACAGCGATCAGGCACAGCCAGGGTTGCGGCCAATATCCAGGAAAGCTAAGAAAACAAGGTAGCAGGAATGCTCTGGAGAGGCAACAGGATTAGCGTAGTGCAGTTCAAAAGACCCAAGGTGGTGAGCAGTAAAAAGGATAAGCACTTGTTGATTCTGGCACTGATTCCAATTTTTTGGATATTGAACTTGTACGGCAGGGCCAGTTTAACTGTGAGGTTTTGTCTACACCCCTGGAATTGGTTGCCATCAATGGTGAGGTGTTGGCCCGTGTCACCCATCAAACCAAACTCTTGTCTTTGTTACTTGCAGGTAACCATAGGGAAATGCTAAGTTTTCATATCCTGCCCTCAGCTCACGCACCCATCATTCGGGGCAGGTTTTTTCTACATGAGAAAAAAGACAAGACTCTCAGACCCTGTATTGATTTTTGTGGATTGAATGCCATAACTATCAAAAACAAGTATCCACTCCTTCTCATCAGTTCTGCCTTTGAAACTCTGCATGGTGTCACCATCTTCTCCAAACTGAACCTTAGGAACACCTACCATCTTGTCTGGATAAAGGAAGAGGATGAGTGGAAGACTGCTTTCAACACACTGCTGGGACATTTTGAATACGTGATCATGCCCTTTGGGCTCACCAACGCCCCGGCAGTCTTCCAGGCGCTGGTAAACGACATCCTCCGGGACTTCTTAAACAGGTCGTTCTTTCTGTACCTCAGTGATATTCTGATCTTCTCCCGTAACCTCTCCGAACATGTGATGCATGTCAGACAGGTGCTGCAGAGGTGTGGGAGAATAAACTGTTTGTCAAGGCTGAGAAGTGTGAATTTCACACCTCTTCCGTCTCCTTCCTTGGCTGCATTGTGGAAAGCGGGCAGGTGAAGATGGATCCAGCTATGGTTCAGGCAGTTATGGAGTGGGAGGTCACCACCTCCAAGAAACAGCTTCAACGTGTTCTGGGATTTGTTAATATCTACAGGAGGTTTGTTAGAAATTACATGGTTGTGGCTCCTCTCACTCATCTCACCTCTCTCTCTGCTCCTTTTGTTTGGACAACCGAGGCTGATTAAGCGTTAAAAGAACTTAAGAAGCGGTTCTCCTCTGCTCCCATCCTCATCCAGCCTGACCCAACTCGCCAGTTCATCGTCCAGGTGAATTCTCGTCAGGCCCATTGGGCCTTATTCTTTGGACGGTTCAACTTCACCCTTACCTACTGACCTGGAAGCAAGAACGTCAAGCCCGACGCACTATCCCGGCGCTTCCAGACTGACAGTGAGAGAGAAGCCACACCTGACACCCACCTCCTGTGTGTTGGCAGCTGCTGAGTTCCCCATAGAGTCTGTTGTGAGAAATGTACAACTTACACAACCAGATCCAGGTGGGGGGCCTCCTAACTGTCTCTTTGTCCCTGACTCAGTCCGTTCCCAGTACCAGGACGCCCGTGGTCACAGATTGCTGTCTACTTTGTGACTGGTCGACCCCCCTCGAGAAGTAATACAGCCAAGCTGCCCTTGGCGGCTGAGACGGCCGACATCCTGATTAACCATGTCTTCCACATCCATGGCATACCTGCAGATTCTGATCGGGGTCCCCAGTTCACATCTCAAGTTTGGAAAGCATTCTGCCGAGCTCTGGGGGGCCACCAGTAGTCTCACATCTGGCTATCACCCTCAATCCAAAGGCCAGACAGAGGGAGCCAATCAGAGTCTGGAGGCTGTGCTACGGTGCACTACAGAGTACACACTACAGGCTGTTGTTCATGTGCAGGTGTTTGTTACACAGAGAGAAAACTGCTGCTCTGCCACTGATAACTCTATATCATATATTATATATAGGGGTGAGTGTTGTCAAAATGGGACAGTTAAGATTTGCAATGATTTATATTTTCAAGGAATACACAAAATAACCTAATACCAGTATCTATGCATAGCTTGACAGGTATATGATCAGGAAAAAAAAAGGTCACCCGGATATGACATCATATTTGTCGGCGTGGCTTCACATGCAGTGACACCTGATACCAGAATCACAATGGTAATTGACATGACATAGCGTTCTGACCTAAAGCTTGTTATGCTTTAAAAAAAAAAAAAACTAACAACAAATACTCACTTTTTCATTCCAATATATTTTACAATGGTATATAATTGTGTATCAAAATTACCATGGATCAATTCCAAATTTCTTTCACCTTTTTGTAAAATGTTAAAATGTATTTTGATAGTGTCCCATTTTGCCAGTTGTCTACTGTTAAAATGGGACATGCTTTTAATGTCAAGATGGGACACTACTCTCATTTTGAGAGGGAAAAACTGTTTTTTTAGGACCATAAAACACTTGCTATATTCAGATAAATCATTTTTATAAATTTTATCAAATATATTTTTTCTAAATATGCTGGCTAGCTTGCTGGAACTAAGCAAAGAAGGGCTAACATTGTCACGTTTTAGCAAGCTTAATTCAAAAAGCTCTAGCTAGCTATTCTACCCTACAAAGGAGAAAGGCAGTAATTCTTAGAGTGCAGAACTGTGATGTATAGCATTGCTAATAAATATTACATATAGAAATGCTTTAAATAACTAGTTAAATAAGTAAACAAATACAAATATAAATAGTTTAAAAACATCAAAATCCATTTACATTTCAGAGGCAATGGCAAACAAAGGGAAGGGAACGAGTAAATAATGGAAAAGAGAAGCATCAGCAAGGATAAGGCAAGGGAAGAAGTACAACCAGTGGACTAAAGACAAGATGACAGGGACAGTTTTGTAGCATCAAGAACAATCAGAGGCAGGGCCAAAGCTACAACTGCTGTCTCAATCATGGAATTTACCTAAAAGTACATTGCAAAGAAGGGTGAAAGGTGTTGTAAAGTGTTATTTTATGTGTTATTTGAAGACAATACATTTTTAAATTACTTCTCTTCTTCAATATCTCTGGCTTTTATATCATAATATAAGTTGTCCCATTTTAGCATTGAAGGTGTCCCATTTTGCCAGTAGCGCCTGTAAAAAAAAAGTGGTTTCAGGACATATTGTGTTTGAGATGGAACAATTGATTTTGTGTTTTACTTTCTTAATTTTTTCTTATGCATATTATGGTAAAGGTGTTAATATTTTTAAAGTGATATCATGTTTGGAGCTCAGACAAGTGGTCAATTCTGTAAATTGTTCCAGAATGCAAATTTTCAAAAAGTGTCCCAATTTAACAATACTTACTATAGCCTTTATTACATTCTGCGTGTGCAGACACAAACTCTATTAGAAGTTTCACCAGCTGGTTATTTGCCTAAAGATGTGTCTCTGTCCTCGCATCTCATGCATACATCTAGGATGCGAGGAAGAAACGCAGGTGAAGAGAACATGGATGCGAGATAAGCAGATGGGATGAACCCTTAGTTCTTCCTGACTTTTTCTTTTTCCATTCTGTCTTTTATCAGTCTTGTTTGTCCTTCCCTGTTTTCAGAATCTTCCCTGCACACCTGTTCACTCTTTTTGTCTTGTTTTCTCCACCCTTTTGTTCCCTCCTTTAACTTTCGTTTGTTAGCCAATCCCTGTGTTTCCCTCCTTTCACCTGTGTCCTCCCCAGCTGCGTCTCATTCTTCTGATCAGTTCATCTGTGATCCTCCCTGTTGTCTCCTCTGTGTTCTCTGCTGTGTTCCTGCAGGCTTTCAGTTACATTTTTGATTTGGATTTCATTTGGGTTTTTGTTACCTGCTTGTTTTTGGATATTTTTCATCAGCATTAAAGCTCGCTTTTTGTGTCTACACTTGTCTGCCCTTTTTGTTGTGCATTTGGGTCCTCATCTGAACTCATCTGTAACATCCTCAGTCCCATTAAGAATTTTCTAAGTGGGAGGTCAATTCAGGTTAAAACAGTCAGGGCTCTCAGAAAGTCTTGTTGTTTTTAGTCCTACACTGTTTTCATATATGATAACTGATATATTTGAGAGTGTACAGTCAAGCATGGAAATACTGTTATTCATAAATAAGAAACTCAGGGAAGGAAAAAATCTACAGTTATGTGGAAATGATCTAGAGGGAGATGCAACACCCACAAATGTAATACAAATTTGAGGCTTTTAATGCAATAATCCCACAAATGTAAAGATAATAGCAGTTGTCTACTACAAACATAATATCAAACGTCCTGCAAATGTTCAAAAACATGTACAAAAAAGAAAAAAAAAACTTGGATATTCAGATGCTGGAGCACCAGTTAGAGGTGAGTTGGACCTGAAGGTGGATAATATTGTTATGTTATTTACTGTTACCCTAACTGTTGCAAAAGTATTGCAATATACAAATATATATTCTAATTTTAAAGCATTTGTGTCTTTTTTGCAGGAAATAAAGTATACTGAAAAATAAATGTTGTGTGAAGGAAATAAAAACAAATTATTTCTTTCCTCAGTTTATTTTAAAGTAATAAAGAATGCTACAAAAGTCTGAAAGGGGCATCGGGGGGAAAAAAATATGAATATCTTTTATATGTACTTTAAAAAAAAGAAGGAGGGCTAAATAAAAATGCATTTGACTGTTACCAGACAGGGGGCTGGTGGGAGGTAATGGGAGGAATAGTTGGAAAAATGGTTTTGGCATTTGCTTTACAGAATGCTCTTCTATCCTGCCCATCAGTGCGGTGGAAGGGATGGTCATCCTCTGGGTCTTTTATTTGTATGGCAGGTTGTCGCTCTCCTCTCAATACAGCAATATTGTGGAACACAACACAGGCCACAATAATGTAACATGCTCTCTCTGTGATGACCCTGAGCCTACACAGACACTGGAGACTGGCCTTGAGAATTCCAATGCTCATCTAAATTCTTGCTCTTGTTCTGCAGTGAGCCAGGTCGTAGTGTTGCCATGGTCCAGGCTCAGGCTCGGGGTCAGGGGTCATCAGGGAAGGCAGTCAGGGGCACCCCATGGGGTAACCCCTGTCTCTACGCAAGATGCCATTATTAAACTGTCATGTAATAATAAGTGGTGGAGGGACAAGTTAAAATTTTAAGATTTAAATTGCTGAAAAATTACTGAAGGAGAGAACAACAACATTTTTAACTTACCTTGTGCAAATTTAACGTCGTCTCACAATGCATCTGTGAGTCATGGACAGAGCCTGGACTCTGGTGATGTTGTGGGATGCATCACACATCACCTTTAGGGCAGAATTATAATCATAATGAAAGCCGCAAGCAGCAATGAAAGGGCTCTCGCATATGTCAGGGTACTGATGGGAAACCAACTAAAGTGGTCGTTCATTTCTGTGAAAGTGTGGTGTGTTGTGTTGTGTTTGGACCCCCTGGAGTGAGCTATTTTACATGATGTAGTTCTTTCAGCAGCCACTAGGTGGCTGTGGAGGGGACGCAAATTTCATGTCATCTTGGTGTACATAATCTGTAGACCACACCATGTAAATATCATGTAAAGCAAATGAAAACTGTCCCTCAAGGCTTCCTGTAGGACAAGTTGGCAAACATATGAGGCCCGAAATTGGACAAAATCAGTACAAAATCCCAAATGGCCGACGTCCTGTCAGACTTAGGGGATGGGTCAAATAAACTTTTTTGTGCCTCCGGGCATGATAGATAAGTGTACCAATTTTCGTAAATGTAGGTTAAACTGGGCATTGGGGCTACATGAAAGGGGGCGCTGTAGAGCCATCCTAAAGTGTAATTCATTGGGGGGAAAAATAATAATTACTTGCATTCCAAGAGGTTCCTCGCACGGTTGGTGCTCTGGCCTTAAATATCATGTTATTATCATAATTTTAAATCAGCTTACATTTAAGCCATTATTTCCTTCTTCGTGATCTTTTTATTTTATCCTGAGTAGTGCAGTAATTTGAAAAGTCTGTTTATATGTGTGAGCTGTTAATTATTCATCAATAATCGGTCTGATGATATATGATGATCATTGTGGTATCCCCTTGAAGATGGTTTACAGCAGGGGTATTCAACTAATCCTTGTTATTTATTAAACTTTCGAGCAGTATATGAAAATTAAAAGCTCCATCTTAAACAAACTTAAGGTCAATTTAAGCACATTTTGCAGATAATAGGCCAACCTCACCTAACTGCAGGACTCTGACTTCAACTTCCATGAAACTTCTGCGCTATTAATCATTTTACTCAGGAATTAAAAACTTTTGAGTAGGTATTCTCTTATACTACTCTTATAGCTGCAAAAAGCCTGCCAACATTCCTAGTTAGAGAAAGGGTGAAAATAAGGTCATGTGCTTGTGGCCCCAGGCCCCCAAAACATTACATCTGCCCCTGGTAATAATAAAGAGAGCTCAGCACGAGCAGCTGGATGAGACACGGAGCGATGAATCCTGGTGTTTCTAAATAATTCATCCAAAGTCTGATTAAACCTGAAACTAACACAAAGTAGTCTGTAGAAGTCTAAAGAAGTCACTTTCCACCTCTGCACATGTGTCTGTTTCAGACACTTTGTGCTATGAGGAGAAGCTGCGCTCTGTTCATCTGTCTCACTGTGCTGCTGTCAGACCATCAGCTGTTTGATCTGCGATAATGAAATGCTGTGGCTGTCAAATACTCAACTGTTCTAGAGTCAAAGTCATTCACTGTGTTTTGGTGTGAGATTTTCCTCTGTGTCATGAGAGCATGAGACAGAGCCCAAAAGCGTGAGACGCACAGCAGATCCGTGGGAGTTGGCAGCCGCCATGGGGAAAGGTTTAACAGAATTTTTACATAACCGAAATACCCAACATGGGCAAAATTATGTCGGTTAGAGGTTCTGAATGTCGGTTTGGATTATTTTTCAATTAATTGCCCAGCACTACTCATCAAAAAAACAAGTTCTCATTTGTACATTTAATTACAACTTGGCTACGGGTCCGAATAGGACAAAGTTTTGGTGCGGATCCAGACCACGGTCTGCCAGTTGGTGATGCCTGGCTCATAGGTGATGAATCAGTGGTATGGGCACTATAAATAGCCACCTCTGTGCTTATTGGTTGTGCGCAATGACAGGTATTTTATTGGAAAACCTCACAGGAGCGAGACAGTAAAACTGTTCCAGTCAGAGCATGCTGTTGCTCATTTCCGTGCTGGAGCAGACTGTTGGACATATCCGCGCGTTGGAGCGGGCTGTCATACATGTCCACACTGGAGAGGGCTGTCGCATATTTCCATGCTGGAGTGGGCTGTCGGACATGTCAAAGTGCTGGAGCGGGCTGTCACATATTGCTGCGCTGGAGCGGGCTCTGATAGTCAGATAATGAACGCAGAGAGGTTTGACCCTGGAGTGAGCTATTTCACATGGTGTAGTACTTTCAGCGGCAATTAGGTGGCAGTGGAGGGGACAGAAATTCCATGTCATCTTGGTGTCCATAATTTGTAGACCAAACCAAATATCATGCAAATCCAATAATAATTTTCCCTCGAGGCTTACTTGCTCTTGCCAGTAGGTGCCGTTATTACAACTAGTGAATATTGTCATAGAGATGTGTTCAGGGCGGGACCCTTATCAAGCCTATGAAGTTTCAGGCTGATCGGACAGTGTACACCAAAGTTACAACAATGTCCTGTTTAATGGAAAAACATCCAAATGTGACACAGCACCACGGGAAAATGGTAAAAGTTTTATGCCGAGCTTTGATAACTTTCACTCATGAAGGGGTTAGGTTTGGACACACCCAATTTGAAGTCGATTGGATTATGAAACGGGCGTGTTGTGGACCCAAATGCAGTACTCGGATGCTCAATAACGGTTGGTAATAAACTTTATTTAAACCAACACAGTCAAAGTCAATTCTGCTCAAAGTCTGTGGTGTGAAAAGTCCGTTCTTCGGGCAGAAAGCCCAAACACAGTCTCTGGGGATCCCACGAGGAGAAGACACGAGCCTTGTAGCTACCGCAGCTGGTGAGCAGGAAGCCTCGAGGCCCGTCGAGCCGACAACACGTGGAGAGGGGATGTCGTCGGTAGAGCACAGGGAACGTCGAGGGCAGGCGGGAGGTCCGGAACCAGGAAAGCAGTCCGTGGTGGCAACAGTACCGATAAGGAGTGAGCAGAAGGATCGTCGAAGCCAGGCAGAGGAGACATTACCAGGAGAGCAGTCAGGATTCCAAAACGCCGAAACAGAGCACGTGGTCCGGGACGGAAGGCAGGTAGGTACACAAGGAGTCAGGCGAGGAGAGTTGGTCGGGGACAGGCAGAGTCGGCGTTGGAAGGTCTGGCAGAGGAACGCTCGCATGGGTGCTGAAGAACAATCTGGCAGAGAGTGAGTGTGCTGGAGTGGCTTATATGCAGGGTTGATTGGTGATCAGTTGCAGCTGTGAGGTGAGCAGGCTGTGGAGGTGGGCGTGGTTTGCAGGTGGAGTGAGCAGAGGGAGGGTGAGTGGAAAAGTACTGGCAGCAGGGGAGGAGGAGGAGGCAGGCAGGCAGGTATACACCATGACAGATTAACTCTGTAGGAGAAGCTTGCATAAGTACAAGGCCTGATATTGCCAAAACTCAGCACAAAATTCAAAATGGCCGACTTCCTGTTAGGTTTTGGGGGGTGGGTCAAAGAGGCTTTTTTGTGCATCTGGACACTTTACTGTACTGATTTAAGTAAATGCAGGTTAAAGTGGGCATTGGGGCTAGACGTTAGGGCTGGGTGTGGCTTCCTGGTTCTGGAGCTCTGCATGCACCCCTGCTGCTCATTCCACTCATCTTCTGCAGCTTAAAAACCCTGGACTCACTTCCATGCTGCCAGGTTGTTGCGCTCCTTACCGTGGTATTAAATTCTTTTGTGTCGTTTTTAGTGAACTGGACAGAAGAAGGCTTGGTAGAGGAACAGTTTCCACCCCGAGTCAGGCAAGCCTCACCGTGATACCGACTCTTCTTCCTCTTTTTGTCCAGCACTTTCAAGTTTTGTTTCTCCCCTCCAGTCTGACCGGCTTGTTGGTGTATGCCGTCGGTGGGGGCCCTTTCGCAGTTCTGCTGCATTCAGTCCAAGCCCCACACAGCTTTTCCCGATGCTGATAAGTGCCACTCTATCGTAAAAAAGTGGCGCTTCAGCAGAAGGGGCCATGGTGTTGAAAAAATATTGCTGAATGAGCCTTAATCACATCTCATCCACTTTTTTCTCCGGCGAGCGGACATTAGACAAAGGAAGGTTTGAAAGAGGAACAGCTCTTGGTCCAAGTCAGGTCAGCCTTGCCCTGATACGAGCGCTCCTCTTTCTCTTTGTGTAATGCCTTCGATTCTGTTTCTCCCCTTTGGTCTGAATCGCCATTCGGCACAGGCCACCGGTGGAGATCCTCTCATGGTCTGCTGCATTCAGTCCAAACCCCACACAACTTCTCCCGATGTTGATAAGTGCCACACTATTGTATACATTGTATATATTAGGACTGTCAACAGTGATGTGTTAATCTTGATGTTACTAAGGTCCTCAATTAACATGTTATTATTATAACATTAATGAACATGATTGATAAAATAATAATAATTATTTTTTAATTCATGTTAATTGCAGGCTGACATTCCTGTGTTTAAAAGGCTGTAACATACTGCGTTTTAAAGCTTCGGTGATGGACTTCGGTGAAATTAATTGTTTGACAGACCTAATATATACACATTTAAAGGTTGAAACACTGCTGGTAAAAACATAATATACAGAGCATGAAGGTGTAGGCAGGAGAGAGAAACCAGCTCATTTTCATTCTGATCTTGTAAAATAGCGCGCCTTTGTCAGTGCTTTTGGTGTAAGAGCACAATGATAAAATTACACAGTGTGTATGTGTTGACATCACGGTGTGGCATGCCAGAATATCAACAACAGACGCAGAAGGATACCTAGAGCATAATATGTAGATGCAGAAGTCTATTGCCAAGCGGCAACGTGATGACAGTGTTTTGTGGATGACGCAAAAAAAAAAAACAATGGACTTTCATGTTGGACTCTGATGTTTCGCTTCCCATCTGAATGTGATAGGAGTTTTTTCTACAACTTACCATGTCCCTCCTTCCTCTAATACTAACCATCAGTGCCAGCATGTTAGTTTATTGATGTCCTGCCATTGGTTGCCATGTCCTTTTGTTGCCTAAACATAGCCACATGCGGCATCATCCCACATGTGCTTGTGTTGACATCACGGTAGCAGCATCCCATCAACAGCAGACACAGAAGGGTACCTAGAGTGTGATATGTAGACACTGAAGTCCACTGCAAAGGGGCAACATGTGATGACTTTGGATGAGAACTTGCTGCAACCAGCCTCAGCCTCTAGTTTTATCTAGATTTTAGTTTTGTCTTTTTTAAATACCAGTGGTACAATTCTACCTATATCAGTAAAATATTTTAAATATGTATTGAAAATATGTAATAAGAAAATACACCCGTTACTTAACTTTATATTGTGTTTCAGTCTCAGCAACCTTCTCCATTTTACTTGTGATTGATGCAAATAGAATTTTAAACATCTGCCATCTCATCCCTTAGTGAACCAGTAATGTTTAATTGTGAACTGGAGGTTATTGGTAGTTGGTAATACCCACCTCCCAGTTGTACATATTTTCATCATCTTAGTTAGTCTTCTGTTTCATTCACCTATCTTGTATAGCCCCCCTGATCACCACCACCACCACACCACAAAGAGGGAATCCACGGCTTGTGCCTGACTGACAGCCACTTGAGCACGAACAATAAAGTTTAGTACTCCTACAGAGATATAATTTGTGGTGTCTGAATTTTATGCAGACAGCTTTGTGTGTGAATAGGAGGTGATTGACTCATCTTCTGAAAGGGGGCTTTGGGAGGCACAGAGTCATTGTGGGATTGTAAATGTTTGCTGTCCCAAACTCCCAATTCAGGCAGACAGTACTCTTCCCACACATTATCATTCATGGCAAGGTTTAAGATCATATTTCATTTAGCAGTTTAATTTCCCCTTTATCGAAAAAAAAAAACAGCTGGATCAGAGCTGACTGGGCCCTAGAGCCCCAGTAAAGACAGTGTGCTTGTGTCTCTCCTTTTCAAAAGATGTGGGACGCACAAAAATAAAAACTATCTCTGTGACTACTTGAGCTCTGTAACAATATGTATATTGCCTCCTCCTCAGAAGAATAGATAATAATTATCACCTTCTATTAAATAACTTGTCATTACCATTTACTGTAGCCCACAGTAATTTATCAGCCCCAACTGGATCTTCTTGTTTTTCTACAGTATGATCAGGCTAGGGGAGTGAAAAGACATGTAAGGACAATATGTTGTTAAGCAATTAGACAATTGACTCCATTCCCAGAGAATGAGAACAGGTAAACAGCAGACAGCATCAGGAATAGAGGTCTGTAAAAACTTGTCAGTGGTTTCTTCAATTTCTATATCTTTACTTATTCAGTCTCTTTCAAACTCAGTGCAGACTAACTTAGAGTAATGTTTTAGCTGCTTAGGAGGAGATGGACAGTAATTTGTGACAGTGCATCATAGCATCTTGCCGGTTAAGGAGCTGAAATTAGCGAGGTCACCCGCGTGTTGTGTTCCCATCAATGCAGATAGGAGCCAAAGGTGAAAAAAACCCATGTCTACTGCAAAGTCATTTGACCCGGGTGTGAATGCCGATTAAAGTCATTCATATTTAGATATTTATTTTGAAATATTCATTTTGAGTTTTTTTTTCATTTCCTTGATCTGTAGATATCCCACACTGCTTAGCAGAGTTACTATCCTTGAAAATGCAAGGTCCAAAAGGGGTTAAAACAACCCAGTCTAGAGCTTTTGAAGCAACTGCATTCGTGACAGAAATCTAAATATTCTGGAACTGGAGCCTGTCAGGCCTCTGATGTACGACTTGTAATGGGATGTTTCCAAAGCCCTCCGCCCATGTGGCTGCTGACACGTTCAGCAACACCCTGCCTTCAGAGAGGGACTCTCACTGCTGCACATCTGGTACACACACACACACACACACACACACACACACACACACACACACACACACACACACACACACACACACACACACTCTCTCTCTCTCTCTCTCTCTCTCTGTCTCTGCTCTCCATGCTGAAATGATGAGGATGGTTGTGTCTCCACTTACTGGAGACACAACCGTCCTCATCACTGACATTACAAAGAGAGCTTACCTGGATGTGAGAAGTGCGAGTGGCAGAAAGTTTTTCGTAAGGGGAGGTCACCCTGGAAAAGAGCAGGAAGCCCCAGTCATAACACGTCCAAATCTCTGCTGCTCCAGAGAGGCATAAATCAACACACGCAGCTATCCATGACCACATCCTCTCAGCTTAATGGGCCCTCACAACATGGGATGGCCCCCCACTACTGCTGTTACCACTCCTGGAGAGCCAGCAGGATCAGCGACTGAATATTATATCCCAGAGAGAGTGATGTGAGAGCAATGGTGCAGTCAAAATATTGCATTTATTGCATCAGTCCCTAAAATTCAAGCTGTTTCAAAGTTCTGTAATATCCAGGAGGAAGATGATGCTCACTGATGTGATGATTCCATAAACATCTAGAACTTTCCAAAATCCTACTCTCTTTCTCTCACTCAGACCTGCTTTCTTCAGTCTTTACACAACTGTTTGCTACTTCATGTTTGGAGTATATTTGAATGGTAATTGCCTCTCACCCCTCGCTATGACAGTAGGGTTTTTCACCTCCCACTCCAGCGTGGTTATTTATGACAGATATGAACACTTTTCCATAGGACGTGCCATACAAATGAGCTGGTTTTGAGCACACCCATGGCTTTACCCATCATAGATGCATTTTTTGCCAATTGGAGAATAATTTTGGACTGGTGATGATGTGATGACACACTGAGAAATCACGGAGGAGTTTGTTTGCAATGTATATCAATGAAAAGGGGATTAACCCTTTCACACCTAACACAATTGTGCTTGATTTCTTTCAAAAACATGGAAGGAAAGGAAATGAGCAACTTGAGAAGAAACTACCTAAAAGAAACTAATGTCACACTTGTAATAAGAGCACCTTGTTGTTGTTGGTATTTTGGTACCAGTGCACAGCCTAATGTCAGTGGCTGGTAGGTCACTTATGCAGAAATATATGATTTATTCCATCATGAATCAAAATGGGTGCAACTAAATAACCCCCAAAAAAGCTTCTCAGTTGCAGGTGGAGACCACGACATAATGTAGAAATTATTTAATTATTTAATAATCCTAACTTTACAACCAGACTTAGTTTGTTTCTGAACAGACAGCATACATTTTAACCTCTATACTTTCTCAACCTCACAGTTATAATTCGTATTATGAGGGTGGTTAGGATTAACCACACATGATAAAGCTCAGGTGGTACAGCCTAACCAGCCTTCCTGGGCCAAGTAACAAAGTGTAAAAACAGATACAGTAGAAACACCTCCATACAGGAAAGAGTATACTCCAACTCTCTGTGCAACAACAAAGGCCTTATTGTGCTCATGTTAGAGGCACTGGTCTCAGCACAGCCCAGTGGCCATCCAGACTCCCACCAGATCCACCCAGCGGTGTTCACCTACAGAACTCTGCTTCCCAACCATACACACAGGAAATGCCTGCAACTTCAGCTGTGGCCTTTATACATGCCTAATGATATCTGGACTATAGTTCTTAAATAAAAGCCGTAGTAGTTCACGTCACCTCTTTATTCTGTGAAGCCTACTTCCTGTTATGCCACACTGGTTTTGTGGCAGCGTGATTCATGATCTTAGAATTGATATAGAGCTGATATAGACTTCAGTATCTATTTGTCAGAATATGGAGATGATATTGGCCTTTCATTCTTGTTAGGCATGTAAAAGCTTGTGAATGGAGTGTATTTTTTGTAACATGCTTTTCACTTTACTCTGCGTATTTTTTGGAACTAATTTAACTTTTTGTTTGTTATTTTGTTTTTGTTTTATTTTCACACGTCTGAAATAAAATTTAATTTACTCATTCATTCATCAAAGATCACATGCATATATTATATATATATATATATATATATATATATATATATATATATATATATATATATATATATATTGTATTGTTGTTTGAATCAGAAGTTTGAGGGGTTTTTTTTGCACTGACAAGAATAAAGTAATATTTTAACCTAATTGCTTAACAGAAACAGAAGTCAAAGCCTGTAAACTGCCAAACTGTCACACTCATTTGTATGGTGATGATACTATTATCTACACTTCCAGCTCTGATATATTGCAAATACAAAATTATTTACAGTATAATGCATCCCCAATCCCCCCTGTAGTGAAGTTGATGTGTCCTTGCAATAAGGTACAAAGTAAAGCCATGCCACCAAATACCAACTCTGTATCCATTCTGCCTTCATAATATCCATGACTTGGTTGACTGAACTTTTATCATGTGATGTGAAACAAAGCTTGTAGCTTCTAGATAGCTACTAGCAGAGCTTCAGATTTTCTCTGTAGATTTTAGTAGTCAAATCATTCCTAAACTAGACATCTTAAAGTGATGTAGCATTGTTGCAATGCATGCTAGCAGGTTTGCTGCACCCTGAGGATGGCACAAGAACTGAAGAAAATGATGAATGCAGACCACCCAACCACCCCTCTGGCAGCTGCACATCCTGCAGCACTGAGGCTTTTTGCTAACACACAGAGCAACAACAACAGGCTGAACTGTGTTTAAAGTCATCTGCGATGCCAACTTGTGTTATAATCAAAATAAAGCAGAAAAAGGATAGAATTTAGACTATGTCATTACTGTTGTAATTGTTTTACTCGTATGACAGGCTGTTTCAGTTGGAGAAGGATGGAGGGTCGTGTGCCAAGTGAAACACACAGTGGAGCGCCTGCCAACCAAACGGAGCAGCAGAATGTGAATTTGAAATGTTTTCACTGAGTGTTGTGCTAGTCAGCTGCCTTAAGTGTTTTATGGGGCAGGGAACCCTGAAACCTGCAGGGAGAGCTTTGTTTTCAGCAGTTAGACTGATATTGCTCCTCTATCAGATGGGATCTTGAGCTTCCACTACATCTGTAACACTTTTTGTTTTACAATCATTCCACTATTTGGAAGTCCTCACCCAAGTTGAAGTGTAATAGCATTTTGTTAAGGCCAAATCCTGCATTGATTTCTGAATTCTTCTGAATCCTCACTGATGTTTAATCCTTTTATTTAGCAAGTGAATAGATAACTAAAGCTGAAATATGTACAATCACTCTAAAATGTAGCCCCTGTGTAGTCACCGGCAGCCTGAAATAAGTCTGGGCAATAACTGGATGCCCTGTCAGTCAAGTGATCAATGGGGTGTGAGAGGTTTTGTATTTGACACATGAGGTCATCTCACTGGATGCCAAGTCAAACAGCAGCTTCAGCCCCAGGACAGAGGGCAAGCCGCTCTCTGTCATCACAGTGCTTGGCACCTGCTCTCCATGGTTCCCAGCCAGCGTGGTGTGTATTCTGTAGAAGTCACAAGCTCTCATCACAAAAAGCCAGCAGGCTGCTCATCGATTCCAAATAGAAGGAGAATTTATGTTATAATCAGTGTGATGGATCACTCTAAACCAGGGGTCTCCAACCTTTTCACCTCTGAGAGCTACTTTTACAAAATGAAAATGGCCGAGAGCTACTCATTTTTGTAACATTTATTCTCATATCTTATTTCAGCCCAAACAAACTGAATAAGCTTATTTGCCTGGACTAAATGCTGATGTCCAGAACTCATATTTTGCATTAAAACATCACACAAAATATTTAGTTCACCTGCATTTTGTATTTATATGCCTTTCTTTGTCGTGTATCTCACATTATTAACTGAAAACTTGAATGCTGTTAAAAAAACAATGCAATTACAAAGACACACTGTATCACTTCACAAGAGTATTCACATGTCTAGTTGTGTGTGTGACATGTATTCAGTCCTTTTTAGTTAGTTAGATGACTGGCACTGCATGGAGTCAACAACAGAGGTGTATGGTGGAGTGTAGCCACTTAGGTTCACTCTTATGGAGTCATTTAAATGTTCATCTGTCAGTCTTGTTTCGAACTTTGATTTCATGACATTCATGACAGAAAAGGCTGACTCACAGAGGTATGTAGACCCAAACAAAGCAGACATTTTCAGAGCTGGTTGGTGAAGATTCTTATAGTTATCTGGCTCTACAAAGCTCCAGAAATGCTGAGAATACTGTTGAGACTTAAGTTGCACATTATTTTGAAGGTTTATAACCTCAATTTCCATTTCTACAGGATCAACACAGAAAAGTTCAGCCATCTGTCCTGAAATCTCACTTATGTCCACATCGATGAAGGGGTTGGCCAGAAATGTCACACAGGGCTCAAGTTTCTCAAAGTCACTGAATCTGTCTGCGAACTCCTGTCCAAGCCTTGACAAGAGGTCACAGTACTTGGAAACATTTAACATGCTGGCTGCAACTGTGTGACTTTCCAACATCTTTGAGACAGAGGGGAAGTGCTGAAACCTTTTGTTTTTCACTTGCTGAATGTACAATGACAGTTTTGCACTGAACGCCTTAACAGCACTGATCATGTCAGATATGTTTTTATCTTTGCCTTGTAACTGTAGGTTCATGTGGTTTATTTCCTCAGGTACATCTGTCAGAAAAGCAAAATCAAGTAGCCACTCTGCATCCGAAAATAGGCTGGTGTCCTCCTCCCTTGTTTCCATAAAAGCCTTGATTTCACCCAGCAAGGAAAGAAAGCGCTGTAGTTTCTTACCCGGACAGAGCCATCTGACTTCAGTGTGGAGGAGGAGATCCCCATACTCTGCAGAACATTCCTCCAGGAACAGCTTGAAGCTCCGGTGTTGCTTTGCCTTTGCTCGAATGGAGCTGATTATCTTAACAACAGGCGCCATGACATGGTCAAATCCCATAACTTTTGCGCATATAGCCAGTTGATGAATGATGCAATGATAGTTCAGAAACTAGTTCAGAAAGAAATTCTCCTCTGGTGGGAAACTCACCAAACACCATCCAAATGAACACAGCTAGCTGGGCTGTATCACTGGAGTCAACAGACTCATCACACTGACTTGAAAACCATTTGCGCCTGTTCATGTCCGAGTCCAGCTGTTTTACCGCATCCGCAGACAGCACAGATACTCTCCTTGCCACAGTATTTGCACCAAGTTGTACATCGGCAATAGCAGACAAAATCTCTGTCTTACTTTTATGGTCCCTGAATAATGTTTCAGCCACCGCAGTCATAGCCTCCTTTACAATCCCGCCATCGGTAAAAGTCTTTTTATGCTTCGTTAAGATGCACGCCACTTTAAACGAGGCCTCTGTTGCTGCATTTGCCTTCATCGTAGGTTTGGTGAAAAGAGACTGTTGTCTTTGAAGCGTTGCTTTCAGCTCCTTTATCTTCTCCTTTCGTAGACTGCTGCCCTCAGGAAAGTCCCGTGAAAAGTTACTGTGGACTTTGGCTCCACGTTACATCTTTTACTGACTGACACGCTTGCACCGCAGATCAGACATACACATTTGTCGTTTACATTTGTGAAACAAAACTCTTTTCCCCACTTTTCATGAAAATAATAAGTTTTCAGCCTCTTATTGGTATGACTACCTGCCGCGGTCATGGTTGCTGCTCATCTCACATCAACCCTGACTCATCAAGCTTGATAGCAGCGCAACTGTTTGACAACTAATGGGCAAACAATTATTTAGTGTAAGAAGGGGGTGGGACACTTATTTGATTGGATATAAATGCAAGTTGGTTCCAAGTGACTAATCAAATTTGACTGGTCAAGTGTTCAAATGTATGTAGATTTGTTAACCCCTTTCACAAGCTACTTGGAGCAGAGTTGCGAACTACTGGTAGCTTGCGAGCAACGTGTTGGAGACCCTAGCTCTAAACTAAAAATAAAACATAGGCTTTTGATTCCCTTGATGATTTATTCATACAAAATGAGAGCAAAATGTCAGGTCTCAGTGAAGATATACTGGGCTGAATCAGGTTTAACCCTTTGAGACCTGAACAAATTGGTTTAATGTAATTAAAAAAAACACCTTAAGAAGGCAAAGAGTAACCTGAGACGAAATAAGCCAAAATTTACAAAAAAAAAGTCTTCTGTTTTGATGATGCATTTACATGCATTTTTGGTGTGTGTGTGTGTGTGTGTGTGTGTGTGTGTGTGTGTGTGTGTGTGTGCCACATTTGTCTGCTAGACTCTGCTTTGATTCCCATCAGTTCCTTGTTATCTGGTGACAAGAGGAGACTTGTTTGCTGCCCGTCTGTTTTCAGCCAAAATCTCAGGACTAACAATCAATAAATTCACAGTTTTATCACTAATCATCTTGCTTCTGTCTCTGGGTCTCAGCTTTTGGGTACCATCTGTCCTGGTAAATTGCAACAGATGGATTAACTGTTGGTTATCAAGTAATATTTCTAAGAAGCAACAACCACTAAAACTAGAAATGATTACTTTTACATTTCTGCTTGTGTAAGATTTTATCAAAGGAGATTTGGGTTAATTTTGTGTGTTTTTGAACTTTGAAATGAGCCAGGCCAGCTGGGTTAATACTACGCTAGTAGCTTAGCATAAAGACGTAACACACTAATATAACTGATATGTTTCTGTGTTATATATCTGTTTATAGTGATCTTCTCATCTCAAAGTGAATCAGTGTATTTCCCAACAAGCTGATGTAAGATTGCTCAAACAGCAGTGCTGGTCTGAAATAACTACTGTAACTCTTTCCTGTTACTTTTCAGTGTAACATTACTTACAAAACTTCGCTATTCTTGTCGCCCGGGAATCAGATGAGTCTGCAAAATCATGTTTTATTTATTCTGGTGGATGCATCTGGTCCCCCTCAACTTCTGATACATTTTAGCAACTTGAGATCTATTGGCCAATCAAAGCCATTTGTCTGCCATGGTGTTTAGAATGACGAGCTCGGAGAGGAGTGCCATTGAGGTGGACATGGTAACTGATCACTTAGCAATACATTACATGTTTTGTTATCTTATTGATTGGAGGTCTGTCCAATAGCTTCTAGAGGTATTTTATAACATCATCCAACGCCATCATGTTGCCGCTTTGCAGTGGACTTCTGCATCCACACTCTACGCTCTAGGAATTCTTATGTGTCTGCTGTTTTGGCTCTGGGATGCTGCTACCGTGATGTAAACATAAGCACATGGTGGGATGTTGCTGCACTTAGTTATGTTTAGGCAACAAAAACAACCAACCAATAGTGGGATGTCAACAAACGTAAATGCTGGCACTGATGGTTAGTTTTTCATTAAAACACAGCGCTCTGTCACGATCCCTGCTCCTCTCCCCCTTCTCAGTACTTTTCCATTCACTCTCTCTCTGCTCCCTCTACCTGCTGACCACGCCCACTCTGCCTGCTCTGCTCACTCACCTCCAGCTGCAGCTCATCAGTAATCAACCCAGTATATAAGCCTCCCACACACACAGACACACTCGTTGCCAGATTGTTCCTTCGCATTATGCAAGACTCTCCAGCATTCTCCTGCCAGATCTTTGAAAGCCGACCCTGCCTGTTCCCGACCTGCTCTCTTCGCCTGATCCCCGGTAAACCTACCTGCCTTCTGTCCCCGACCACGAGTTCTGTTTTGGCGTTCCTGATCTGCTCTGCTGGTAAAGACTTCTCCGCCTGGCCCCGATCCTCCTGGTCCATCCCCATCGGTACCGCTGCATCATCGGACTGCTCACTCGGTTTCGGAACCTCCGCCTGTCCCCGACCACGCTTCCGCCTTCTCCTCGACGGTATCTCCACACGTGCTGCCGAGCTGTTGGGCTACGGGGTTTCCTCCGCATCCACGCCGAGTGACGTAAGCTTCGGTTCGTTGCTTCGATCTCCCTCCAGAGACTTTGTTGTGGGTTCCGACCCGAAGAACGAACTGTGTGCAGAATTACTTCATCTTGTTTCGTGTTTGATTTGTGCTGGGCTGAAAAAAAGTCATTACCAACTATTCCTGTTAATCAAAGTTGGTTAATTAAAAACCCCTTGTAAAATGGTAAAACAGATTTTAAAAAGAGTAAAATTTGATATTTGAAAGACAAAAAGATGTGAGATTTGAATGACAGAGGTGAGGCAGCAGGAGTTTCAGTTGTTATTAAAGTTCTAAAAGCTCAACGGTCTCTCACCTGGCTCTGGTGAGCATTAATATGACAATCTATGAAAAATAATTTAAGTAATAAATAATGAATAACAGTTAATAATACAAAGGATTTATATTTAAAGGGAAGAATCTTAGGATGAGTGAATTGAATTGAATAGGCCTGACAGAATGAAAAAAATACATACATAAATATAAAAAGTGCTAAATATATAATATGTGATAAGAGTTTTTAAAAAAGACACACAAGATACACGTGAGATCTAGAATGAAAGTACTATTAAGAGAATATATAAGTATTAAGAAAACACAATTATGAAATAAACATATATAAAAACACCATAAATAATATCAAATAAATAGAAAGGGTAAAATTAACTCCAGGGAAACTGTAAATAAATAATAAACTAATAAATAAATAAACAAATAAGTAAATTCATTTAAAAGGTATCATCTCTGCAGATGTATCCCTAAATTATGGGAATTATGTAGAGAATGTGTAGAAAAAAACTTCACATTTAGATGGGAAGCAAACACCGGACTCCCACGTGAAAGTCTGCCTCCCTCCTGCCCGCCTTAAAGGGACCTTTGTGTATCTTATATTATGTCATTACTGGTGCCATCCAGCTGTCTGGCGGCATATTACAACACAGCGAACGGTTCTGTACGGCCGTGTTATCAGTTGACACTGTCTAGTATTATGTGTACACAAAAGGTGATGTTTGGTGGAGGGATCTTAAGCTGAAAGCTCTGCAAATGTGTCAATATTTGATGCCGTTAAACAAGAAGGGGCTGGTATTTTAGTCTCTGGCTATTGGAAAACGACAAATGAACTGATAGGTTCCAGACTAATTTCCCCCGTGACTATTATCTCTGAGACCTGTTACTAGGCCTGAAGGTTCAGGCTGCTGTGTGCCAGCAGCACTCCCAGTGCACTCAATTCTTACACTGTCCCATCAATGTCATCGGCACATCATACCATTCCTCCTGACCCTGCAGCCCCTCTGGCTGGGGCCAGTGTTGAGCTTATTTTTCGGCTGCAATGCAGTTTCCTGAGTAATTTGATGCTTTTGTCCGCCATCCACAGCTAAGAACTTCCAGTCACAGTGAAGATTTATGAAACTCTCGCTGTCAGAGGCCAGCCTCCTCTGAAGCAGGAAAAGGGTTTGTTCTTTAAACAATAACATCCAGAGACAGAGCATTAGATGCACTGCTCTGCATTTCCTATAGAAACTATAATCACATTCACAAAGGCATATTCTTCTGCTGCAAAATTCAGAACGTATTTTGAATTTCTTTCAAATATTTCTTAGCTTTTATTCTGTGGGGCACATAGATTATTCGGGTTTGAATTCCTTCTAAAACATGGAAAAATTGGTAGACAGTGACAAGGAAATTATCTGGAAATTAGCTACATAGTAGGAGTAGTACTATTTTGCCAATATAAAGAGATTACTCAAATAAAATTGTCTCTGCAGTAGAAAAATGCAAAAACTTTTGAAACTGGTGCTACCTGAGGAGAGAAAACAGTGGAAAAGGTCACTTTTGCTCAAAGTTAGAAAATCTACAATTACCAGAATGCACTGCACTGCACCTCACCTACAAATGCTCCTGCTGATAGCTGACATAATGCAAACCCTCTAGTTTGACACAATGCAGGCTGGCTGGATGCAAATGATTTAGTATTACAGTTGAGCTAAAACAAAGGGACATCCCAGAATGTAAAGAGACCTAAAGAGACCCTAAAGACCTTAAGGGCTTAATTTGTAAACGTTGACTATTAAGCTATTATATGTGACGACCTGGGATGAGAAAATTTTGGTATTTAAGATAAATATGGGCTCATTAGTTAACAACAACATGGCTAATATTTGACTCATCTTGAATATTCCTCCAGCCTGAATGGATCTTTATTAAAGACCTAACAGATAACATGGCTTTACAGTAATGTCCTTGGCAAAGAGCTCTGATGAACATCCTCAGTGAACCAGCTGTGATCACAGCACACTGACGGAGCAGAGTGGCACCCTGCAACTACACCTCCGAGGCCCAAGCCCTGACACTCTTTGTACTTTATTATCCTCTGTTGACCATGGCTTTTGAATACAGGCTTCAAACTGAGTGCAATACTTCCACTAACACTGAGAAGATTTTGTTAACGCCATTAATCCTAAAGTGCTTTCTTTACCTCCTATTTCTTCTTTCCTATCCAGCCTCCCACCCACCTTGGCCCACACTCCCTCTCTCCTTCTCAAGTTTTGTCTCCCTCCTTTTTTCTCCCCGCCTTGTATTGTGGACAGCCTAACACATGCCAGACCTCTTCTGAAATGTGTATGGGAGGAAAAAGGAGAGTGATGAAAGACTGGTTTAAACATGTGCAAAAAACAGCTGTTGGCACATGTGGTTCTTGCATATATAAATTTTCTGTTTGGGTTTTTGATATTAAGATTTGAAAGGAATGGCCTCAGTTTATTTAACTGTCAGCTGCGGTGGTGGACCATTGTGGGGAAACAGGTTTGTTTTGGACTGCTTTAGAATTAATGTCTGGTCACAGTTTGTTTGGAAATGCTAAAAGGAACAATTGTTTTATATTTTCTAGGTTTATCTACGAAGAGAGCCTCAGCTCTGCAAGATTATGATATCAGATTAATATTACCATGCACATGGGCAAAGACTTCAACCAGAGCTGTATTTAAGACCACTTTAGTCCGAGACAAGTCTGCAAGGGTTTGAGATCAAGTGAAAAGGGTCCCAAATCAAGTTCAAATAGGCTTGAGAAAGTCAAGACAGAGACCAATAATGTCCATTTAATATTCTTCACACTGTTATCTGAAAAAAAAAAAAGCTGGACTCGGATGCGAAAGGCACAAGTCCAAGTTAAAACACTCACAGGACCAAGACAAGTCAAAACATCCAGGAGACTCAGACAGGCCCAAATTAAAATATGCACCAGACCGAGACAGGTACACAGAGTTTGGATCATGGAAACTACCCTCAAAACAACAACATTTGTAGTTTGTTGGAATACCTTATACAAGCTGTGTTTACATTTTACCAACCAACCTCTCCATTGATTGTGGTCTGTGTGAAACAAAGGCAGAGGTACCGTGACATTGGCAGCAATGCCATAATACCTCATTGGGAGGATGTCCTAGTGGATGGATGGATTAACAAAACATGGGAGACACAGGAGACAATGGTTTTTGTCCTATCTTTAACTAACAGTCAACGTAGTGCTCCTCTGGTGATCTTTTCCCTAAATTTACCAAGTTATTTGGGAAGTCTTTGTCAGTCCCTCCAGGATTTTGCTATGTTGCAACTGCATCAGTTAACACAAATTCAGCCAGCTCCTCTGAAATCTTTGCGCCCTTAGAATTTTGTCCAATCACTGTAACTTTACCACAAATTTTGACCTTTCAAAACAGTTAAAATCTTCTGTAATTGCAGAGGTGTGAGGAATGTGTTGATCGGCTAAGCTCTTCTCTTTGTTTGTCATGACACTACATGTGACTGGGACAGAGGCACACACAGTGACAGGGAGAACTGTACATCACATGACTACCAATGACTGAGTCAAACCATTTTGTTGTTGGTGTGAGCAGCATTGTAACATAAACACATGAGCACTCCCACAACTCACCTGGATTGGAGCTTTTTCCTGCAACACAGAGCAGGCCAATTTTAACATCTCTCATATTGAAGACATGTAGTATTTCAGAGGCACAACCAAAAACAGACCACTTTAGGACACTGGACACAGATTATTGTGTTGAGTAACTGTTGGAGCTTTTTTACTTTACAAACTATAAAGTGTCACAATTGCTGTCAAACAGTGGGAGGCTCACCGGGCTCTCTCTCACCTGACGCTGAAGCTTCAAGCCGCACAGTGGCTCTCTCTCACCTGACTCTGAAGCTTTAAGCCGCATAGTGTCTCTCTCCAACCTGACACTGAAGCTTCAAGCTGCACAAGGTCTCTCTATCACTTGACGCTGAAGCTATGTGGCACATGGTGGTTTCCCTCTCATCTGATGCTAACACTATGTGGTATATCTGTGATGTATTATTTTCTTTCTGTAGATCCTCATGCCTTCTAAATCGTCCTGACTGGCTCTGACTGGCTCTAACAATGCCTAAAGGCCTTGACACACTAAGCCAGCAGTCGGCCGTCTGCTCACACTAGACTGGCGCCAAGTGCCCACGGCCCTTGTTGCTATGGTGTGTCTCGCACTGTTGGCTCTGGTCAACCCTCGTCATTTTTTTCCCCCCACCGATTCACGCAGTTGTAGTACATACGTGCTAGGTGACTGTCAGTTTGGTGTGTTCATTTGCAACTTTTTGGCTGAGACATGGCAATGTGAGGTGTCGGCTTGGTGTGTCACAGCCTTAAGATATCACAACATGCATTGCAATTGTTTTTTTTAAAGTTGCCATGAAATCAGGCAATTCATGCCGCAATTATCAGAAAAACAACCTGGAGGAACTGCTTTGTGCTATCAGTTCCACTTTAAGCACGCTTCTCTCCTTGAAATCACAAACTGTCAAATATAAATGTTTGTTTGTTTAAGGATAAATAGGCTTTATTGTTGAATTTTAGACAAATCCAGGTTAGCTATTTCCCCTGCTTCTAGACTTCATTAGCATCAACACACAGACACAAGGTTGATCCATTTTCTCCTCTCGTTTTCTGAAAGAAAGCAAATAAGCCTTTTTCCTAGCATTTTATACAACTTCCTTGTAGAAAGTTATCTGTTTCTTTCTTTCTTTGGAGGAAATAGATACTGTGTCAGTACTCTGAATCCAAAAAATCTCCACACAACAGGCGGGCTCAGCCTGGTAGACTCCCCAAGATGGTTATGGCCAGAGTGGGGGCTCATCTGTCAACAACCGCTTCACCAAAAGCCTTTCGTTGAGCCTTTCTATAGTCCCTTCTGTCTGCAGCTCATGTTGCTTTTCCTTTTCTCTGCTGTTGCAGTCCATTTCCTGAACGTTCTGCTGAGATCAGTCTTATTAATTAGGTGCACCTTCATCATAAGAAGGGAAAGGGACAGGGGAAAAGGAGGAAATGTCCTCTTCCATGCAGTCTGGTTATTTGTGGTTGAGTGGAACGTAGACTGAAGCTCCAGAGCAGGAGATTTAATGAAGGACTGGTGCAATGTCAAGAGCCAGCGGTTGGAAAAAGCCAGCAGGGCAATGACAGCATGTGGCACTTTGGCAGTCGAGGAGACTGGATCAGGAGCAGTAAAACGTCCTGATGGGTGGAAAACAAAACCCTGGAAAATTGCAGAGTGACTGAGGAACACACTGAGCTGAATAAAGGATGGTGGAGCAATTAGATCTCTGGAAGAGGGAAGACCCTGGAAATCCCCAGGAAAACAAAAACAACAGAGACCAATCTGAAGGAAAATGTGGTTGACATAGTTGTCTGTAACTATTTCATAGTTCATTGAAATAACACTCAATTTAGACTCAGCTGCAACATATTTCATACTAAAGACAATAAAACTGCATTCTTTTTTATTTGAAAAATAAATGCTGGCTAATAACATCTCAATGCTTCAGCTCCTGTCTCTAAGGAGGAGCAGCAGAGCGACCTGGCCAGAGCAAACACCCACACCAACCCATCTGGAGCTTCTAAATGCTCTGCTTAAGAGCTGTAAATCTGTTTCCTTTAGTAAATTTACCAAAATGTTTAAGTGTGTTTTCCTCTTTACTCAATGAGGCTCTCTGCCAAAGCTCAGCTAGACATGCGCAGCTATCAGCCTGTGTTGATCAAGGTTAGCCTGCAGCGATGAAGGTCTAACAAACGTAAGTCAGTTTTCACTGCCTGTTCAAGGCAGGAATGTTGCCTCGCGATTCTGTATATAATGTTCATTCACAGAAAGAGGGAACACAGTGGTCTCAGAGCTGAGACTGGATGTTTTAACAGGCCTGAAACGAGGTCTGTGTAAAATGTAAAGCCGGACAGACATGACCAGGCAGCTGTCAGCAGTTAGCAGCTAAGTCAAAGAAGAACAGCAGCCATAAATGTCCACAAATTGAGGAAATAAGTGCAATTTGGAAGTGCCTGACCCTCCTAGCAGAGCATGAGATCAGCAGCCATATAACAGAGAAGGTTAATGATGGTTGTTGACATGGTCAACACATTTTCATCCCAACTTGTCACATGGTGCCGCTCTGTCAGTGACCTTCCCTGTCTACTCATGGTGTTTTAGGTATCCTTTTGTATCAGCTGTACGCTTCAGGATACCAAGATGGTGATGTCAACAAATGAACATGGTGGGATGAAGCAGCACAGTCCTTATGTTTACACAACAGTGTGGACTTGCAATAGTTGGTATAAGGCAAAAAATTCACGGATGATTAGGTTAAGAGAGTAAAAATGTAAAGGATGAATTTAGAAGGGACTTCTAAGAAGCTCTATAACGCCATCTTTGTGTAAAAAGGGTTATACTCAGATTGCAGGCGAAATATTTAAGAACCTGCTCCATCTGCCACATGCAGCTCATAAGATTATTGGTTTCCAGTGTACTGCACAGACACACTGCATCTTTGACAAGAAAAATCACTGTCTCATATCACAGTGCTATTGTGGTACGAATGTGATACACTGTTAAAGGACAAAGCAAACTGAACTCTTACTCTTACTTGTAGCTGATGAATAACCAATTAACCATTTTCAGGATGATCTGAGTGTTGGACTGAACTTACTTACTGAAACTTTGTTGTTAGTCCCTCAATTGGATCAAACTGTGTGATTGTAGTGAGCTTTGACACAAGCAGCCTTGTGTGTGATATTAATGAAGACTTGTGTGAATGCTCTGCCACACACATTAAGACATGCTAACTAAGGATTTATGACCCTTTTATATGATAAAAATGTGTCTTTCCTCACAGGAAGGATAAAAATTGTCTCTGTGGGTAAATGCAATATGTATCGTGATGAAACAAGTGATTTACACCCCTATTAATAGGTGACTTATGATCAGTGGGATTCATCATTGAACACATCTAGCCAGGGCAGATTTGGATAGAAAAGAACATTTTTTGCGTATGGAGTTGACTTCAGGGGTGGCTGTCGCTCAGAAGTAGAGTGCCTCTTCTGGGCAACATGTCGAAGTACCCTTCGGCAAGACCCTTACGCTTGTCCTCGTAAGGGTCGTGGGGGGGCTGTAGCCAATTCCAGCTGTCATCGGGCGGAAGGCGGGGTACACCCTGGATAGGTCACCAGACTATCGCAGGGCCGACACATATAGACAGACAACCATACACGCTCACAGTCACACCTAAGGGCAATTTAGAGTCACCAATTAACCTGAGCTGCATGTCTTTGGACTGTGGGAGGAAGCCGGAGACCCTGGAGAGAACCCACGCAGACACGGGGAGAACATGCAAACTCCGCACAGAAGGGCCCCCGCCCACAGACTGAACCCCGTTCCAACCGGGTTTTGAACCAGGAACCCTTTTGCTGTGAGGCAACAGTGCTAACCACGACGCCACCATGGGCAAGATACTGAACCCCAAATTACCCCATGCCGTGTCATTAGAGTGTGAGTTCGTGTGAATGATTACTGAGTAGCAGGTGGCACCTTGTACGGTAGCTTTGGACACCAGTGTGTGAATGTGTGTGAATGGGTGAATGTGACAATGTGAAAGCACTTTGAGTGGTCAATAAGACTAGAAAAGCGCTATACAAGTTCAGTCCTGGCAAACACCAAAGAAATTTAGGAAAATGTTGCCACATGAGGTCCGGTGTCTCAGTGCCTGAGTGTTCTGGTATGAAGTCACTTTGTGTTTGTGTGCCTTCATTTTTGGTCCATGCAGCCAACTCCATCGTAGTCAAAGTGGATCTCAATCCAACAACTGAAGCTCTAAATGGGTAAAACAGCTGTCAGTCAGGGTTCCCTGCCAGTTTATTGGAGGACTTGCGGTTTCCTGTTTCGTCATTCAGTCTCTTTCAGCCATGATCTGCAGAATCTGAACAACTTCCTGAGCACTATTCCTTGGCCCCTGATCCCACTTTCCACTGTCACGCTGTGGTATTAGACTTACAAAGGTTACCATCACATCATTACACACATTTAACCAGCACTGAACAAATAAAGCGCTGAATTACTTTCGACTGCTCTCTCTCAGTTTCTATGGTGAATTATATGTGGGTCCATTTCTCTCTCCCACAAAAAGACAATGTGATCCACAACCTGCCTCAAAAGATCTTAACATCACTGATCTTCCAGTTCTGATAATTATTTGAATAAACATGTAGCAGTTGTAGATTTTTCACAGATGGCTGGTTTTAATATTTCCCAGATGAAAAGCCTGGAAACGTCCCAAAGTGTCTGTAAGATGTGTGAGAAATCCATTGCAGGAACATCCATGGTCAGAGCTTTTCCCAAAAGTGACTGAGTCACTGAGGAAAAACTGAGACTCTGCTTCAAAACATCTTTTTCAATATCTCTTTTCAGCTTCTGCTCTCATGGAAGATCACATTCCTCTCTCCAGCAGCTCAGATTCACCAGATTTGTTGAAGCATTCACAAAAGTTAGAAGAATCCTGCCTCAGAGTGCAGCACCTATCAACACCGCTGCTGTGCTGTAAATCTCACTAAATGGTTTAGTTGGGAAAGCGCAGCAGGCCCTGCAGTCCAATGTGGAAAAGTCTTCAGCTGGCGGTGTTGATCTTGGCATGGCACGCTGTAATGACAACATGACCCTTCCTGCTGAGGGAAAGCTGCTCCCTCGGGGGTCAAGGTAGGAGGTTCATCCAAGATCAGGCGTGACACTGGCCAGATGCATTCCACAACAGCTCGCTTTTTATCCTCCTCTCAGTAAAAAACACAAACCTGGATCATCACTCAGAGATAGAAATATAACAGGATCAAAAGTAATTTGGAGGATCTAACCAGTGTTTCTCACCGTCTAGTTTCAGATAATATAGTGAAGTTCAGGATGTTGTGTGATGGCAAATGAAGGGAATCACCTTTTTGCAACACACTCAGACCCCATTTACACATTTGAAACACTTTGATTTATACTTAGCCTCATTAGTCCATGGGTACTTGGTGTAGAAACCAGAGGGTCCTGTGGACTGGAAGCTGCAAGGGTGCCAGAAACCACATTAGCTTTTTAGCTAATGTTTTGTCCTCTAAAATACTGCAGCTTCACTTACTGAATGATCTAGCATTTAGAAAAGAGGAAAAGGTGCTGCAGCAGGTACAACCAGTGTAAGTCTGTAGCTCCCTGACAAGCTTCAAACCTTGCCTTCAAATATTGCCATCAGTCAGTTTAAATAGTGAACGATTTGGTCCCTATTTTTTTAATACTCCTTGCACCAAAACATTGTCAGTAAGTTACAGTTACCAGGGCAGGTTCCCCAGCTGGCTCAGTTGTGCATGAACAGCTCTTGTTCATTTCCCTCTCATTCACACACAGAGAGGGTGTCATGTATTGCTTCTATCAGACAGTAATGAAACACATGCACACAGAGAAAACACTGATACAACACTTGACCACAAGTCACATCTGAGACGCGTCTGAGGGAAGTAAAAGCCACAGAGAAGCTGAAGGCCTGAGTCCAATCAACTGAGCCAATCACCAGCTGCTTTTACAAGTTAGAGGTTCCAGCTTTGATGGCAAAGACGCAGCAGCACCAATGAGAATGAACACTCACACACTGTATTCAGGGGCCGATGCAGTGATTTGGGGATTCAGGCACGGGGGCTCCACTGTACCTTATTTTCAACTAATATCTTGAACTATTCTAATCTATTACTTAAAACTCTCTGAGACTCCTGGCCTGGAACTTTAAAATCATACCTGCATACCTTGTCTGTCATTTATGTGCTTAAGTGCACTGCAATGCACATGTCTTGTTTTGCTGCTTTCTGTTTTGTGAGTTGTTGTTTCTTGACATTTCTGCTCATGTTTGTACGGTGAGATCATATCTTATGTTAATGTCTTGCCTGATAAACTGGAAAATCTCTAATATAAAGTGTTCATAAAAATATCTGAGACTGACGTTGATGTGCATAGTTTATAAATTATTTCATTGTTTTTGAACATAAATTATAGCTCCTTGTTTTTTTTCCTGCTGGAATCTAGTGACTGTGCCCTTCCAACGCCTCTCTTGTTCAGTAGTAGCCCTTACAGAAGCTTTTCCTATTCAGCTTGAAACTCATTCTTCATAAATCCATATTGTACATTTGAATATCAGATCACTCAAGAGCAAATCCTTTTTATGCACTGATTTTATCTCACAGAACCATGTAGATCTTGTTATTTAAACAGAAACCTGGCTGACCCCAGAAGATTGCACCCCTCTCATTGAAGCAACTCCCCCAGATTGTCACTGCCTCCATCAACCCCAGCTGTCAGGTCGGGGGGGGGGGGTTGCTGTAATCTACAGAAAAAAGTTTAAATGTACTCCTGTCACACACAATAGCTTTTCATCATTCGAACACCTTGTTTTTATAGTTAAATCTGACATTCCTGTATTAATTTTAGTTATCTACAGACCACCTAGACCGAATAATGTTTAACCCAGAGTTTTCAGAGTTTCTATACCATTTTATTTCTAAGTTTGACAGAATCCTGATTTTAGGTGACTTTAATGTACACATCTGTTGTCCCTCACAATCTCTCACTGTTGATTTTATAGAAACTCTGGAATCTCTTAACCTCACCCAGGCGATACGGGAACCCACACTCAAAGGGCCACACTCTGGACTGAGTTTTATATAGTGGCCACAGCCCTGATAACTTTGAGATGAAGGACATCTGTGTGTCAGATCACAAATTGTTTTTTTTTAATATGGTTTTATCCCTGCCCGTTTTTACTAACAATGCTTCAGTTTGCAGAAGGGTTTTTAATTCATTGTCTGCTAGCAAGCTTTCAGAGCTTTTTATCACTGCGTCATTAACTGCCTCTAATCAAAATTTTAACACAGAAGAGTCTGTCTCTCTTTTTAATTACACGTGTCAGACTGTCCTGGACTCTGTTGCACCTTACAAAAATAAGAATTCAAGCAGAACACCACAGCCATGGTTAAATGATTCTATAAATGACTTCAAAAGAGATTGCAGAAGAAAAGAACGTAAATGGAAGAAGACAGGCTTACAAGTATTCCATGACATTTGGAAAGATGCATTAAGAAAATTTCAAGAGGCAGTTTAAGACGCAAGGGCAGCATTTTATTCTAATCTGATTTTAGCTAATCACTAAAACCCCAGGATTTTATTTAAGATTTTAGATTCCCCCACCACCCCCTCCCCCTCTCCCCTCACTGACCCCTCCCAGGAACTATGCCAGAAGTTTCTAATTTCTTTCACCACTGAGGTTAGGGACATTAGGCAGAGTATCATATTTTAAACACAAGCAGGGAGATTCAAAGTTATTTTAGCAGTTTTGAGCCAGTGTCTTTAGTGCCTTTTTAGTAAAGCTTTTATCCCACATGAAACCAACTACGTGCAGCCTGAATTTTATTCCAGTTGAATTTTTCAAAGAGGTTTTTAACACGGTTGGGCCCAGCATTTTATCCATTGTTAATAGTTCTTTAGCAGAGGGTGTAGTACCCTCTGTTTTTAAACATGCTGTGGTCCAACCTCTTTTAAAGAAACCCAACTTTGATCACTCTGATTTTAATAATTTTAGATCAATTTCAAACCTTCCATTTTTATCCAAAGTTTTAGAGAAGGTGGCTTTTATGTCTGAGAATAAGCTCTTTGAGAAATTTCAGTCTGGTTTTAGAGCTGGTCAGAGCACTGAGACGGCCCTCCTCAAGATAACCAATGACCTACTTTTAGCAGCAGATTTTTTTTTTTTAGATTATTTTAATCAAACATCTTAAAAATAGATTCTTATCTTTTAGAGCGAACCTTTGCGGTCACCATGGGTAACTACTCATTTTCAACCTCTTCTATTACCTGTGGTATCCCACAAGGTTCGGTTTTAGGTCCAATTTTATTTTCTATTTATATGCTACCCCTTGGCCGAGTAATTTAGTGCCACAAAGTCTCCTTTCACGGCTGCTTACACAGTTAACACACAGTTATACCTTCCCCTGAGACCTGAGGACCCTAGAAGCCTAGCTGCTGTCAAAGACTGTCTATTCGATATTAGCTGCTGGATGGCAAAACATTTTCTTCAACTCACCAACTCAAAATCTGAAATAACACTGTTTAACCTTCAAGACAACTCCCATATCATTGAAATGACCTTGGTAAATTGTCAGTTAATGTCAAACCCACTGCCAGAAAATTAGTAGTAATTTTTGACTTAAATCTGTCATTTACAAAACACATAAATGAAGTCATACAGTCATGTTACATTCAAATACGCACAATAGCCAAAATAAAATCAGTACTTTCTCAGTCAGATCTGGAAAAAGACATACATGTCCTCGTTTTCTCCAGATTAGACTACAGAAACGGTCTGGCAGAAGGCCAGACCAGGCAAAGGGGCGAGGTTTTAATGATAGTGAGTAATCTCTGTGGTGCACACATGAAGATGGTGTATGTGGCCACATGGTGAATCACTTCACAGCCAGCTCGATCTTAGTCTGAACCTGTCAAATACGTCCGTTCTGTCAGTGCTTTCAGCGTACGAGTGTGGCACCAAAATCCACCTTCCACGTCCAACCAGAAGGCAGTAGGACATTATCAGATGAGAACATACTCAAACAGAACCGGTGGTGTTGTTATTATACCCCAGGGGACGGCCAGACGGCACCAGGTGTGTCCAAATGCAACGCACATGGGTGGCGTCACTCGAGAATGTGTCCGGACGGACGGCATGAAACACTGAAGGACGCTGCCAGTATCCACGTAATATAAGGAGCGCTGTGTGTATGTGTGTGTTTTTTATTTGCTACACCTTACCATGTGCCTCCTTTAGCTGAACCTAAGCATCCATGATTTTGTTGTTGTCTAATCCTATCCATTGTGACAGTCCACATTGGTTGCCATGTGCTGTTTTGTAAACATAGGGACCATGCTGCTTCATCCCACCATGTGCATTTGTTGACATTATGGTAATGGCATCCCAGAGCATAAACAGCTGACGCAAAAGGAAGCCTAAAACGTTGTACGTAGATGCAGAGGGGCACTGACAGAGAGGACAGAGTGGGATGAGAATGTGTTGCCACAGAACAGGCAGCACAGGCAGATGAACAGGCAAACAGATAGCAGGAATGGAGAAGCAGAGCTCAAGGTCGGCGACAGAAGGCCGAGGAGTTTACCAGGAGGTGAGGTGGACATAGACAGGGTCAGATACAGTCTGATTGAATAAGGCTGGAAAGTCTTGCATTGAAATGGCAAATAACAGTGTGGCAAAGAGTGACTGTGAGGCTGTGGTATATACTATACTGGTTGTGTGTAATTATGAACAGGTGATCTGAGTTGCCTTGATGAAGTGGGCATGACTGATGCTGAATAACAGCAAAGCAGGGTTAATGGAAAATTACTGAATGGGAGCTGGGTGACTGGGCATGCAGAGGAGAATAAGTGACCAGTAATGCTGAAGTGACAATACCATCATTTCATGTTCTTCATATCTAAAAATCAGAATAAATCTATAGCTTTGAGTGGCTCCAATTGCCTTAGCTTAATGGTAGTCTGCTCCTGAATGTATTCATATTAAGCAATCGTCACCAAGACATTATTTTGATTTTTCTGATTTATTTGCATTGGAAGTTTAGCAGAGCAAGAGGATAAAGACATGTTTACCAGCTACATTATTTTAGGATGAGAAAATAACTTGAGAAGTTTGTGGTAATGGTTGCTACAGTTTCTGACCTCTGTGATTTGGATAAATTATTGAAATTCAAAAGCATGAGCAAGAGTTCCTTCAGTTCCATTTGTTGTACACACAACATAAACCTATTGTATTGATTGCTAAAAGAAGTACAGTAGAATTTGACTGACACATGTTATTAACAGTGCAAAATAAAAGCCTTTCATCAATGCAAAGCATCTCTGGAATGTTCTCTGAATCTCATTAAATGTCTGTTGGCTTTGCTCACAGCAAGCTGCATACATTTATTCTTTTAATGTCTCACCAATTTTTCCTTATTTCTGTCCATGGAAAGGTCATAGGTGAGGATTCTCTGAGCTCTGGTCACTGTCGTGGCTGTCCTCCTCAGGCGTCGGTCTCGGTGAGCCAGCAGAGCACTTCAGTCCTACTATCTCTGAAAACTCAGACGGCAGTAACGTCCCTTTTTTCACATTCACCAGCTCCTTTTCTCGTGCTGCTGCCCCCTGCTGGCCTCCCTTCACACGCTTCCACTTCATCCTCCTGTTCTGGAACCATACCTTCACCTGAGAGGAAACACAGAGCAGGAGCACATGATTGTTATGGTTCTTCACCTTCTACAGTGCAAAGCAGGTTGAAAGGAGCTTTGAACATGTCAGTGCAGCTCAAGAATTTCAACCTGTCTAAGGAGCTGCTGATACAGTCCTACACTGCAATAATCCAGCCTGTTCTCTGAACATTCATCACTGTGTGATTTGGATCAGTCACCAGACAGGACAGGAAGAGACTACAAGAGACAGTAAGGACTGCAGAGAGAATAAGTGGTGCAAACCTGCCCTCTACGGAGAACTTTTACACCGTCCGAGTCAGGAAACAGGCAGGTAACGCTGCAAAGCGTCACACCCTGAACACAACCTGTTCCAACTTTTCCCCCTCAGTAGGCACTACAGAATACTGTACGCTAAAACAACCACACAAAAATCCAAAAGGATACTTTAAGATGCAGGCTGGAGGAGCCGGGGATCAAATCCTCGACCTTCCAATTAATTGATGACCTGCTCTACCTGCTCAGTACAGCCTCCTCCTAGACCAGCTCCTTTCCAGTTAACATCAGTTAAATAAATAAATATAAATAAATCTATTATATTTTATTGTTTAAATTCACACTTTTTTTGTTTAAAAACTAAAAAAATATTTGTCATTTATCAATTACCAATGAGTTGCTAACTTTATCTTTTAGCTGCTAGGTGTTCGCAAATAGTGTTCAGTGGGTTTATCCGAGCCTTTTGCTACAAACAGCTGTTTGTTGTTGCTGAAAACAGTTTAGTGGTGAGACTGGACCAAAACAGTAAAACTGTGAGCTGAAAGACACTAACATGTTTTTATTAAAATGCTTTTAATAAAGTTAGTATATTGAATTGATCATTGTTACTGATTTTCTCAGCTTTAATGTTTGGCTGTGGAGAGGCCATGTGTATTTTGATACTGCTATTAAAGAAAGAACCAAATCTGCCATGAGTTATAAATCTGTACAGTAGGTGGGAAGCAGGAGGTTTAACATAACAGTTAAGATGTTAAGGATCCAGAAATAACCCTCTCATGCACAGATTTATTGGAATACTACTGGGGACATTTGCAGCAGCAGCCAATGTGAGGGGGAGTGTTGAGGGACCTGGCTCCAGACAGGAAGACCTAAATCCTGGGTGAGTTGTCCTGGCTGTGGCGTGAGCCAAAACACTGATTGGTTTGAGCCAACAGACCTCCAAATGCTCTGTGCTCATGGGAGTGCTGAGACTGCAGGGTTGTTGTTGGAAAGAGGTGCTGGACTATCTTTAGACCCATACAAAGACATTCACAGGATAATGTAAAGCTAGAGTATAAAGATTTACACACAAAGCAAACATTTTTCAGGCATTTTATTCCTCCAAGACAGTAGAAGCCAATTGTTCCCACTCATAGGAAGTGACTGATCTTAGGTTTAAGCTTCTCTTAAAAAGATTCTTCTGTACAAATCCAGCCGGCTGAATACTAAAGTGACTAAAACTTCAGATAATCTGTCACTGAGAACTAAAGTTTGACTTCATTTCTGCATTTCATTTAAACAATCATTGCAGCATGAGATCCTAACACCAAAAGCCACCTTTTGGGTCTGCATGATACGCCACTGGACAGAGTCAGCTGAGAGCACAGTTGGACACAACAATTCGCGGCAGCATGATACGCGGACTATGGCATCAGTTAAGAAGGCAGCTGGACAGAACCTGTTGCATCCATGTGACGTTGCTGGACGGCAGAAGTCCACTGACAAATATGTGACAATTTGGGATGAAAACTGTTGGTGCTGCCAGTTCCTTTATGTTTTAAAATAAGAGCCAAAAATGACATAGATAGACCACACTTTAATTTTAGTATCGCACATAAATGAATGGAAACCATGGTTTCCTTTCAGATAAAAAATATTAAACTACCTGGCTTTGAAAAATGTTTAGTGTTGTTTTGTGTGTTTAGTCGACAAGTTACCTCCTGTTAACCACCTTGTTAATGAGTAAAGTAGCATCAGGACCGTCTCAGCACAATGACTGACCAAAAGACTGGTATGGCCCTTTCAGTTCTATTGTTTTAAATACAGTGAACAGATGGTCTATTTACAGAAAACCAGAAATACCAACACATTCTCATCCCAACTCATCACATGGCTCTTCGCTTTGTCATCCGTGTCTGCTTATGACATTTTAAGTATCATTCTGCATCAGCTGTTTATGCTCCAAGATGATGCTACCATGATGTCAGCAAATGCACATGGTGGGATGAAGCTGCATGTGGTTATGTTTAGACAACAACAGCACATGACAACCAGCAATGGAACGTCAATAAATGCACACACTGGGACGGATGGTTGTGATTGGGCAACAAAGTCACGGATGGGTATGTTTAGGCATAAGAGGCACATGGTAAGGTGTAGAAACCCCCCCCCCCCCCCCCCCATCAAATTCAAATGTGAAGCGAAGACCAAACTCACACATGAAAGTCTGTTGTTTGTTGGACCCATGCTGCCCCTCCTTCCTGCTCTATAGGCACACTCAGGCTCCTTATATTATGTTGTAATATAAGTGACGCCGCCTGTGCAGGCATCACGTAGATCACCTTGTGCTGTCCGACCATCCCTTAATGGATATCAGCAATGCCATTGGTTCTGTCTGGCCGCGTTCTTAGCTGATGCCATCCAGCAGCATTCCATGTCGTCAGCGTTCCAAGGTGCCTTTTTAACCCTAACCCTAACCTGCAAGCACTGACAAAGTGAAGGTATTTAAGGCTGAAAATAGTCCAAAGCAGACTTTTTTCACAATGACTGCTCATATAGCTGCTTCCAAACACTTTTAACCCTCAAAATGAACCAGCAGCAGGCTGTGTCGGTGTCCACATTAGTTAGTACTGCTAATTTCATACAAATTGTCTTTGTGAGCATTAAGAAAACCATTTGGACTGTGACACATAGAATCAGAGCATTAGGATGACAAACCTTAGTATAAATGTTTATAAGGTTTTATTTATGCTTGTCACATCTGCAAGGGTCGCAAGTGTCCAAGGGCCCAAATGGCATCACGCCCAGTGTGGGTCATGTATGATGGCTTTTTGCCTGTCTGTACAAATCCACCATGTCTAAAGATGCTGATGTGGATGGGCCATAAGGAGAACCCTGCATGAATCCTGTGTTAAAGATCCAAACATTTCCTCATTACCATTCTGCAGTTCAGGTCTGTGCAACCATCCCTGCAGAGAGCACAGCTGAGGCATAAACAGTCTCACACCCAAAACAGTCGTACACCTGGGTAAGCATTTGAACTCTGCTAAACTGAATGCACAAGCACAATTTACCACTGCTATGCATTAATGGTTTAAACACTGAAGTTTTAGCGGGGTCCCACCTTAAAACCTAGTATAGGACTGGACCATTTATGAAATGCTAGTAAACTTTTACTTTGTAACAAGGACTTGTAATTTGAAACAGAGGTGACCAACCATTCACAGACTTACAGTGCTGCACTACCCTGTTGTTGCAGCCCAGCCCAAAAATTATGTAGGCCTAAATACATGTTAAAGAACATGTTGCAAAACAGTACGCCAAGACATGGTCACACAGCAGAAAGGACCATCTTTCTCTGAAGCTTTACTCACTGATCAGCTCCTTTTGGATCTATTCAGCACAACCTTCCTCTCCCCTCCTCAGCTCCAGTCGGGATGTACGTCTAAACAGGACTGTTGAAGACTGCGCTGCAGTCAAGGACAATTTTGTCATTGTGGCAGCGCGCAGTCTGACACTGTAACACGTAATATTCAATTCGGTTTCAATCAGTGTGCCATTTCCTTATTCTTTTAGTGGCAACACCCGTTCTGACACTGTCCTTTGACTTTGTGCTAAGCTAAATACATCCCAGACCATGTCTATACTGAACACACACAGATGAAATGATTATTTGTTATTTCATCTGACCTTGGATAACACAGCAATTTTCCAAAATGTAGGACTTCTCTTTGACACAACTGATGCATTTAAGTCATTGAGTGCCACTGACGTATATATACCTCAAAGTGTGTTTTTGGCGGCTGGCACAAGGGGGCGCTCTCAAGCTCCCTGTGTGTAATTTTGGGGCAGCTGGGATTCGTAGTTGTAGTACAAAAGATGGTAGATCAAAAAATGAACTGGAGTAGTTGGGATTGGAGAGCAGAGTGATCTGTACGGAGGTGATTCGAAACCACAGCAATGAAGCTACATCAATTCAATATTGGCCCCCCAAAAAACGGAGAGGGTCAAGTGGCCAGTTGAATGAAACTGGCCTGTATTCAACTTCAGATAAATCAAGAATGGAACAAGGTGCAAACAAACATTTTTTTTTCCATGATGAAAAAGGGAGTTTCTTCTTTCATTTGAGCTGTTTGGTGTTTTCAGAGTCTTTGTACAAAATATTATGGGTCATGACTCAAACTGGCCACACAAGCCACTTTCCATTATATAATAGGGCTGACACTCAATGAGTTAACAGCACTCAAATTAAAAAAAAAAAAAAGTTTACGACTTTACCTTGTATCAGAGTCAAAGTACTGCTCCCTTTTTCACCACTAAGGAGCATCATAACACATTTTCTTAGACTAAAAGTCCCAAACCCTTTCCAGCTAGCAAGTTGTGGTTCTAAAAAAAATCTGAGAATGGTACAATGCAAGCAATGAAATGTTTTAGTAACGTTTTAAATGGCACTTAAAGTTAAGGTAACTTACTTGATGAACATTAAAAAATGTTAAATGTGTTTTCTTTTTGTTGTTGTTGTTGTTAACATATTACATTCCATTACATTTTCATAAAAAAAAGTTCTGTAATCTCAATCCTTAATAACATGTTTTGAATGTTGCTTTGAAAATGTTCCTCCTTTGTTCTCATATAACATTGTGGGAACGTTTTATAAAAAGAACATTCTATGATCTGTTACCTCTCAACACCATCAAAACATCCTCAGAATGTTGAAGATTAGATTAAAATGTTTTTTTAAACATTATTGTAACTTGTAGGTAACGTTAGCCAATGTTGTGGGAACATTCTCTGCTAGCTGGGATGTCTTTAAAGACAAAACATGACGACAGCATTACAGTGATGATTAATGACCTTCCTGGATGTTTCTGTTGGATCTCTACTCAAATAAGTAGGGTCAAACTATGACTCAAGTGACTATCAGTGAAACCTGCTGATTTTGTTGCAATAGCTAATGGCTGCCGCAGGATGTTAATAAAAGTCATGGCCCATTTAATCCCTCTTTAATTGTATTCCATGACTTGGAGCACAATAGCTGGGAAAGCTTTGATGACAATTTATCACTCTGCTCCTGTTCCCTCGTTCTCTGCCCTCACAATGAATCACCGTCAGTCAGCAGGTACCGTACTTGTCGTTCCGTGAGGTCGAGGTTGACAGCTATTTCGTAGCGTCTCAGTCTGGTCAAATAGTTGTGGTGTGCAAACTCGGACTCCAGTTCCCGGATCTGTTCTTTGGTGAAGGCTGTGCGCTCCTTCCTGGGCTTGCTGTTCATGTCTGACTTACAGCTCCCGTCTTGGGACTCTGAAATGAAAAACAGAACATTTTCCAACCACAGCTGAGTCTCCAAAAGAGAGAGGAGGAAGAACAAAAAGGGGGTTGAAAAAAAATTAGAGGGGTTTGACAAACTGCAGGGGCCTGTCTGAAACAAAAATAAAATGAAAGCGAGATGATTAGGAGTGCCAATCAGCTTTTATTGTGGAGATCTTTGTGTTGCATCATGTTATATTCCACCCAAGCAGGAAGTTTGTGTTGTATCGTCAGTGAAAACTAAAACTCTTTCGTCACACTATTGTTTTGGATTAATGTTCTCATTTTAGCACAGTTCAAATGATACAAAAATCAGGAGATGCAAAGCTTTTTCAGAGAAAATAAATATACAGCAAAATCCAAGTTTATCATAACTAGGCTCTATTTTTGTACTTTTGAGCATTATTTTGATTGGCTACAATAACTGAAGTCACTGCTTCAGCCAACATTTGGATGAGGGGCCCATGTGGGTAATAAATGGGCTGAAAAATGGGCCCTACATGTGATTGTCCATGGGTTCCATAATGGCCCCATGACAATTATTCACATGGTTGGGTTTATCCAATTAGGCCCCAGATAAGATGCCCATTTTGGATCCTTACCCACACAGGTACACAGGTAGCATGAGCATAACCCATGTGAGGCCCACATGGGTAAACCCAGCCGTGTGGGCATGTGGGCAATTGGCATGGGGCCAGTATGGAACCCAAGGACTCTCTCCCCCAGGATGTGTGCCAGGCTCTGATGCAAATTTTACACAGTGGCAGAAAGTGGAATTGCATTGTCCAGGTCAGTCATGTGATGCCCACAGGCCCAGAGAGGCTTTCCCCCACTGACTTATATTGGGAAAGGGATGTCTGTAAATCAGTGGAATTTTTTTGTGAGCATCAAAAGTCCCACAAAACGATTCATTTCAACATCTAGATTTAAGCCACCCAGGTTCTATAACATTTGGAAAATCTAAAAGAGCCACAAGAGAAAATTTTTCAGACCACCATTCAAGCTAGTGAAGCGCTAAACTGGAAATCAGTCGCTCTGCTGGCAGAAGTTACCCTGTGAGGTACACTTGACCACACTCGGCTAATGTAAGTCTCTAGTAGGCATACCTCACTGGCCAATAGATACAGGTATTGTGTAGGCTACTGTTATGCATCCATGAGCAGCTCTCATAGTAATGCATGAGGCTCCACCTTCATGGATATCTTTAATGCATTCATGTATAGGGCCCATTTTCCAGCCCAATTAATACCCATATGGGCCCCACATTCAAATGCTAAACCACTATGTGCAGGGCTTGACATTTTTTTGAAGTTTTTTGCTCAGCAGCCACTATGGCTTGTGGTTTTACAACATTATTAGCCATTCAGCATTTTCACCAGCCACAATTTGTTGTTAGGAAAATATTCTTTATATGATCAAAGTTGATTATGGTATGCTACAATGTACTTGCAGACCTACATTTAAAACCATTTTTAGTGTAAATGACCTCTGTAAATACCCAAATCAAGACTACAGAAAATATAGAACAATATCATCTCTTAACCTACAACAACAATGCGTGCAAAGCTTCTTTTGTATGAAATGCATTTTTCTAGGTAAGTGTCAAAATCTGTGCATCTGTATCCTATGGGATAGACTGATTATCATCATCCTGGCCAACAATCAGCTAGGCCAATTATCAGCTGCTGGCATTTTACCATTATTGGAATCTTTTTATTTTTTTATTTTTAATCTGACAGCCTCTAAAATAATGTAATTGAACAGTGTGTTACTTTGGCTTGATGCTGCCAACTGTCCAATCTGTAGCTTCATGCAGTGTCCTGCCCACAGCACCACTTGATTAGCTACACATCACAGGTAACAGCCTATCAGCACTGAAGGCTGCTGTCCACTGAAGGGCAAAGATGAACATAAACTGGACGCAGAGCTGTTTGTCAAATGTAAAGCAGAAGATATTACCAACGATGTAGCAAACATTAAATCCTCTATGGTGAAGTTGCAAAAACACAAATTGTTTGCTGGTAATGTTTTGATGTTCCTTTTAGTATATTAACTGAAAGGAGAAGAAGAAGAAGTGAGATGCTTCCTGGATGGGACCAAGAGATGTTTGTGTATATTCAGCCTTACTTCTCACTCGGAACTCGTCAAATAGTAATGCTCTCTCAGTGCTTTCAGCATACCAACATGATGCCTTAAGCCAACAGATGAGAACGTGCTCAGACAGAACAGGTGGTGTTATTATCATATGCTGATGGAAAACCGGAGGGCACTGGGTGAAACACTGAAGGACAGCATCATGTAATAATGCTGCTGGTTGCTACATAATATAAGGAGTGCAAGTGCTCTTATAGGGCGGATGGGGAGGAGGATGATCCCACAAATGGGAGTCAGGAGCCTGCTTCCTGTGAGGATGTGTGTTTGTTTTTATTTCTACACCTTACCATGTGCCTCTTTTGCCTAAAACTTACCATCTGTGACTTTGTTGCCCACACCTAACCATCGTGACAGTCCGCGTTGTTGTGTAAACAGAAGGATCGTGCTGCTTCATCCCACCATGTGCAGTTGTTAACATCACGGTAACGGCATCCTGAAGTGTAAAAATCTGATGCAGAAGGATACCTAAAATATCAGAAGTAGATACAACAGGTCCTGACAGAGCGGCACAATGTGAGGAGTTGGGATGAGAATGTGTTGGTATATCCAGCATACAGATACCACCTACCAAAGCAACACATTCTCACTTTCATCTAGTCACATATCGCCACATACGCAGTGGACATATACTGTCTACATATGAGGCGCTAGGTATCCTCCTGCATCTGTTGTTGAAGTTTTTGGACAACGTGTCAATTAACACCAGTCAAATCCAATGTGTCTTTTCAAAATACACTTACACAGGAAATGTACAGTTTCTGCTGGTTAGATGCATACAGTCATTTTCAAAATAAACCAAAAAAGTCACTAAAACACCTCATATTTACATTTATTTCCTTGTGCAACAAAAGTAGATGGTTAGGTTTGGAAAAAAAAAAACCCCAAAAAAACATGTTTTTTCTCCACATTCATACAGGAAACAAACAGCTACCTACAGGCTGAAAGTCTAGTGTTTGTGGGACCCATCCACTATCCTTCCCTCCCACGCTATTAGGACTTTCCAGCTCCTTAAGTCGTGTTGTGTCTTATGTTGTTGTTCAGCAGCGTTAGACAATGATGGTGCCTGTATGACATGAAAATCACTGACCAAGTGGTGGAATTTGACGACTTCAGAATGAGACCGGGCTGACCAAAGTGATTAGTAAGCGCCACTGTGTTACTTGCCGCTATCATATTCTACCCACATTTGGCAATTTGGCTTGCGCTGATGTCAAGCCCTGCCCACGTGTATGCATCAAAAATCAATTACTGAACATGAAAACTGAGCCTCCAGCTACATGAAGTGTGCTAAATAAAATCGAAACAGGTCTGCAAGTGGGTCTGTAAACTGTAACTTGTGTCTCCAACAGACACCGATAACTCAGTAATTTTACTGTTGCACTTTATAAGTTAACTTCAAATTTGTTAAACTTGCAGTTATTTAACCATTTGTCTGATTATTGTACTGCTTTTTTGCCTTGTCTAACAACTTTGTAGAAATGTCCCAAGATCCAGCCCAATATCTATAAGATTTAGCCATCCACAACCTCGCACCTCCATATCTTTCAGATCTCCTCCACATTGCCACTCCTGCCCGCCACTCAGATCCTCCTCTTCCATCCACATCACAGTCCCTTCTGCCCGTCTTTTCACAATGGGGAGCAGAGCATTCAGCAGCTCCGCTCCCCGACTCTGGAACTCACTCCCTCCTGACCTCCACAACACTGACTCCCTCCCACACTTCAAATCCAAACTAAAAACTCAACCTGTTCACACTCACATATTCCCACTGACCACATTGCACTGTTTAATTTTATTGTTTTAACATCAATTTTATTGCTGTGTTTGTTTTGTCATTGAATAAGAGGTGACCTTGAGTGTCGAGAAAGGTGCCTATAAATAAAATGTATTATTATTATTATATTATTATTTACACCGACGCCGGACACATATGCAACACAGATTTACATCCAGTGCCACAATTTATTGTCAGTGTAGGTCAGGTTTACGCAGGAGGCATTTACATTCACGTCACAGTCTGATAGTCAACCCTCTGAAACCAGGAATTACGTCAGTTTTTTTGTGCTGCGTTCAGACTGCTTTCACATGCATTTAAACCTTTTTATACCTGAGCAAATAGTTGTGATTTCTTTCGAAAACATGGCTAAAAATGACCAACTTGGCATGAGATGTCTCACACATTGCAAGGAATTAGGAAAATAAAACAACCTGAAAATTACTTTTTCAAAAGGGGGAGAGAGAGGGAAAAAATTGTAGAAAATAATAACTAAGTAAGGGGAAATCTGCAGAAAGCTAAACTTATAATTACCATTATTTATTATTATTAACTATTTTATCTATATTTATTTATTATTTTGTTTTGGGTTATTTGTTTGCTTGTTGATGTTTTTACTTTTTTAAAAAAAAAGATTTTTCTTTTCTTTTTTATTCTTTTTCTTTTTTTTTCAGGACGTTTTGTTTGCATTCAGTGTTTCTGACCAAAAAGCATTGTGTTTATCCTCAAACAAACCTGCTGTGAATGTATTTACTTCCCAGGAAAAAATTGCAATTTTAAAATTTAAACCTGCATTGCTTAGATCTGTGATTTCACCTCTTCCTGCCTTTTGTTGATGCATACTTTTCTTAGTGTGTTACCACCATGTATTAACAGTGGAAACCATTTACAGGAATATGCATGTGTTTCTTTGTGCATATGCACAAGATACAAACAAATGGCTCATCAACATCAAAACATGGCTCCATGGCCCTTTTAGTGGTCAAAATTCCACAGGCTACCTTAAATATTTGCTTTTCTTTTAACTGTAATCACAATTTTTTCCAGTGCTTAAGTGTTTAACCACACCTTAGCCATCTGTATTTGCCTCAGCCACAATCTTTCCTTAAATCTAATCCATGCTGTAGGAATTTCATTTCATTACATTTCACTTATTAGGATCCCCATTAGCAACAGCTATTCCTCCTGCAGTCAACACCAAGCACATTACTGTACATACTCACAAAAAAAAAACATCCCGTGACCCCACCTCCAGTTGCATTCCTGGTATGATAATTATGCACATTTGAGCTCAGACATAGTTATCTATATAGTACTCTTGACAATATGAAACAGAAATGTTTCTTATAAAGTTCAGCAAAGAGGCAATAAATTGCTATTTTACCTTCAGCCAGGGTAACCAGTCTTTCTGTTAACATTAGTTCTGTATGTGCATCGAAGGGCACAATGTGCTGCTTTAATCTGTGCGATCTGCAATTTCTTAATCTGGTTTACAGAAGCACTGGACAAAATCACTGAGTAATAGTCCAGATGAGCTAAAACAAGTGCTCTGATGATTTGTAGACAAGATATGATTTTCTGGGGTAAAAATTTAAAATATTTCCTACTAACTGAGAGGCCTCTTTTCATCTTATTCATACTTTAAGACCTGAGCAAATTGGCTTGGTTTCTTTCAACAACATGAGAAGAGAGCAATGAGCAACTTAACAAGAAATGGTCCACAAATTAGTGATATGTTACTAAAAAGGTGGAAAAATAATTGTAAAAAAACAGAAACAGGAATTAAATAAAATGTAAAATAAAAAGATAGACAAATAGACTTTTTAAAATATTTTATCCTAGTTATTTCATATGTTCTAATGATTCTCTGTTCCCTCTTTAAAGCTATTTTTTCAGGCCATTTTCTTATCATCTTTTACTCTTTTTTTTTATATTTTAATTATATTTCTACCCAAGTTGCTGATTGCCTTTTTACCATGTTTTTGAAAGATATCAAACGAATACATTTGCCCATGTTTCAAAGGTTTTATTGCTAATAAAGGGCATCTGAACACAGCACATGAAAATTGTTATCTTGGTATCCATGTTTCAAAGGGTTTACCAATTTATTAATATGCATAGACCAAGATAATTTACTATCTAATGTTATACCTATTAGTTTGGTCTCATGAATTTATAGGAAAGACAAAAATGTCATTCATGTTTGGCTGAATCATCCAATACTACTTCTAATAGAGCTGTAAAATTTTTGCAATTAAGTTGATGAGTACAGTCTAATAATATTTACTGATTGAAGTGATAGCCAATAGCTGTTGGAATAAAACTATATTATATCTGAACATAAATGTGGAATATGGTCCTAGTTATTGGGATCTTTCAGAATAAAGGGAAAAGCCACATGTTAATATGAGTTTTAAGAGGCACTTTTTACTCCTCCTCGACAATACTCATGCATATAAACACTAAGCTTTCCCCCAATTGTTCGTGCTTTAATGGTGAAATCATATTTTCCCTGCTCATATTGTCTGTCACTAAAGGCATATTTCAAGTAGCCCTTTTATGTATTTGTGGTCAGTGAATGGTGAAAATGAATGGAGCGTTTTGAAAGTAATCCTTCATCGAGAAAAAACACTGAATAATAATTTCTACTGTGTTCTCCAGTCCTCAGTGCATAAATCCAGCTGACATTTCATTAGCTGTGTAAATGTGGGATGTGCTGACAAACCACAATGTGCCAGGAAAGAGACGCTGTCTGAGCAGTAATGTGACACTACAGACACCCAATGAATTCAACAAAGACACTGGCCACTGGCATGTTTCTAGCCTTTTGTCATATTATTTTTGATTCAGTGTCATTAATGACTTAAGATCACATTCTACTAAGTTTCTTTTTTTTTCATTTAAAAGGATGTGTGTTTTTAGTCATTCCGACAGTTGAACTCAGCGCAGTTGATAAATATGAAAAGTATTTTTCCAGCTTCACCAGCCACACAGCCTGATCTCTGCAGGTCAATAACTATGTATATTTCATCATCACTAGTTCCTTTTTTAAACATCAAGTCCAGAAAAAACTAATAAAAGTGCTGTGGCTTCTCTGAGTGCCAATGAAGTTAGAGCTAGGAAATTGGATTTGGGTTAGGCCGCTGGCAGCTTCACTGTATCCTTTCGAAGTGTTCAATCTGTCAGTCAAAGCTCCTTTTCTCCTGGCCGGGACGTTAACTCGGGGGAATCGGAAAGTTCTCAACTTGGCAACAGTTCAGCGCTGCTCGTCAGCAGGGCTAAATGATACACATACAGTGCCTGCTAAATCTTCTGGATATATCCTGGACATGATGTGCTCTTTTGTGTCCTTTAACCATTCATGGGAAGCACATGTGTGCAGATCTTTAAATTTGATGTCAGGAGGTTAGGTTTTATGCTGCTGATGCATCACCTACACTTTCACACACTAACTATTTCACCAGGGAATCCCACCAACAACATGGATGAATTTGTTCAGGGCCGCAGTTGAAGACAGTCAGGTCATGACCTCTGTGTTTTGTCTGGGATTTTGGGGATTTTAACAATCTGGAGGAAGTTTACATTAAGCCTTTGACTCTTAGGCCAGCATTGCTTTTCTTGTGCTGCATTCAGACGCCTTTTATTAGCGAGCAAACCGCTAAATCCTCAGAAAATTGGTTAGATTTCTCTCAAACCACAGGAAAAAAACATAATAAGCAACTTGTCCTGTTAAAAAAAGGTGACAAAGAAAATAATCTGGGGGGATGATTAGACATCATCAAAAAGTCAAAAAATGTCCAGAGAACTGTATTTATAATTGTCTTAATTATATATTTAAAATTATGTCAAAGGGAAAAGAAAAATACATATTTTTAGTACTTTCTTGGGGTCATTTTCTCTGTTTTTGTTTTGTCCTTCTCTTTCTTTTTTTCAGTTTTTTACTAATTTTGGCTCATTTTTGGGCCATTTCTTGTTCAGTTACTCTTTGCCTATTTGCTCAGCTTTTAAAGTGAAAACTACTCAGAATTCTAGCTCATACTGACTAATAAGCAGTATATTAACATGTATTATATGCTACATAAATTCCACTGTTGCCTATTATACATTAGATCCAAAATAACATATTTGCTATTCACTTAAACATGGAGAAAAAATATATGGAAAATGAGCATTGGCTCTCACTGTTTATTAATGTTGAAAAATTCTTCAGCATATATAGTTTAGCTGATGTTAACGTTGGGATGTAAATAAAGGTTTAAGTGCTCAGTAACATTTATAGTTTCAAGTGAATTGAGAATTATAACCAAAAGTGGCACTACATTTTCATACATTTTTGTTTGTTTATTATTTTCCAATGACATTTAAATTGACTAAAAACAATTTTCAGTCTTCATCATCACTTTTACAATTAATAACTCTAATGTCATCAGACAAGACACTTGTCTATTTAATCTTAATATTTAATCCTATACTTGAAAAGATTTACAATAGATTTATACTTTATACTTTAAAAGAACCCAACAACAAATTCAGCAACAATATAAAGTACAACAACAAGAACAGGACTGAGATCATTTAGTTGCTTCTGTCTCAGGAATATTTAAAAATGAAGAATGACTAACGGGATATCAGTTCTTGAAAAATATTTATGCAATTTTTTGGCTGTCTTTTTGTCTTGTTATTGGTACATAATTATTTAGGACTCAATAATAAGCTGGATAACTTGTTAAGATGAATATTTGTTCCTCTTAAGACCATTAAGCATAAAGTTGTGGTGCTTGTACTTTACTTGAATGTGTTCCTTTAATGCTACTCTACACTTTACTTCACCATGTTTCTTTTAATTTCACTACATTTTTCTGAAAGCTTTGCTTACTAGTAAACCAAGAACTTTGCATAAAAAACAGGAAGTGTTTATATATACTCAATAATAAGCTGGATAACTTGTTAAGATGATATATATATATATACATATATATAAGGATGTAAAATTGGAAATCTTACTTCATTCAGGAAGCAGGTTATGTAAGGAGACTCATATTTTTGCACAGTAGTGAAAATTGATCTGTATATAAAAATACATTTTTTGGGGTAACTGTTCAAAGTTAAATACATAATGGACTTCCTGATCTTACCTGAGCTATCATTCTTGCCTTTACTCCTTCTGTGCGAGTCATCTGAAGACAGACTCTGCCGGCCATATTCCTCAGACACGCACGACGCCCCCATGGGGTCACCGCTGCCGCAGCCGGGGCTGGTACCACACAGGTTGGGGCCCCCCGAGTACAGTTCTGGGGCTGTGGCCTCGAGCGGTGGTAGGCAGACTCCATGCCGAGTGTTAGGTGAGAGCATCTGCGTTGGTGCAGGCCAGCCAGGCGGGTGCTGAGGGTGGAGGGGGTGCTGCTGCTGTGGCAGGTGGTCTTGGTGGGCTGTACTGCTGAACACTCCGTTGTCCTCTCCTCCAGAGTAGCCGCAGGGGGGCGAGGAGCTGGGTACATCCAGGTAGGAGACGTGGTCGTGGTCGCTGCGGCCGTGCAGGGTCAGCGGTGACTGGGTGATGACAGGGTGCAGGCCCTGGGCTGGGGCGTGAGGGCTGCGCAGACAACCAAACAAAGAGTGATCCATGGTGGGAGTCCTCTGAACCCCAACTCCTGCCTCACAGACTCAAGCAAAACTCCCAAAACAGCTAAAAGAAGAAAGGAGAAAGGAGTCAGGGATGTCGGCCGTCTAAATCCCAGCTCCTCTCTGCAGCCTCTCTCAGTTTAGACCTCCAGACCCCCAAACTTCCCAAAGAAAGCCTGTTGTAGGAAGGCAGAGATGGTGGCATTGAAAAAAAGGTCTCTGGTAATCCTGAGCATGCAGACGGCTGACAGGCGGATGGTGGGTAAACAGTGAGAGGCGGAGGAGGATCTCAGATGACAGCAGAGAACGCCAGGACCAGTGTAGAAGGACAGGGAGCTTCCAGGGAAGTTGTGCTGGAGAGGGAGGAGGGAGGGCTGGGGGTGTTATATATAGTCTGTAACCTGAGAGGTGGGCTGGGTCACTGGCTCACTGCTACTGACCACATGCATGTGATCATCCTCCAAAATGCAACGCACAATAAATCTGAACCATTCCTATAGCACTGCCTCAGAAAAGTGGGCAATTTATTTTGGAGCTGAGCTATTTGACCCTGCTGGAACTTTTCTAGGGACTGCGTTTTATCAGCTTTTGTTTTTTAGGCTGTGGAGCTGCAGAACTTAGAAACTGTGCTTTCACAGTCTGTTGATCGTTAGATGGAAATCCAATGAGCTTTACTCTGAAATTATTTGGTAAATTTGCTGAAATATTGCAAGTGATTAAATACTAATAGATGGTTTTCTGAAGTTCTACTCAAATATCTTAGATCAGTGCTGTGGATGGATTTTCCACTGAATAGCAACATTAGGAATTCATGGTAACATTTCACGGCAGATCCACTGAAGACATAACTTTGCCTCATCAGACTTAAGTCTCAGACTTAAAGTATTAATACTTGACTTGAACTTGACTGCTGTGGACCTGACCTCCAAAAGACTTTAACTGTGACTTCTTCTCAAAAGGACCAAGGTCTGCAAATCAGATCGAACAGCAAATCCAACATGTTCTCATCCCAGGTCATCACATGTTGCCACTTTGCAGTGGACTTCTAAGTCTACATATTATACTCTAAGTATCCTTCTGCGTCTGTATTTACGTTCTGCGATGCTGCTACCATGATGTCAACAAATGCACATGGTGGGATTACGCTGAATATGGTTATGTTTAGGCAATAAATGCACATGGCAACAAACGCCAGGACATCAATAAATGCACATGTTAGGACAGATTAACCATCTGTCTGGATTAAAGAAGGAGGTGCATGATAAACCAAAGATAGAGGATTCATTTTGATAGAAACTGCTGTTACAAATCACCATAAAGCCAGAATTGAACCCAATGCTGGTCATAATAATAGAAAACAACCAACACTGTGTCTTGTATGCTTTGTGATGTCCTGAGAGAAGGTCTCATATGGGGCTGTGTTAGCACCCATAGCATCATGGGTAACTTTTGAAACAACACCATTAATACTGAAAGGTACATACAGGTTTTGGAGCAACATACAAAGCCATTCAGAGGTCTCTGTCAGGGACCTCACTGCTTATTCCAGTAGGATGATGCCAGGTCATGTTTTGCATGTGTTACAACAGCATGGCTTTGGTCATCAGTTTAAACATTAATATAAATATAAACATAAATATATATATTATCTTTGGTTTGTAAACATAGATCCAAAAGCATTTGCCAATTATTCAGGTAGTAAATGGTTACTTAATAAATACAAATTTATTGCAGCCTGTGACACACGCTTTTCTTTGTCCTTTAAGTGGAAGCTGTTAATGTGTTAGTATGACTATGTACGTAACTTGTATGTACTGGTGGTTGGCTAGTTTTTTGTCATCCTATAGCCAGAAACACTTACACTTACTATAGTTAGAAATTTTAACCCTTTGTGACCCGGATCAACGTCACTTTTCTTTTTTTCAGATCTCAGATGAAGTACCTTTGAACCTTTGAAATCTGAGCATATTGGTTTTGGTTGTGTAGAAAACACAGGGAAAAGGACAATGAGCAACTTGGCAAGAACATATCTGCAAATTGGTATATTTGGAAAATAATTTTTAGAAAAGATCAGGGAAAATGCAAAAATTAAAAAAAAAGACTAGATTTATCATTATCATAATTATATATTTTACAGAATTATCATTATTTCTAATTACTTTTTCAGGTCATTTTCTTTATTGCTATTGTTGTTGTTGTTGTTTTTTTACTTTTTACAATCATTTTTCTTTGTTTCCCCCCTATTTTTTTGGGACAAATTTCTTGTATTTTTTACTCTTTCTTTTTAGTTAGTATTTTGGTCAAATCCTCTTAACCTGCATTTGAATATTTTTTCCAGTGTTTTTAAAAGAAATCAGTTGAAATTCCTCAGGTTTCAAAGGGTTAAATATAAAAGCAGTTGTACTTATGTACACAATATGGTCTAAATGTGACTGAATGTTCACATTTAGACCATATTTGACAGGATTTGGATTTGCAATACAGGCTTTCAACCAAGAAATTTAGACGTGGTTTCTCAATTAGGCTCTAAAATGATCGGCTATAATTAGCACATTGTAAAGGATGAAAGATCTCACCAGTAAATCCCAGTTAAATTATTATGGGATACAATCAATATCAGCTGGTGAAAAGTGCTCACTTCTGATCCCATTTGAGTGTCTTTTATTGGTGACCACACAGTCATTCTTTAAACATCTTTTCAGCAGAAAAATGCTTGCAGGGATAGTCCAAGCACATGCACCACATCCGGTGGTCACGTTAAAAGTTCTGCAGCAAAAATACTGTGTTTACCTAACAAATTAGGATAATTAGTAGCTCTGTAAAGTAATCCTTCAGCGTGGGCCCACAGTGCATATTAATACTGCTCATATGGTTTTATTTGTGCCTTAGCCACAACTGGACTGGCCCTTCAGAGGTGTGTGTTTCTCCTCGCTGTGTGTCAGCTGCCCGAGGCGCGACTAATACCCAGCCTCTAATTTGACAACTCCCAAAGGGGAGGAAGTTTTTCACAGTTGAGTTCACTTCATACTCTACTACTCAGTAATCATTAGGGTGTGTGTGTGTGTGTGTGTGTGTGTGTGTGTGTGTGTGTGCTGAAACATTAGATGGTGTACCTTTCAGATTTTTTTTTTTTTTAACTGCAGACGACATCCCTTCACCTGGCTGTGTCAGCTTTACAGTGTAGTTTGATTTAATCCATATGGAGTGATGATGAAAGTTAATACCACACCAGTATTTTTTGATTAAAACAGAAAATAACCAGCAGTGTTTCATTTTATTTTTCATGCCAAACAATTCCACATATTTATTGTTTGTTCAGACTCTACTGATTAATGCTGACACAGTACCATGTAGGCAGTTAACAGGCACATCGCTACACCTGGGCTGGGGGAGCTACAGCCATGTCACAAATCTGTGAAGCCCCAGTTAACCCTTTAACACTGATCAAAATCAGTTTTCTAGTGTCGAATTCAGATGCCTTTCATCAGCTTTTAAACCTCTGAAACCTGAGAAAAATGGTTTGATTTCTGTCAAATAAAAAGCAAAAAAGATAATGAGCAACTTGTGAAGCAATGTCCTGAATTGCAAATAATTCATAAAAGGTGACAATAGAATGATCTGAAAATGAGTTTGAGGGAATTATTTGATATTATGAAAAAAATAACAACAAAAAAACAGGGGGAAATGACCAAAAGAATATAGATATTATTAATTATATATTTACAATTGTGTTGCAGAAAAAAATTATACATACATACATACATATATATATATATATATATATATATATATATATATATATATATATATATATATATATATATCTTAGGGCTGTGTCAAACGATTACAAATTTTAATCAGATTAATCACAGTTTAAAAATGAATTAATCATGATTAATCACCATTCGAACTATGTCCAAAATATGCCATGTTACACAATATATTGTTGTGGGAATGTAAAAATAAATGACAGAAAGCAGATATATACATTTAACATACGTATGTTTATTTATTTATAACTAATCCAATGTGGTAGGATGGTGTTATTATTATTAACACATAAGTAAAACCACAGGAGGAACAGAACAGAGCTTGAACTGTTTGCAATAGTTTGAAAGGGTTTAAAACAGTACTCAACTGAACAGTCACTTAATGTAGTTTTTAATCATCTGAATCTAGCCTACACTAGGCACTATGGTTCATCCATATACATTTTTCAGTTCACAGAACACACTTTAGATTCATCAATCAGCTTAAAGAAACTATATGCTCTCAGGCAAAGACAAATAAGAGCTCCATTAATTTTTGACGCAGAGCATCAATGTAAATAAGATTAAGACAAACATTCTTTCTGTAACAGACAATACAGTTTTCTTTTTTATCAGACCAAAAGAACATGGCTAACACAACATGGCCTACACATACATGTGGTCCTCTTTTGTATTCATACTTCAGCCAGTTGCTGAGGCAAACCAACTTGTCCACATTTTCTGAGAGCAAGGCTGACCTCTTCTTGTTCACAATGTGACCTGCAACAGAGAACAGCCTCTCACATGGGACTGAGGATGCAGGAGTGGTCAGATATTTGCGAGCCAGCAGGGCCAGCTTGCCATGGGCTCCTGCATGAGATGCCCACCACTGCAAGGGACAGTCCTCCATGCTAGTGGTGGGCTCTGCCCTGTACCTTTGTATGGCTCTGTCAGGCTGTACCACTTCCTCTGATTCAGAATCTGAGTCCATCTGCAGGAGAAGGCTCATTTTCTTCTTGGGTGGCCCATCTTCAGAAGTGTGTGGAGGTCTTCTGGGTGATTCTTCACGCAGCATGCCAGCAATCTTGCACTCCAACCATTCTTGTATATAACTTTAATTCCATGGTTCTGTTTCTTGCACTGTTACACTGTTACTTGTGTTACTTGTTTTGTTTTGCACTGCTAGACTCGTACTTTTTATATTTTATATTTTATATTTGTATCTTCTATTTTATCTGTTTTTTTTCTATATTTATGTTGCACCAACCCACCAGAACAAATTCCTCGTATTGTGTTAACTATACCTGGCAATAAATCTTTTTCTGATTCTGATTCTGATTCTGATTCTCTCTCTTGGGCACACTCTTTAAGTCTTTAAAATGTGGATCCAGGGCTGTTGCAATCTTGAGCAATGCATTGTTGGTGTGTTCCTGGCGAGAGGCTAGGTCTAAATCTCTAAATCTCACCACATATGCAGGGTCCTCATCAGAGACTTCCATACACAACGCAAGTGGCAGAGGGCAGGTAGTACCACAGAGCAGGAGACATAGGCCTCCCCACCCAGAATCCCTGTTAAATATCTGCAGTGGAATAAACACACACACACACACACACACACACACACACACACACAAGGAGGGACAGAGAGAGAGAGAGAGAGAGAGAGAGAGAGAGAGAGAGAGAGAAAAAAGGAAAGACAAGTAAATTACTTGAACACAAGTTGTTACATTTAATAATAGATTAACCATTAATAGTCATTTGATAAATTTAATTTCAGCCTACAATGAATGGTCACACTATGATGACGGGCTTACCGGCAGGGCTCTAGAAGGGTCTCCAGTCACTGGAGTTTGTCCCATTCAGGTGGCGTCAGCATAACAAGTTTCTGCTTTTGTTTATCCAGGGTGGCTGTTATTGCTGCTTGATTGCGGATCAAGCACTTGACCATTTCCAACGTGGAATTCCACCGCGTTGGAACGTCCTGTGTAAGTGGCTCCTGCTTCGGTCCAAGTGACAGTTGCTCTGCATTCAGCTCCGCTACGTTTGCTGGGCTTTGCTTGAAATGGCCCACAATTTTGCAACACTTGGCCAACGGACTGACAAATCCGCTGTCAGCGAGACTCTCACAGTGATGCTTCTCTGTAAGATGTGAGCGATACAGGGCATGTGATCGAATGGTAGAATACGAGCCGCAGCGATCATAATGCGTGCACTGTCAGTCCCTACTGTTGTAACCTTTTCTTCAATTCCCCACGTACGTGCTACAGTTTGGAACTGTTCTGCACATGCCTCCGCAAAGTGACGTTCTTCTGTTTTCATTATAGTTAGTGCAAAGGACGTCAGTTCCCATGCTTCAGTGATTTGATGTGCAGTTACTCCCAGGTAATTGTCATTATTCACTGACGTCCAGTGGTCTCCGGTCAGGGCGACATATTCCGCTTGAGCTAAAACCGCTTCTTTTTTCTTTTTTTCAGTTTCATACAGTTTGTGGATTCTAGTCATTATCGTGCCTCTTGTTGGTGGCTTGGAGGACGTGTCAAGGGACAAAACTTTCAAAACAATGGCGAAGCCCTTGTCTTCAACGATGCTAAATGGTCGACAGTCCTTTGCAACCCATTTGGCAATTGTGTTGGTTAATCTGTCCGAGGAGGACTTGCTTAATGGCCTGCGTTCATTCAGGGTGGTCTGACGCAAGCCAGGCGTTGCACTGGAAGCCCCAACAAATGCATACTTAGCACTGAGATGATACTTTAAGCTTGAACAGCTTCGGTGAAACTGATACTCCTTATTGCAGTGTGTGCAAATTACTATTTGTTTATTTATAGTTCCATCTTTGTTCTTTTGAAAATTTAAAATTCCCCATTCAGACGGCCAGCCTGTTCTTGCTCCATTGTAGAAGGATGCGGTGAGTTGAGTGAGTGGAAGTATGGGATTCATGGAGCGGGTCATCTGCGCATGCGTTAAATGCGTCAAATATTTTATGCCACTCCTGTCTCTCGTTCAGGAGTGGCTTGACATTAAGAATGTGACTGTTGTAGCCCCTTTCCCAAAGACGTCTTTGTGTGGTGGCTCTTTATGCACCGACACCAGCCTCAGTCCACTCATTGTGAAGCTCTCCTAAGTTCTTGAATCAACTTTCTTGATAATCCTCTCAAGCCTCATCTCTGTTGCTTGTACACCTTTTCCTGCCGCACTTTTCCCTTCCAGTAACTTTCCATTAATATGCTTTGATACTGCACTCTGCGAACAGCCAGCCTTTTCAGCAATGACCTTCTGTGGCTTATGTGGTCATTTTGGATTTAGTTTTATGTTTGTTGTTTACTTTTTACACTTATTTTCTGGTAATTTTTGGTATTTTTTAAACTTATTTCTTGTTCATTGTCTGAAATTATATTCTAAGAAAACTGCATAACTTTCCCAGAGAATTGGGGAATGTTATCTAAGATCAGTTCATTTGGGCAGTTTCATCTGGCAAAGATGTTTTTCAATTTAGCTCTTGTGGTCTCATCTGACATATTTTTGAGGAAGACTATCTCGATATAACGTGAAAAATAGTCCACAACTACCAACCAGTTCTGTTTGTTCAGTTTGCATACGTCAGCCGCTACTCTTTCCCACGTGCAACTGGGTAATGGAGTACTGATCAGGGGTTCTCCTTTCTGAGTGGGTTTGGACTTGGCAGTGTTTACAGGTGTTTCCTATTTCCTGAATGTCGCTGCTTATTCTGGGCCATCGCACTCTACACTCAGCTCTTTCTCTGCACTTCATAATACCTCGGTGTCCATCATAAATGAGTAACAAAATCTCAGGCGTTATCTGTTGTGGCACCACTATTCAATCACTGTACACCAGGGGTCTGGTAATGTGAGAGAATGTCTGGAGGTGTAGGAGGCTTTTACCTTGTCTGGTACCCTCACTGCATATTTGGGCCATCCTGTCTGCACAAACTGCTGGACCATCTGCAGTTCCGCATCCTATAGAGTCTGTCACTTGTAAGTTCTGCAGTTTCTATTATCACACCCTTGTTATGTCCAGAAAGGGTATCTGCTCAGCACTTTTCCTGCCACATGCACAGCTGTGGGGTTGGAACGCATCACATGTAGAAATACTGTCTGACACCTCACAGGAACTGTGTGCAGATCTTTATAGTTTATCAGGGGGATCAGGGGTTTATGATTAAATGAAGTTGCATGAAATTTAAATTAGCAGAAAATGCAAATACTCAATTAAGTGCCAGTGCCTCACATTGCACTAAAGACTGTACTTGACTAAATGTACTTTGTTAGACTCCATCACTGGATGTTGCTCATTCATCAGTCTGAGCCTGCGTTGTCCAGTGTTGTGGCTCCTCAGAAGAGAGAACTGTTTTTTCAAAGAGCTGATTAGAGCTCTGTGTGTGTGTGTGTGTGTGTGTGTGTGTGTGTGTGTATATGTATATACATACATATATCCATGGAATACTACAAAATCAGTGGCACATTTGCGAGTGATGTGCGTAGATTAGATGATACTTCTGCATCATAATCTTTAAAGCCTCTAGAAACCCAAATCACCAACAACTTTCTTAATATGTAATTTAGGGTCTTACATGCATAATAAAAAGCATAACATTAGCCTCAATCCAAGTTTTTCACAGTTTCTTGAAGCTGGGTTGATTTGGATTTTGGTTTGAATTTGATTAAATTGATTAAAGTCAATCAAAAATTCAGCTGTCAGTTGATAGTAATTTAACATGCCAAACTGAAATCCCTCAACTCTCCTTTCAACAGGGTGCGTTCAGAAACACTCACTCACTTATAGCGTTAGAGCGCACTCTGGCACAAACTGGTCGGAGCGCTGTTGGAACGTACCATTCAGTTATCCAAAGCAGTGCACTCTGGGAGTGTCAGAGCGACTCTGAAATGTGATTAATTCATGGAGAAACAGAATGCTCCCTGGCTTCTAACAGCAGCTCTCTCATTTTAGTGCAGAGCGTCAGATTGGATTTAGGAATGCAGCCAGAGTCAGATGGCTGGAACAGATAGAGCTGTACCACGCAGACTCTGCTCTGCCCCATGGCTGTCGTCATGGAGACAACAGACAGTTGACAAAGGTGGGATCTGAGGAGGTGTCAATCAAAACCTGATCTGTGTCAGCCACATATTCTGTAGAAATGCTCTTATCCTCAAAATGAGCTGTTTTCAACTTGCTTTTCTAATAGTTTGGGGACATTCTAATTCAAAATTTTGTTGATATTTACTGAGACACTCAGTTTTAATATAATATGTGCATTCTTACTATTTCAAGAGAACATTTCTATAGGCTTTTTTAAAATCTCATTACTTTCTCATTATTCTGGGGAGGGGAATTTTAAGTGAAGCTTATAGCAGAGTTTCAGGAATAGGACCACACCTCTACCGCACCTCAACCGCACCTCTTCCGGCTTAAATACCCTCCTAACCCGATCTCCCCCTTTCGTTCTCGTTATTCTGCACGAGCGCGTACCGACACACCACGTAGCGTTTCGCTCTCAGTCGGCTGCGGTTCGCTCACTCGCCCCTATTATGGATTCTGTCTCTCTGTCCCCATCGGATGATAACCTTCGGTCGAAGCCGTGACGATGGCCCTCGCCGTCTCCATCTGGCCGTGCAGGCGTCCTCAGGGTCCGACGCCGACAACTTCTCTGCCGCATCCGTGCCGGAGACGCCGACTTCGGCAGCGCAACCGGCCGCCGGCCCCTCGGTTGCCTCCATGGTCCATGTTCCACCCGGCCTCTCTCTGCTCACCATCCAGATGTACGGCTCGGCCGATGGTTCCTCTGCATCTCCTGGTCCGCCACCTCAGCGGAAAGACGAGGACGCGGTCGCCCCCGTGCAGCCCTGCGCCGCTGCGGTTCTCCTACTCCATCGCAGCGGAGGATGGTGGCGGCTTCCCGCCGTTGTCTCGACTCTGCCGGCTCGGCGGCCCGATGTCGAGCGACGAGCGCTGGAGCGCCGTGTGGAGCGCGGCGTCACCACGCTCCAGCGAGGTCTCCCGATTGCCAGCCGCCTTTGCAGACCGGGGAATACCGTTTCGCAGAACTGACAACAAGCTTATTGACATCCTGACATCCGAGCGCTGCTCTGTCAACATCGGCGCTCTTCCGGGTGACGTCATCGCGGCGGCTCCCGTCGTGCGCCATGACGTCAGCACCTCTGTTAAAGGGCCGGTTCGTCTTCAACCACTTCCGGCGGCCGTGCTGAATAGGAAGCGGGGACATGCTGCCACGGGCGTCTCGAGTCAAGTCTAGTCAAGTCAATTTTATTCGTTGAGCCCATTATCACAAAACATGGTTCGCCTCAGTGGGCTGTACAGTTTACAACATCCCTCGGCCCTTAGACCCTCACATCACCCAAGGAAAAACTCCCAAAAAAAAAAAAAAAAAGTTGTTTTGCCTCGGTCCCACTGGCCGCGGAGGTCAGGTTTGCCTGAGGCGTCTGATGTGTCGTGGCGCCCTCCCACTCCCGCCAGCTCACCTGACCTGGGATTCTCGACGCTGTGTTGCCTTGACTGTTCTCCCTCCTCAATTTGAGCAGCCCACTCATGTTGGACCGCCTGGCACCGGGATGCCAGCGCCACTTCCTGGCCATCCACAGCAGATCTGTCCCCTTAGGGCACCTGGCACCGGGCTGCCGGTGCCCTCTACTGCTCAACCTCAGCAATTGCGGCATTTGTTTCTTGATGGAATTTCTGGCACCAGGGTATCGGTGCCCTCGGCCGCGTATGCTCGACAATCGCACCACTTCGCTCTCGCTGGGGCACCCTGCACCGGGATGCTGTTGTCGCCAGTCGTACACCCACAGCTTCCTGGTCTGTTGGGTTGTCGGCGCCCCCAGCCGTGCAATCCCAGCCACTGCACCAGTTCGCTCTCGCTGGGGCATCTGGCACCGGGTTGTCAGTGCCCCTCACCGTGCATCCGCACGACCCGCAGCAGCCGGCCTTGGTTGAGACTCCCGCCTACGCCTCCCAACCCGTGTGGGCCGGGGTTGTTGGCACCGGGGCTGCCACCGAATTTTCCCTCTCATCCTGTGCACCATGTCGTTTCGTCCACGGTTCTGGTCTCCTTTCCGATCATTTTTCGTCGCGGCGGCCTTTGCCTACTTTCACCCTGGCCACGGCCGATCCTCTTTTCCGCCCTCCTGGCGCTTTCGTCTCTTGCCCTCGACCGCTCTCTCACCTCCATTTGAGTGGCCCACTCGTGTTTGGCTCATCTGGCACCGTGATGCTGGCCCTGTAGTAGAGGGCACTGGCACCGGGCCGCCAGTGCCCTCTACTGCTTAACATCGATGCCTGCAGCGGTTCGCTTTGTTGGGGATTCCGGCATTGGGATGCCATTGCCCCCAGCCGTACATGCTCAGCAGCCGCACCACTTTCACTCTCGCTGGGGCATCTGGCACCGGGGTGCCGCTACCCCCAGTTGTACGTTCACAGTGACTTCGACAGTTCGCTCTCGTTGGAGCTTCTGGCACCAGATGCCATGCCCCCGGCCGTACGACCTCACCTGCTGCGCCGTTTCTCTCTTCTTGAGGCATCTGGTACCGGGCTACCAGTGCCCTTTACTGCTTGACATCGACGCCTGCAGCAGTTCGCTTTTGCTGGGATGTCTGGCTTTGGGATGCCATGGCCCCCGGCTGTGCACGCTCGGCAACCACACCACTTCGCTCTCGCTGGGGCATCTGGCACCGGGGTGCCGCTGCCCCCAGTCGTACATCCACAGTGACTTCGACGGTTCGCTCTTGTTGGAGCTCTGGCACCGAGGGGCTGTGTGCCCCTGGCCGTCCGACCTCGCCTACTGCACCTTTTCTCTCTTCTTGAGGCATCTGGCACCGGGCTGCCGGTGCAGCGGTTCGCTTTTGCTGGGGAGTCTGGCATTGGGATACCATTGCCCCCAGCTGTGCACGCTCGGCAACCAAACCACTTCGCTCTCGCTGGGGCATCTGGCACCGGGGTGCCGCTGCCCCCAGTTGACATTCACAGTGACTTCGACAGTTCGCTCTCGTTGGAGCTCTGGCACCGAGAGGCCGTGCCCCCGGCCATGTGACCTCGCCTTCTGCGCCGTTTGTTTCTTCTTGAGGCATCTGGCACCAGGCTGCCAGTGCCCTCTACTGCTTAACATGGACGCCTGCAGCGGTTCGCTTTTGCTTGGGAGTCTGGCTTTGGGATGCCATTGCCCCCAGCTGTGCACGCCCGGCAACCAATCCACTTCGCTCTCGCTGGGGCTTCTGGCACCGGGTGCCGCTGCCCCCAGTTGTACGTTCACAGTGACTTTGACAGTTCGCTCTCGTTGGAGCTTCTGGCACCGAGATGCCGCGTCCCTGGCCGTACGACCTCGCTCACTGCACCGTTTCCCTCTTCTTGAGGCATCTGGCACCAGGCTGCCAGTGCCCTCCATTGCTTAACATTGATGCCTGCAGCGGTTCGCTTTTGCTGGGGAGTCTGGCATTGGGACTATTGCCCCCGCTGTGCACACGCTCGGCAACCAAACCACTTCGCTCTCGCTGGGGCATCTGGCACCGGGGTGCCGCTGCCCCCAGTCGTACGTTCACAGTGACTTCGACAGTTCGCTCTCGTTGGAGCTTCTGGCACCGAGATGCTGTGCCCCCGGCCGTATGACCTCTCCTACTGCGCCGTTTCACTCTTCTTGAGGCATCTGGCACCTGGCTGCCGGTGCCCTCTACTGCTTAACATCGACGCCTGCAGCGGTTCGCTTTTGCTGGGGAGTCTGGCATTGGGATGCCATCGCCCCTGGCCGTGCACGCCCGGCAACCGTACCACTTAACTCTCGCTGGGGCATTTGGCACCAGGGTGCTGCTGCCCCCAGTTCTATGTCCAGTGACTTCGACAGTTCGCTCTCCTTGGGGCATCTGGCGCCGAGATGTCGGGGGGCCCCAGACGTACGACATCAGCTACTGCAACGGTTCACTCTCCTTGGGGCTTTTGGCACTGGGCTGCCAGTGCCCTCTACTGCTTACCCTCGAAGCCTGCATCCGCATTGTTCCCCGGGGGGCGCTTCCTTTCTCATCCGTTGCCTGTCGCTTCTTCCGTCCCGTCGCTCATGGCCTCCGTCTCTCTCGTTGCGCCCAGCCGCGCCGAGCTCTGGTTCTGGCTCCGTCTGCTCGGCGATTGGAACGATTCTCCTTCTTTATGACGATCACCTGTCTCATCCTCAGGACGTCAACTTTTTCGATGACGCGGCTCCGTCTGCCGGTTTTGGGGTTTTTTTACGATGAAAGTTGGTTCGTAGGCAAATGGCCCCAAGAGTTGGAAGGAGACTGCCAGGTCACTTTATCTGCTCTCCCAAGCTTATCACCGTTACGTCCGTTCCGACCTAAGAGATCTCAAATCGGCTTTTTCCTCTCTCATATAATGCACGCTTTTGGGGATCTGTCGTGCCCGGGAGCCACGGCGGATTCCCACCGAAGCTTCCCCACACCGCACTCAACCATCCATTCCAATAATCCAACATCAATGTTTATACCAAATCTACATTCACGTCAATAAATTGTTAAAATTAATTCCGATTGATGTGTGGTCCTTGCTAGTGAAAGCATCTTTATAATATGGATTACTGAGTGGACACACTGCCCTCTCTGCTGTGCTCCACACATGGCAGCAGTCTTAATATGACCCACAGTGCAGTAACATAAACAGCATATTTCCATATAATACAATAACTGATCATCGTTATCAAAGGCTAAAGGTTTGATTCCCACGACTTCGTTTTCCTCTCACAGTCAACTGTACTGAGACTGTCAGATAATAGCCTGTAGATGTTAAGGGGATGTTATCCCTGTGGCTGGCCAGTCCTGACTGGCTGTATGCTGGCAAAGCTCAGAGAACGCAGCACACCAGTAAAGATAATGATGATAACACACCATCAGATTAACTACTACAGCCGGACATTTTTATTAATAGTTTTCTGACCTTCACGTGGTAAAAGTGATCAGGAGAAGGGCCTTGTTGCAACCATTGTGTTCACCATCACCCCACAGTATTCACACAGTGGGCGTGTGTGCAATCCATTGTAAGATCTTTTTTGCAATGATTAAGTTTGAATCACACATAAAATTATACATAGACTATAACATAGGCAATACACAGGGAACAGAAAAATGGGTTTGTCCATTTTGGGCTACTGTGGACCATGGCAGAAACATGATACATTCCCAGTCCAGAATTTTTACGAATTGGTAAGACCAGAGGTATCAAATTTTGTATATTGAAAAGTCTGTAGCTCTAGATAATCAAAGCTTAGTCACAGTCATCAGCCTTTAGAGACACCAATCGTTGATCCACAGAATAACATAAAAAAAAATCTACCTCTTTCATTTAAAGTATTAAAACTGATCATCATCATAACAAATATTAAACTGTCATATCACTATCCATTCTCAAGTATTTATTTATTTATTTATTTATTTTATAATTATTTTATTTTGATTTTCAAACAACAAAAAACGATTGATACACGATACATAATTATAATAAAAATATCCAAAACAAGAAGACAAACAAAAGAAAGAACAAACAAAAACCCAGACACACAAACAAAACCAAACAAAAACAATTACACAAAAACAATAAATAAATAAATACACAACACAAAATTATAACAGACTCACCGTGAAAACTAACAAGCTCAACCTCCTAATTTCATGTCCTTTATCATTACATTAATCTCTATCTTTCAGCGAATTAAATTAACTCCTATTGAACAGTTTAATAAATGTCCCTTATTTTAAGCCATGCTATTTATTTATCCTACTGGATAAATTAAATATAACAACAGCACAAATAATTCATATCCAAACCGTGGGAGGAGCAAAATTACTATGTTAGATCAACACCTTTGTTAAACATATAACTTTATGAACTCAACACTTGTAATACATTTCCCCATATGTTTTCGAATTGAATTGTTTTTTTCAGTGGCTATAAGCTTTTCCATGTTCAAATAAGAGAGGGAGGACATATAAATTTCCAATGTTGTAGAATAAGTTTCTTTAATATCAAAGATGAGAAAAGAATGATCCATTTTTGTGGAAAATGCATATTATTATTAGAAACATCTTGCAAAATACACAGTGATGGGTTGAAATGAAGCTTCGTACTAAGAGCCTCAGATAGCCAATTCTCTATTTCCAACCAAATCTTCTGAATTTTATAACATTCCCAGAACGCATGAACCAGAGAATCTGGGGTTCCACATTTTAAGCAGTTATTTGAGACTTTTCCATCATACTTATGCATTTTATCCCTGGTACAATATATTCTATGCATTATTTTATACTGAATCAGGCGTAAATTTTCATTGACTGTAATATCTCTTGTTATATTCCAACATTGTTCCCACTTGGAATTTATATCCTCCCTTCCTAAATCCTGGTTCCATAAACAAGTTCTAGATTTCAACAAATTATCAACCAAATATGACTTCTGCAAAATTTTATAGACTTTGCCTGTTAAGCTGTGACATGTTTCAGAATTGAATATAAGTTTTTCTAGTTCACTATATGTTGTCCTGAAAATTCTAAGTCAAAACTATGGAATAGGCTCCTCAACTGCATGTACCTGAAAAATTCCCCATTAGAATGATCATATCTGCTTTTAAAGTCAGTCCAGGAAATGAATTTGTTACCATTCATTAAATTTTCAACTGTTTCAATACCTCTTTCTCGCCATGTAGACCAATTTAACACTTTATTCTGGTGAGTTATCCAAGGGTTATTCCACAATAAAGTTTGCTTCGGCAGTGTTATAGATTCACTTAAAAGACTCTTCATTTTTCTCCATGATGCTGCTAGATTTCTAACCATAAAATTGGCAGAGCTATTTTTTTTAATTTTGGAAAACAAATATGAAAACAGGTTTTGAGGGCTGACCTGAGCATTTTCAACCTGAATCCATTGTTCTTCATCCGTATGTTTAACAATATGGTGTAGGTATAGTGCCTGATTTGCAAAGTAATACAATTCTAAATCTGGGAGGTTAAATCCTCCCATACTTTTTGATATATGTAAAACTTTTCTCTTTATTCTTGGAGTTTTCTTTTCCCAGATGAATTCTGAAATAAAAGAATATGCTTTTTTAAAGAAAATTTTTGGTGGGGTTACAGGGACTGTAGAAAAAAGAAAAAGAAATTTTGGAAGCCACATCATTTTAAATAAATTAATTTTCCAGTGATATTTAACGGTAGATTTGACCATTTATTCATTTCAGATTGCATGCTGTTAAGTAGTGGAATATAATTATCGTTGTAAATCTGTTTCTTACTAGTATTAATATTACATCCCAAGTACTTAATTTAAATGCCTCTCTTAGCGTATTTACTGTATTTTTGGATTTTCCTATTACTATTACTTCTGTTTTTCCTAAATTAATTTTATACCCTGAAACCATTGAATATTCATTAAATATTGTAAGCAAAGGTTGAATAGATTCATCGAAATTATTTAAGTACATCAAAAGATCATCAGCAAATAAATTCAGTTTGTATTGTTCTTCTCCTATAGTGATACCGTGATTTGCTGATCTTGTCTAATTCTCTCTGCCAGAGGTTCCATTGCTAAAGCAAAGAGAAGTGGGGACAGAGGACAACCTTGTCTTGCACCTCTCTCCAAAGTAAATTCCTCTGAAAGAACACTGTTGGTAAAAATTCTAGCTTTAGGGAATTTATACACAAGTCTCACAAAATTAAGGAATTCCCCTGGGAAATTAAATTTTTTCCAAAACTCTAAAAAGAAAAGGCCACTCGAGGCGGTCAAACGCTTTTTCAGCGTCCACTGCCATAACAGTCAAATTTAAATTGTGTTTTTTAGCATGCTGAATGATACCAAAACAAGTTCTTGTATTTGTCTGCAGACGCCTGTTTTTAATGAAACCTGTTTGGTTTTTATGTATCAAGTCTGGTAGAATCTTTGAAAGTCTATTGCTCATGAGTTTAGTTAATATCTTATTATCACAGTTGATTAAACTAATGGGTCTGTAGTCAGCAGGTGATTCCCCAGATTTTCCTGGTTTCAGTATAACAGAGATAATTGCTTGATACATAGATTTAGGCAGTGCCTGATTTTCTAACATATGTCTGGTCATTTGAATAAATATTGGAGCCAGTTTACTCCAGAATGTCGAATAAAATTCAATTGGAAAACCATCCATGCCTGGTGCTTTTTTTTAGTAAAAATGTTTTTTAATTGTTTGTAATATTTCAGCTTCGGTAATCTCTGAACTTAAAATTTCCCTTTTATCCTCTGAGAGTTGTTTTAAATGGATTCTATCTAAGAAGGAATTTGGATCGCTTAAATTGCCTTGTTCAGATTTGTGCAGCATTTCATAGAACGATTTAAAAGTACTATTGATAAGTTTATTGTTTCTAATAAGTGCATCTGACTCGTTGTCTCTGAGAATTATTGTTGGTCTAGACTGTATTGTCTTTACAAGTGATGCTAAATGTTTACCCGATTTATTTGCCATTAAATAAAATGCTTTATTTGAATTAAATCTATAGTTATTGGCTCTTTTTGAAAGTAAAAGTTCATACTCTTGTTTTGCTTTGGTCAATTTGTCCCCCAGTCCTAAAGACTTTTTATGACATGATTCCAGTGTCTTAATTTCTCTTTCTTTGTCTTTAATTTGGGAGTCTAAATCATTTTTCTTCTTTGACGAAAATGAAATTATCATTCCTCTCATGTAGGCTTTAAACGTGTCCCAGATTATATCAGGGGATGGTGTATCCTGTTGTCCATTATTTACATTTGTGTTGATAAAGCTATCAATGTTTTCATTAACATATTTCACAAACTCTGCATCGAGTAAATGTGCTCTGTTCATTCTCCATATGTGATTACTCTTTTTATTTTCCATCGGCACAATTAGACAGGATACAGGGGAATGGTCTGAGATAACAATTTCATGAATCTTTGAACTCAATACATTTTCTAAAGCCGTTTTTGAAATAAAAATATAATTAATCCTTGAATAACTGTTTTTACACTTGGAATAGTATGTGTAATCCTTTGTTGTTGGAAATAATATTCTCCATGTATCTTCCAATCTATTTGTCAATAAAAAATCTTTCAATTTTTTTGGAGGGTCTCTGAAGCCCCCTTTTTTATTCTCAAGTATTTATAATCTGTTTACTTGTCATCACGTCATTACAGTCACAACAGCTTCTACATCCTCCTTGTTTGCTCCAAGTTATTTCTACATACACAAAGACATTGATTTGATTTCAATTTCACAGGAACTTTGATGGATAAACCAGGTAGAGTGACCATAACAAGCTGGTATGACCAGATAAATCATCAAAAATTAAACAAAAACACAACTTAAGCCACCCAAACAAGCTGCTCAATCAGTTTAACCATCGTCAACAGGTAAAGCTGGACTTTTTCAGAGGGGTGATGTATTTGGTCCGAGTCTGATTTTGAATGGCTGAAACTATGTTTAGTAAGGAATTGTTCATAAACGTATACACTTACACTATCATCCATTAAGGTAGCTGTAGACCATGTTTATTTCTCATGCAAACTGTCCAAAAATAAGGATTTATTTTGTTGAAGTGTAAGTGTTGTGCTATTCCTGAGGGTTAGTTCGTGTGGTACACAGAGGCAGCGCTTGGATTTCCAACAGCAGTGCCTGGATTTCCAACATTAGTGAAGGCATCATTACGCCAGGCTGCGTGAGGCGTGTGTGGCCGGGCAAGGACACATAGGACTAGAATGACATTTGTGTAAGTTAGCTATGTAATGTCTACTAGCTTGTTACGAGCGTTAACTCACCGGTGACTACTGTGCAGAACCTCACCTGCAAAACCTCTGCATCTCCACTGACTCCAGCGGGGTTTTTCGTGTAAAAGGTAACATTAAAGGGACGTTTGCTAAGCCGGTAGCTAGCTCGCTGCTAGCTGCTAGCTAGTTAGCCTAGCAAGTTAGCGGCTATCGTTGGCTGTCAAGTTAGGCAGTGAGCGCTAGCTAACAGCATGGAAATGTCAACGTTCAAGGGAGAGGAGGAAGGGGAGATATCTTCAGTCTCATGTTATTTGTAGAGAAAACAGTCTGCCACAAATGTGACTAATTAAAGTCATCAGTAGCTGATGCTGTTTCCAGTATGACATAGATGGTGATTGGCATTAACGTTACAAAACTGATCATGCTAATGTAATAAATAGTGGTGTCAGTCTATCCATATTTGTGCAATATATTCAAACAATATAGTAGCCTGATGGTAATGATTTAGCCTTGTTCTTGCCTCAAATAATTATTTTTCACGCTGTTACCATTTGTAATTGTTGCCATGTCTAGAAATCACCAGCACTGTGTCATTGTCAGGGAGGACTCAGTAATGTCACATGTTACATGTTAGGACTGCGACTTTATTTTATTATATGAATTATTGCTTAAATGGGTTATGTCTGATCAATCCTCTTGTTGTCAAATGTCAAAAAACACGACATGTCCTTCTCAATTTTCAAAGTTATGTCTTCAAACTACTCTGCAGAAGTAGCTGTTATTGGTAACGTTACAGCCTGTTCACTGAAAACACTTAGACTTGTGTACATTAGATGCATTGTAAGGATAGAGGCCTGTGAGACATGTCATGTGTGGCATGTTGATGTCCGATTCCTTCAGCCTCAGCTGTCACTGTGGAGTCTCTGATTGTTAACTTGAGGTCTGCTGCAGGTCATGTGCTCCTGGCATAGTCTGTGAAAACCTTAGTAGAAAGACCAGATCAGGGGAAATCCATCAACTACAACTGGCTTGACTTTTCATTTCCCATATTCACACCATAATAATAAAATGAAACATATATATCCATAAACAGTAAATAAAATAGATGTCAGTTGGCACACCCCAGGTTGAAGAAGCAGCCTGAAGTTCAGTATGTAAGCTAAGCAATGTACTGATGTAGAGGGGTCAGCAACTAAACATATTTTAGCCCACTAAAAAAAATCCCACCCAAAAAACAATTAATATCAGATTAATTATACGTAGGGCTGGACAATATAAAGATATTATATTGTATCTAGAGTATATTTTCTCTTAGATTTTGGATATTGTTATATTGTGATATGAAATAAATGGTGTTTTTTTTCTTGATTTTAAAGGTTGCATTACAGTAAACTGATGTACTTTTTTTCAACTTAGCACACAGTTATACTTTCAAAAAATGGAATTGCGTTAGTATCTTGTGTAAGTACCACAGTCATTTCTACAATATTGTGTTATCGAAGAGGGAATTTGGTAAAAAAAATAATAAATAATAAATAATATAATATATATATATATATATATATATATATATATATATATATATATTATTATTGCTCTCTTCAAAGCCAGACTCCACTGAGAAAAACAGCAATTTAACATTAAGCTGCTGGTCTACCGCTGCCTCAAGCAGTTGTTTTATTTCTGTTATTCTGTGAATGTGGCATTTAAAAGAGTTAGTTTGGACTTGTAAAAGTCACACAATAACAAAAATAAAATAACTGCTTGAAGCAGCAGCAGATCAGAAGTTCCTGTGTTCAGTGTGCTAAAATTATGATTTTTGACAATGGAGTCAAGTAGTTTTAATGAGAGCATAGCTGGGAAACTGGAGAGGTTAAGGGCTTGCATGTCAGAGGGGAATGTCTGATTGGAAGGTAAACCAGTGAAAACACTCTCTATATAGTGTACACTTAAACTAATATTGATTTTTTTGTTGTTGTTGTTGTTATTGCTAAAATACCTTCTGTTGCTGATTCCTATCTAAATCAAAACATTGCTTAACTTCAGTGTCAGACTTCAGCCTGCTTCTCCTAACTGGGCATGTGCTAACTGACATTTACTGTAGGTAATACACTGAATATGCTTAAGTCCCCAGTACAACCTCACTTCAAATAATCCAAACTGTCCAAGTATCTGCTAATGTGATACCAATCCGGTATTAACTGTCAATCTTTGAAAGCTGACACAATTATTTTCATGGATCGAATGACCGTGTATAATGTGAGAGGTGTTCAATGTCGAGAGAAACCCACAGAGAATTCACACCAACCCTGCAGCTCCCCTCAGCTTTACAGAGCAGCTGTGGGTGTGTGTATCCTATCCTGTATCCTATGAAATACGATCCAGGAAAAGCTGGTCAAAAATAGCTGAATAAAAGCACAGACCTCAGAGTGATTGATAATTAATTATCCAATTGTTGCAGCGCAATGATTGCCCTGTAAACAAATCCTCTCATCTCATAAATTGGTAACAGCAATTATTTTGCCTTTTAGCTTGATAAATGACTCAGTATGCGTTCAAAATCAACTCATTAGTTGAGCAATACAATTTCAGTTAACCCATGAATTTGATAACTAATGATTATATACAGCAGATATCAATATCTTTTTAGGCTGCACCACTTGAGCACCCCTGAGTTAGAAACTCAGTTACCAACACCGCCCTCTCTTTTTTTGTTATCTCAGGTTGGAGGTGGAGAGCCTGCTCCTGTAGTTGGGAATCGTCCAGAGTCAGGGTCTGTGTGTCTTTGCGCTGTCCTCCGTGCTGTGGGAGTAAGCTGGTACCTGGGTTTGCCCCTGTGGTGGATGGCTGTGAGCAGAGGGGGCGTCGCCTTCTGGGTGGGTTGTGTCCGCAGCCATGGCAGAAGGCAAGCCATCAGAAAACAGAGCTGGAGTCTAAGTCAGGTAAGCTGCTTTATTCTGATATCATCTCTTCCATTTTCCATTTGAGTCGTGTTTAAAGGGATGATTTTGATTTTGTGAAGTGGGGTTGTATGGGATACTTCTCCGTAGTTAGTGTATTACCCACAGTAGATGTCAGTCAGCACACCCCCACTTTGGAGAAGTAGGCTGGAGTACCACTATAGAAGCTAACAGTGTACTGCTGTGGGCTGCGCAATATGACGAAATATATCATCTGACGACAGAAAGACTTCTACCATTTCATATTATGCTATATCGTCTATTTTGTTTACCCCATCTGGTAACGCTTTATGTCCATCCGTGTGGCCGAGGGGGCGTAACCACAATTAAATGCAAATCTACCAGCATGGATACTAGGCAAAATACTACTGTGGACGGGGCAGCGGCAAAACATATTTAATTAATTTTAATTTACAACCACTTAAGGCCATTAAGGACAAAATTGTCCACTTCCAAAACCTTTCAGAAAAATAATATATATAAATATGTTTTTCCCAAATATTTTGGCTTGAATCTTTTAATCAACTTCAGTCCTAATCAAAGCTATCAAATGATTAAACATTTTTGGGATTTTAACCCTTTAAATGCCGGTTTGAATACATGATGTCACTGCTGTTTTTGATGAAAAAAAACCAAAAAAATGAATTATTTTCAATATAATAAATGAGGAGGGGCTTTTTTTTTTAAATCACAGTCTTGAATATGTCAAAGATTAGCAACAATATTGATTTTGATGCATTCATAGTTTTTGTGCAGAGTCAGATTTAAAATTTAGGACCCGATAAAGCCACTAAGGACAAAAATGTCCACTCTCAGAAACTGCTATAAAAATACTACAAATTATTATTTTTTTCACTTTTTGGCATTAAGTCTTTTGATCAACTTCAGGCCTGATCAAAATTACCAAACATTTATCTATTTTCAGGATTTTATTCTTTTAAATACCAGTCTGATTACCTGATGTCACTGCTTTTCATGAAAAATACACACAAAAAATGAGTTATTTTTTCAATATAATAAATGAGGGGAGGCTGTGGGATTTTTTTTATCACAGTCTTGGATATGTCAAAGATTAGCAACGATCAGCAGAGTCAGATTTATAGTTTAGGATGCGTTAAAGCCATTAAGGACAAACATTTCCACTTCCAAAAACTGCTATAAAAATATTACAGATTAATATTTTTTCCCAATTTTGGGGTTAAATCTTTCAATCAACTTCAGTCCTGATCAAAATTACCATTTATTTTCAGGATTTTAAACCTTTAAATGCCAGTTTGAATATATGATGTCACTGTTTTTCATGAAGAAAAACATCACGAGTTAATCTCACAGCCATTCCAGAATATTACAATGCATCCTGTAATGTCAGTGTTTTTATCTTGGAGGAAAGTAGTAAAATTTGTCATTTTTACCGTATACTAGCAGATGGCAATGTTTTCCCATCATAACCCTAAAGCATGACATGCTTGTTATTTCGTAGTTTCTGTGCCTGTTGAAATTTGGAGCCCTGCCAGGCACTGAAATAAATCTACTCAAATAATATGATGTAGGTGTGTTGGTACAGAAGGTCCCAACAGAGTGGCACCATGTGACGAGTTAGGAGTTAGAACATGTTGGGTATATTGAATAATACCTTATGAATGTATGAATGTGTGTATAAGGGGGTGAATGAGTGAAAGAGTGTGTGTGTGTGCGCGCAAGAGAGAGAGAGAGATGAGGTGAAAATTGGGAGGAGGTGAAAATTATGAAAATATTTCTGTCTCTTTACATGTACACTAGACACACACACATACACACACACACACACACACACACACACACACACACACATTTCTCAGCTGAAACCACTCTTACCATCTGTAGCAACACACCTACATCATATTAGTTGCTATATATTAGTTGTTTATTGTAGTGCCTGGCAGGGCTCCAAAATGCAACTGAAACGGAGATTAAAAGCATTTCATGCATAGGGTTATGATGGGAAAATGTTTCCATTTGGTAGTGTACAGTAAAAATTACCAATTTTACTACTTTCCTCCAAAATAAAACCCTGACATTACAGAATGAATCATTATATAAAGGACATTTTTGTCCATAATGGATTTAACATGTTTTTAATTATAAATCTGACTCTGCACAAAAAAACATGAATGCATCAAAGTCAATGTTGTTGCTAATCTTAGACGTAACCAAGAGTGTGATTTAAAAAAAAAAAAAAAACAGCTTCCTCTCATTTATTATATTGAAAATAACTCATTTTTTGTGTGTTTTTTTCGTGAAAAGCAGTGACATCATGTAATCAGACTGGCATTTAAAGGGTTAAAATCCCTAAAATGTATAATTATTTAGTATTTGTGATTAGGACTGAAGTTGATTAAGAGATTTAACCCTAAAAAGTGGGGGGAAATATTTATATATAATATCTTTATGAACATTTTTGGAAGTGGAAATGTTTGTCCTTAATGGCCTTAAAGGGTAGTACATTTGTACACAGTGTATTGTAGACCCATTACAAAAGTTGAAATTGGAATTTTAAAATTTATCAAGGAAAACACCTTCTTACAAAAAATCATGTCATATGCACCAACACAGCCAAAATGATTGCAAAAAAATCAATATCAGTGTAAGTGAACACTATATTTGAATATTTGTTCTGCTTTACCTTACACCAGGCAGGTCCAAAGTCTGGCCCGGGGGCTTCACTATAGCAGGGTTATAGACATGCATAAGGTAGGAACAACACAGGCAGATCTAAGGTGTTTTCATAAGCAGATAGTAAACAAGCAAAGAAATGGTCAGCAACAGATATTTCTTGCTGGTAGCAGTGGCAGGGCTAGGTAGCACTCTCTGGAGCAGATAATATTTTTCCCTGAAAGAGGAAACAGTTGTGTTTGTTTCATTTGTATGTGATTTTTAATTTTTAAAATAACCCATATGATACGAGAAACAGTTGGAGCCCAGGAGGAGTGTAGTGGCTGAGGTAATGGTTTCAACTCAGCAAGGTAAATCAGTAAACATATTCTAAATCTAGCATTCACTTAGACTGATATTGATTTTCTTATAATCATTTTAGATGGCTAAAAATTTATTGACACAACCTCTGCTCAGCACCATCTGACTATATGTAGGTAATGCAAGGATTTCCCCCCAATAACTTTAATTAAAGCCCTTCAAAGTCTTCACTACATATTTTAGATGCATCTCAATAGACATGATTGTTAACTGCGACTTGACTGGTTGGCCGAGGCTTTAGGCGGTAACTCTGGTTACTGAATGTAATAAAATACAACATATTGGGCATAGGCGGTATGTAATGTATGTACCTGCATACTAGGGATTACACGGTTTCTGGTTATCATGATAACCGCGGTGAAATTCCCTGACGGTTAGTAATATTTAATTATCATGATGACTGTGCGTGATCACCTTGCTTTGAAATCAAGGTAAAAACTGATGGGCGGAGTCCCAAATGAACATCCGCCAAGCACCAAATGTAATAAAATCTCTGGAGGTTATTCACCACACTGGTGGGTAAACTTTTGTGCCAAAATAGGCACGTATTAAACTCTGATGAGAGTCTCCGGTGCGTTTTTAGGGGTGTGTGGCTCTGTTTCTCTGTGCAGCTGTTCCTGTGCTCCCTGTGTCACTCACACACCTGCGTGCTGCTGCGAACTCATCTCGAGCGCTAGTAGTTCCGCGGCTCTATATACAGCAGGAGACATCAGCTGATCACTAAACTATCACCAGCAGCTGGTCTGCTGGGAGCTAACGCTGCGTGCATACTGATGAAGGTTATGACATATTAAGACGGAAGCCCCGTAGTTTGAACCAACACAGCAAACTCTTTCTGCATCTCACATTGACAGCATCCATGCAGTAGCTGCATTTCTTCCGTTCTTACCTTTCACAATAAAAGTCCTAGATGGACACACAGCATCACAGCTTGCCAGAGGGAACTCATTTACACACCAAGGCTGTGGTGATGAGATGTTAAATATATGCATTACTTTTACTTCAGATTTTGCTGTGGCCTATTCTTTACGTTTGCATATTATCTCAATTAAATTTACTGTGTTTTTATGAGAAAAAAAGGCAAGTTATTATTTTGGCTGGTAAAAAATATGCTTGGCTGCTAGATTTTTTTCTAACAGCCAAATTGGCTGATGAATCAAAAAGCTAATTATGGCCACTGTCAGATTGTAATGCCTCCAGCGAAGTTGGCAGAAACAATCCACTACAGACGCAGAAACTTTGAAGAGTTAACACCCCCCCACCCCATTAGCTTTTCAGACTTATGGGGTGGCTGTGGCTCAGGGGTAGAGCGGCTCGTCTTCTAATCAGAAGGTCAGTGTGTTGATCCCCGGCTCCTCCAGGCAACATGTCGAAGAATCCTTGGGCAAGATACTGAACCCCAAAATCACGACGCTGCGTTATTAGAGTGTGCTTGCGTATGAATGGTTGCTGTACCTTGTACGGTAGCTTTGGCCGCCAGTGTGTGTATGTGTGTGTGAATGGGTGAATGTTGACATGTAGTGTGAAAGCACTTTGACTGGTCAATAGACTTGAAAAGTGCTATACAAGTACAGTCCATTTACCATTTACTAATCAATTTAGAAAAGTGATTTTATCTTCCTATTTTCCTTATTAAACAGAGAAATACCTTTTGAATTAACTTTATCTCGGTTACTGAAGACTGACGAGACTTGATTAAGCTGTTTTTGGTCTGAAATGTTGACTCCATATAGGTTGGGAGGGGCTCTTCTGACTGTTCCAAAGTCCAGGCTTGAAACTAAAGATGGCCGTGCCTTTGCCATCAGGGCCCCTCAGTTTTGGAATGAGGTGCCTGAGGAGATAAGGCTGACAAAGTGACTTATTTTAAATCAGTTCTTCAAAACACATTTATATAGCCTTGCTTTTGTGTGTTGTCATCTAGTTTAGTTTGTCTTTTAGTTTATCTTTTAATTTATTCTTTTATTCTGTGTTGATTGTGGTAATTGTATTATAAGTGGCCTTAGTTCAGCATTATGTTTGGCTGTTATGTTGATATTGCCACTGTAAGAAATCCTCCTTGATTCTGCTGTGTTTGTCAAAGCACTTTGAAAACTCTGTTTTTATAGGTGCTATAATAATAAAGTTATTATTAATTAGGGCTGGAGCAATGCATCGACGTAATCGACGTAACTTGCGAGAAAAATTTTTTTGTTTTGGCGCTCATGTTATCAAGTTAGAGCTGCACACTGCTCACCTGAGCAGCACCTGTCAGGCGCGTCTGAGCTGCGTGTCAGCTGCAGCACATCTAGAGAAACAGTGCCTCGCCGTTTTTTTATGCGACGCTCTCGTTTGTTGACTCTATAAGATTTTATACTGCAGTTTAAAGTCTCTCTCTGTCACAGAGATGAGGAAATACAAAGATGTTTGTTTTACCTCAACTTCCTTGTTTCCCTTTCAAAACAAAAGCTATCTGATTGTGTCTCTGTGGACTGAATGCCATCAGTTGCTGATGCAATGCAGGACGGGGTTGTAAGCTGTGCTGGAGCTTGTATAACTTCATAAATGAGTGGAATATGTGCTTATTAATATGAAACTACAGCACTCATATCAGCAGGCAGCGGTGTGCCTTAAGGCCCAGTTAAGGCTGGACTATTCTGATGCAGAAAGAATGTACTAGTTATAATTATTTCTGTCAGAGAAAAGTTAAAGTGTTATTTAAATAGCACTAATTTTATTGTAAGATGTTTTGTTGGACTGCTAGATTTGAGGTTTGTTACTGTAACAAAGAGTAACTGTTTTTTTACTCCTCTGAAAAGTAACTTGAATTTTACATTGTTTTATTCATTTTGATTTTTGTTTGCTTAATGTAGATTGCACTACATTCCTTTTACTTGAGTGGAACAAGCTCTTGCATTGATGTTATTTTGGAGGGACTTTGTATCAGACTGTAAAACACAGATTACCAGTTAAGACTGGGCTATTTTTTGTTGGGGAATAACACCCTGCAGTGTATGACAAGTTTTAAAATGTTATTTTTGGTAAATTTGGTGTTATATTAATCGAGTAATAAAAGAATAATAGTTAGATCAAAAGAAAAATAATCAATAGATAGATAGATAGATAGATAGATAGATAGATAGAATCGATAGAATAGAATCGATAAAAAAATAATCGTTAGGTGCAGCCCTATTATTAATTGCTCCATTCACTCATCAGAAAACACACAGAGTAAGTCATCTTGGTTACTCTTGTTAGTAATCTAGTTAGTAGGTCTACTGTTCCAGCAATCACCAGCTCTGGTTTGGTCCAAATAAATCCTTAATTTACCAAGTTGGATGTAAGACACATGCCGTTCTTCCCCATGCTCTCTCTGCCTGCTGCCTGCTGGCTGTTTTCAGTCCTGTAACTTCTCCCTCTAGCACTAGGTGTTGCTGTGTCTTTCAGCTCAGCTGCCTGTTCACCAGTAGAGACCGAAGACTGAGCTCTGGTGGTGCGTGCTGTGCGCAACATACAATGAGTTCAACAGAAAGAGGAGGGCCTGTATTTATGACAGTATTACAAAAAATACATTCAGAATTTCTAAATGCCCTGGTACACTGTAATACTATGATACTGCCCAAGCCTATAACACATCAGTCAATTTATAGCTGCATATAGGTGTATTTTCCTGTATTTGACAGAGATTGGGTCGCTGTTTCCTGCCAGTTTCCTCCAAGTCTTTGTGCTGAGATAGCCTAATCATTATCCTTGACCTCTCTCTGTGCTGGATGCACAGGGATGAAACAAACAAATCAAAAATAAATCCCTTATTTTCTAATTTGACTATATAATAGCCAAGAATAATTGCTGATAACTTTTTTTTATTTATTCTTTCAGAATAAATCTTTTGATATTTTGAAAATATGTTCACCCTGAGTCTGCTGTGATTCTTGGGTGCAACAAACACAGTATGTATTAACAAGTGTTGTTCTTTTAGCATTGTATGTAGAGGATATTCTTATCATGTCCTTTTCCCTCTTTCAGGCAGTCGACTGGCAGTGGATCCGTCAGACACGCCCCCTGAGCAGTGCATCATGGGCCCTGGTGCCCCCCAACAGCCTGAGATATCAGAACATTAAGCAGCCGCTGCTGTCCCACCCGTTCCACCATGCTAGCCAGCCTCACGCAGGAGGTTACAGCGAGGAAGACTGGGAGGAGTCTCTCAGTGTGTGTGTGCTGGTGCGGCAGGGCGAGTCAGACGCCCTTCATACCCTGCTGGAGATCCCTCTCTTCAATCACAGAAAACTGGGAGATCTCCTTGCTCCTGGGGCTCACAAGTCCTCTGAGTTCTCCTTCCCGCTGACCACGGTGGATGGTAGCAGAGAGGATGACATCAGCGTTGACAGCCTAAAAGGGAACAGTGTTGATGCTGTAAAGAGAGAACATGGCTGCTTTAGAAGCCTGTTTGAAGCAGAGAGGTGTCCGGCACCCTTCATGTATGGCTCTCAGTTTTATTGTTTTCATTGCCCCGGCACGGAGCCGCTATCAGGCAGCGGGCTGAAATCTAGGCAGGATATTGGACATGACGACAAGCTTGTAGAGCTGCCTCTGCTGCCTTTCACCTCTCTATGTAGCCCTGTAGAGAGAGCAGAGGGGGAGACTCAAGGAGACAGTGAAGGAGAGGAGAAAGTGGCCCACATGTATGAAAGACTGCGGATAGAGGTAAGAATACACACTGTGTGCACACACATGAATTAGAGTTGCACATGGCACTGTGACTTCGAAACCCAAACATCCTGTGACATAAAATGAATGACGTGCATACAGAAAAGCTATGGTTATTTAAATTTTAGTGTAGCTTCACAGGTGTCATTAATTAAAGGACTTTATCATTGCTAATCAATGTTAGTCTGATATTCGCAGTGTTACAGTTTTTTTCCCCTGTATGTGTTTTTCAGATTTATAACTGTCAGTGCCTTACATTGTATGTAACAGTAAGGGAAAAATCTGAAAATTGAGGATAAACATTGAAATATTTGGAGAATTAGTGACTTTAGAAAAAATATTTGCAAAAATAATAGTTATTGCAAAGATGTATTGTCTTGCCTCCACGCTGGCAATAGCATAAAGTCATTATGCTTTTGGGTTGTTTGTCCTTCCGGCCCATTTTTGTGAATGCAGTATCTCGAAAATGTCTTGAGCGATTTTTTTTTTTTTTTTTAAATAAGCAAATATGTCCACTTGGAGGTAAGGATGAACTCATTAGATTTTGGGGTTCATAGGTCATTATGACCTCATCTGTCTCATTCTCCTTGAGGGATTTGTTTTCAAATTTGGCACAGATGTTCAAGTGAATTCAAGGATAAACTAAATAGAGTTTGGTGTTTAAAGGTCAAAGTCACTGTGACCTTGCATTTATTTCGTTTTTTGTGAACACAATACCTGAAGATGGTAATTTCCTCAAATTTAGCACAAACGTCCACTTGGACTCGAGGATGATTGATAACAATCCCATAGTCAAAGGTCAAGGTCACAGTAACCTCATAAAACATGTTTTTAGCCATAACTTTTACCCTCAAAGTTCACACAAATGTCTCCCAGGATATAAAGATGAAGTTCTGGCATTGTATATCCAAGACGTCAAAGGTCAACTGTGACATCATAATGTTCTGCAAAATCACTTTTCTGCTCATGACTCAGCATCATAACTCAGGAACAGACAGGGAGACAGCGTCTGAGGCATTCAGCATCTGAGGGATTCGGACACTGAATGCTGACACTAATCTTGGGTGCCCACCTTGAAACTGTGCTGATTGTAGAGATCTTCTGTGCTGTTTGGGGAAACATTTGTGTGAAGCATCCATGTTTTCACAGACATGGATGTAAACTGTAAGTGTGACTTGACTGGTGTATGGAGGCATACGACTGCATGGTGGTAATTCTAGTTTTAATGCACATTGTCTGTTTCTGATTTTCTTTTTATTAAGATGATAAAAAGTTGTCTTCTGCAGCATTTAACAACTAATGCTTAAATGCATTCTAAGACAGGTATGTGAGGGTGTTTTTGTTATTCTAAATTTCGACACTAGGATTTTCTCTTTACTGCAAATGATCTGTATCTGTAATTACTCTACTTGAATACTAATAATTGGTATAGGTATAAGCCCTGACAAAAACATATTGTTGGACCCCAAGTAGAATTCATAGGCAAGCTCTTGTGTTGAATTACTTTAAATGCAGTTGTGCTAAAAGCACTAACCACTTACAGTAAAACTGTACCTCAATATTGTTTTGCAGCTTCCAAATTTCTTTTTGAAGAACCATGATTACAGCATGTACTCAAACGATATGGAATTCATCAACGGCCTCATAAATACCAAGACCAGGTAATGCTGCTTGTTCAGTTTGGGCTGATAATGATACATCACAGAAACACTCTGACCAAATACTGTATATAAGTTTTCACTGTGATGTTTTAATCACTTCCTGTGTGGCCTGACCTTTGCGGTGTGTGTTATTGCAGGGGCCGTAAGGTGTACCAGCTGACCCTCACCCTGTGGCGCATCCTGTGTCTATGTTACTACGCCAAAGCTCAGCTGGAGGTGCTGAAGCTCACCAAGCACATGGAGGACGGGACCATTAAGGCTCGCTGGAGGATCAGGGGCCTTCCCTTCCACACTCTGATGCTACGCTTCTATCGCAAAGACAAATCTCGTCTGTACAGGTAACACACAGCAGACTGGAACTGGTGCTGTTACACAACGGGGGGACTTTAAATTCACTGTTTTTGTCTTTTCTGTATTAAATATGCAGTATACATAATGATTGATTTCAGGTATTAATGTTATTTTTTTACTTTTGTCACAATGGTATATAATCTAACCTAGTTCAATTGTCATCTGTTATAGGTCATATGATGCATTCTCTACTTTTTACATTGGACAAGATGGACTCATACACTGTCATAAAGTTGAAAAGGTAAGTAGCAAACTTAAGTACTCGCAAACATACAAACCCAATTCCAAAAAAGTTGTAACACTGTGCAAAAGCTAAATAAAAACAGAATGCAGTAATTTTAAATCCTGTATGGTGTATATTCAATTGAACGCAGTAGAAAAAAAAAATTTAATACTAAAACTGGTAAAACTTTACTGGAATAAACTCCAGGCCGACAATAGCTGTGGCCAGAGGCAACATGTTTTCATGTTCATCCATCTGTCCCATTTTCATGAAAACAATCTCAAGAACCCCTTGATGGAATTTCTTCAAATTTGGCATTAACGTCCACTTATACTGAAGGATGAACCGATCAGCTTTTGGCGGTCAAAGGTCAAGGTCATTGTGTCCTGGTCCGTCCCATTCTCATGAATAGAAAACCCCAAGAACACATTGAGGGAATTTCTTCAAATTAGACAAAAACCTTTACTTGGATTTCAAAATGAACTGGGGCTGGGACAATTCATCAGCGCAATTGACATCCCCCTTTATGGAAATTCAACAATTTGCAAATGTGCATTGACGCATTGCAATGTAGTAGGCTGCACCAGGATTTCACCGGAGAGCCAGCAGCAGCCCCCGGCTGCAGCTGAAATGACTTCTCACAGGAGTACACCACCTCTGCACAGACACATGAAGTCAGAGCAGCCGGAGTGCTTTGACAAGACGGCAGCAGACAGCACCGTCCTGTTTACTTTTTGTCCCCAATCAGGCATGATATATTAGGATTATCAACACATGGAACATGTTTCTGTGTCACTTTCTGCACTGCCACTAATGTTATACCATGCGTTACTAAAGGTTATTTAAAATAATAAGAACAGGACATAATGACACAAATGACAGTTTGCGTAAATCATCTGGTTTAAGCTAGTACACCGGACCGGACCAGCAAAGCAGGATGCCCAAGTATAATTCAACATTTTGACTGTAGGAGCCGAGGATTAAGCTGCTGCGACAGGCTGTACCTTTGAGCCGCAGCTGCAAATTAAAAAATCTCATTGTCATCCTGTCAGCATCTCTTGTTTTATTGACCCCTTGAAACCTGGAGCGAGATAACTTTTCTTGTGCAGCTTTCAAATGCCTTTCACAAGTCTTTAAACCTTTGAACCCTGAGAAAAGTGATGTGAGTTTTTTAAAAGGACCCTATTATGTTCATATTCAGGATCATATTTTTATTTTAGGGGTCTACTAGAATAGGTATACATGCTTTAATGTTTCAAAAACAAATCATGTGTCTCATACTCTACTTATTGTACTTACACTTTTTACTAATTTCTTGCTAATTTTTGTGCTATTTTTCCTCCCATGGCTTGGTGCCTTCATCCCATGTTTTTGAAATGAATTAAGCCAATTTGCTCAGGTTTCAAGGGGATAACCTGTAATATCCCAGTTATAGATGAAACTTCAGTGTTTGTTCAGTGAAGATGTCTTAGCTGTACAGCTGTTTATGCTTCCTGTGTGACTGTCGTCTGTCTGTGTTTTGCAGGTGATGCCGGTTCAGCCCCCTGTCCTGCCCAGAGTAACATCTCTGTTGGCGGGGGCTCTGGTGGCGCTGGGAGTGCAGGAGCACCGACCTGCTCTCAACCTGCTGCCCCTCCTCCTGTCTTCGCTGCGACAGAGCAGAGACTGAGCTCAAGATGATGATTAGAGGAACAATTGCCAGTGGAATCCGCACTGTGTCCAAGGTCCATGTGACTCTGAAAAGTTTCATTCATTCTCAACATAGGAACACATTAAAATGGAGGGTTAGGCTCTCTATCCTAAAGTCCCATAATGTTTCCCCCGAATTAAATGCTAAGTCAAGACGTCACATTGCTTTTCCCTGGTCTCATTTTCATATAGCCTCTGTTTGAAATAATGACAGCGGTTAAAAAAAACCCAGAATTGGGTTTGCAGGTATGAGTCACATGACAGTCATCCTGCCACTGCTTTTCAAAGTTTCAAACTGAAAGTACCAAACAAAAACCAGACCTTTTTCAAAGACTGTTTTTTGTCAGATCTGCCACTTTGAAATTTGAGGATGAAACTCACCCTTTCCATTCTTAGTTGTGAATACGATGTTAAACTCAACATTGCAGATGTTGACAAACATCAGAACATGATGACAGAAATCTCAGATGTAGGTCTGAGGGGGAACATGTGCAAAAATTTAAAAAATGTTTAGGTGTGGTCCAAATAAATCCTTAATTTACCAAGTTAGATGTTAAAAACTTGCTTGTTGCTGGCTGTCAGTTGTTTACAGTCCTGTAACTTCTCCCTGCACCACTAGGTGTCATTGAGTTTTTCAGCTCAGCTGCCTGTTCCATCAGTAGAGACCAGAGAGTGAGCTCTGGTGGTGCATGCTGTGCCCTACATACAGTGACTTTAAAAGTAACAGGAGCACCTGTATTTATGACAGTATTGCAAAAACATACCTTTGGGATTTCCAAGTTCCCTGGTATACCATAATACTGCCCAAGCCTCCTGACGACCTGTATGTTGGTTATTTGCACATGCTGATTGTTGATTTTTGTGACAAATTGCCACTGGCACTTAAATTGGCAAACCAACACTCTAAATTGTGCTCACTATTTAACACGCTGTGTCTTGTTTGTTTGAACTTTATACAAACAGAACTGTTACAAGAAGATTTGTGGTTTTAGTTAAAGTTACATTCTTGGACTTTTTTTTGACAAACAATTACTGTTAAAGTATTGGACAAATTGATAAATTACTTATCAATTTGTCCAATACTCTAATGTTTGTGTGTTGGTGAGTAAAGTTTCTGGTGTTGATCTCTGATGTTACCATACTTGGCAATCTCAATATGATAACAAGACTTGAGGATGCTTCACCCTACTGTTGTTGGTCAGGAAATAGTTCCAGCTCGTAACTTCTCCTAAAACTACACTTTGTAAATTGAAATTTCTGTTTGTGTATAGTATAAACTACAGCGTGTTAATCAGTGAGATTTTGAGGTGTTGGTTGTTCTACCAATGACCTGCGGACAGGGCTAGGGTGGCTGCTTTTTTCCTGATTCCAGTCTTTATACTAAGCTAGGCTAACCATGTCCTGACTCCATCTCTCTGGTTAACACACAGACATGAGATATCAGTTTTTTAAACCAACTCTGGATGAGTGAATTTTCCAAAATGTCGAGTTATTTCTTTAAAAACTCTGTTTCATTGTGACAGTTGCTGCATGCAGATGGCTGATTCCCAACCTGAGGCTGGGCCTGAACCAGCAACTCAAGAGGGAATGAGCTGTTTCTGTCACACTAACTAGCCTGTTGTTTGGTGGAGTGAGAAAGAAATTTGCCAAAGTAAGGTTTGCAGTCATTTGCAGTGCAGCAGTGGATTCTGCCTGTTCCCTCCCTCCATGTAGCAGTCCTAGAACATGTAGAATACACTTAAATAAAAGAACATCACCTCTTCATAGACTGAAATTATGACAGAGTCTATTAACTCTTCTTAGTATCATTAGGGAAACTACCACAAACATGTCTCAGTGCAATAATGGGAGGTTTATGTTTTGGAAGGGTGTTGTGGATATAGTTCGGTTGATTAAAGATGTTATAATGGTTGAATCCACAAGGCCTATTAATGTGAACCCGTGCAGCTTTCATGGATGATGCACATAATGACTGAAATGTGTTTGTGCTTTTCCTCGAATGCTGGGTTCACACTGGATGCAGAAGCGGTACGATATGTTAATTACTGGGCAATCGCCTGGCCGTTCACACCAGGAGCGCTGGTCAGCAGTGACTTGCCTTCTCCTCTCCTTTCTAATCACACAGAGAGCTCTGTCACTGTCTCTCTGTTCCTGCTGGCTTGTGTGTCTGTAAATGTGTGTGCGTCGCTGTGTGCCTATCTGTCTCTGTGTCTGCACGTCTCCCTCTCTGTTTAGACACTACTGATAAGCATTGTGGATGCACTGGATGCATATTTTATCATTTATTATGATCAGATCATGTCTATCATATCTTAAATATCCTTTATATAGTTTAAATAAAATGTAATAGACTATTCTTTGTGCTTTCCTGCTTAATTTGTGGCACGCAGAGAAAATAGACCAGACAACAAAATTTTAGCTGTGTCCAGTGTGACCTTTCTGACCTCTCAACACAGGCGCGGAAAGAAAGCAGCCAGCATTTGTGGAAAATGGGCACACTTTACGGACGTTCAGCGTCCAGTGTGAACATAGCATAAATGCTGTCACACACTTTAACACTGATTTGACTGCTGCAGAGCTTTCTGTAGATTCTCTGTTGGAGCTCTTTTGGCTCAGCTGAGATTACAGTGTGTCAAAAAGCCTTTCTCGCCCTCCCCCCAGTTGATTTGTCTCGTTCTTTTCCAAAGCAGCAACGTTCACGATTCTCACAAATATCAAAGAGGTTTAAATTCCTGAGGTGTCCATGATCCTGTGTGTTTGTGAAAATATAATCTATACAGGTCCCCAGAAATGCAATGATTCTCTGGAAGGGCATATTAGCACTAACAGAAGGAACATCTTCTTATCAAAGTCTGTCTTAAAGTCACAGACTTGTTGAATGGAAGCCATGGAGAGTGTGTGACTGTGTATGAGTGCGGAGTTTGATCTGTCATGTTTGGAGAGGTGAAAGCAACTTAGTTGCTATTTGAAGGCATTAGTGGTGTATGTTGTGGCTGTTGAGAAGTATTTTTCAAATCATATTTTTTTAGGACACGTTAAAGCACCTTTGCCACGTTCAGGCCCACCGCAGGCCTCCCCTGCAGCCTGCAAGTAACAGCCAACAAAGCACTGGACATCTGTTCATTTCCAACACAGCTCAACAACCAGAACTCTAGTGGTCAGATTAACCCTTCAAAACCTGGATCAGTATTAATTTTCTTGAGCTGCATTCAGATGCCTTTCACAAGCGATGTAACCCTTTAAAACTGAGCAAATTGGCTTGATTTCTTTCAAAAACATGGGGGAAAAAAAGATTAATTTAGAAATGTCCCACAAATTGCAAGAAATTAATGAACGTTGACAAGAAAATGTCCTGAAAATTAGTTTAAAAAGTCGGGGACACTAATTAGAAAAAACGAGAAAAAAAAACTGCATCTATGAACATTATATATTTAAAATTACGTCAAAAAGTCACTACTATACTTGAAACAAAAAGTTTATTTATTTTCTTTTGCTTATTTTCAGGTAAATTTTTTGTATCTTTTCATAAACTGCCTGTTTTGTGCTATATGAGCTGCTCATATGATTTTGAAAGAAATCAAACCAATAACAGACTGATAACAGTTTAGTAGTTCAAATGCCTGTAGAAGAGCTACATCCACAGTTTGGTTCTCAGAGAGTCAGAAAGTAGCAGTTAATAGTTAATGATAAAAACAGCAGCAGCACAGCGTGGCAGTCTGTTTGTAGCTCAGTCACTGTAAGTGACTCAATTGCCAGTTAATGCATCTGCCCTCCTTTGGTGTTAGGTTTAGTCAAATATATTTGACCAAACTTGACTATAGTTTTTGTGTTTTTGTGTAAATTTAAGTAGCAGAATGACTGGCTGACGCAGTTCTACACAGATCAACAAATCCCATGTGCAGAACAAACCTACGATATGTTAGTCCATCTCTCAGTCCCATGCTCACTGGTTGCTGCTGAGGATGTAAATCTTTAAAAACACCTTTCCATTAATCTACAGTGAGTCAAAATAAAATACACTGATCAATGACCATCGGCTTGGTGTGTCAGGGCCTTAAAAATCTAGGAGTCTTCGAGGATGCTGCACTCCGAAATACCTCTGTCATGCTAATCTGAAGGTGTGTTTAGAAAAACTCATTTTGAGTGCTGGAGGTTACTCTTGCACAAACTGGACCATTCGTAAATTTGGAGCGCTGTTGAAATACACCATTCGGTTATTCTGGGAGTGTCAGAGCGCACTAGACACTGTCTGGGGAGACAGAGCAGCAGAATGCCAAACAGAGTGAGCATGTGATTAACTACACAGTTTGTATAGATAGAATGCTCCATTCCTTCAAAAATCAGCTCTCTCATTTTAGTGTAGAGTGTCAGATTAAATTAACAAGCATACCTTGAATAAGACTGAGAATCTGGCTCAGCATGTTAGCACAGCCATTATGGAGCCTTGCTTGTTTGACATCCTATCGTCCCCACCTCATCCTGACGAAATTTTGTTCTTCTTGTGTGACTTCGTAAAAAGTCGTATTAGCCAGCTGTGACCATGACGGTTTCCATTAACCTTCAAATTGTGAAAATCGAAATTGTGAATATAAAATAATGTAAACTCGTCAATTTTGAAAAAACTCCCATTCATCGCAAAAAAAAGTTTTTACACTTGTATGAGATGGTATTTCAGGTAATTCAAAAAAGACATATTGGAGAAAACTGCAATGAAAACACTTTTTTGGCTTTTCTAGGTCACAAGATGCTATGGCTACGTGCTTGTTGGTAGGAACTGGCTCCCTCATGATGCAGCAGGAGCGACAAGAGGTGTTATTGCACCACATAACAGTTAAGCATATTATCCACAATTCCTCTGTGAAATCATGGACTATCAGCTCTCAGAAATCCCTCATATGTGGCTGCTCCCACGTATAAGGGGCTTACCTTTCTATAATGGCTTCATAACACGCCTGTGTCGCCTTCGATTGGAAATAATGACGGCTAGTGCAGTGGCTGCAATAGAAATAAAGCTGCTGATGTTTTAAACATCCATCACCATGCTTCTTGGAATGTTATCACCAGAGGAGAAGTTCAGCAGAACATCACTCAGTGTAAACGCAGTCATCTCACAATTGTGTTTTGTCGATATTTCAAAAATATCACTTAAGGTTTGCGCAGATCTGTAATTGAAACCTAATTTTCAGTTTCACATTAATACTCCTGACAGTTTTGTGCCATTTCACAATTCAATAAAGGAATATCTATATTAAGGCCTGGCTTTCTTGTACCTTGTGGACACTAGAAATTCATCGGTCAGCTCTCCTTCAGATTAACAGCCATTCAGACCAATAGCTCAGTAGCTGGAAACCACAGAGACAATGCTTTGTAAAATGCTAAAAAAATGCATTATTGTCTTTCCAAGAAAAACTTTACAGATGACACACTTGCTGCTCGGCCCAATGGAACATGAACAGACAGACTTGCAGATGGACTTGCTCAGTATGAGAAGACTATACAGTGTGATAAATGCTGCCAGCTGTCCCGTAGAAAAGACATGGCCTGTAATCAATGTGACGGTTAGAGAAATACATCCGTTTGTCATTAATTCTTAAGTGAAAGGAACCTCTCTGTACATGAGCAGTTTGTATTGACCTCATGAAGTTGTACCTGAATGTGTAGCTGTACATACTCTGAGTGGGTACTTAACTATTTGTTGTGACTCCACTGTAACTCTCACACAACTTAATAATATTTAGTGCTTCTGGAAAGCGAGCAATAAAGCATGCTGTCAGAGTAGCTGTGGTCCATCAGGGGATAAACATTCTCCGCTGCGTGTTTATGACTCATATCTGTATCTAAACATGACTCGTCAGGCTCTATGTTGCTTATATTCCACATGTTCTGCTGCAATAACTCCTGTGTGAATCCCGGTTGTGTGAATAAAGTAAACTTATGAATAACAAAAGACATTGGTAGTGTTATTTATTATTTTTGGGTGGTGATGATGATGTCAATATTTGTCCAAATATCATAAGAAACATCATAGTGCTATTACTAAACAAAAATCACGAAAGACATCATGTTAGAGTACGTCGTCCAAAACTCATGACAAAAGTCTTAGTGAAGTACGTTGTCAAACTCATGAAAAACATCATAGTATAGTACAATGAAGAAAAATATAAATGCAACATTTTTGTTTTTGCTCCCATTTAACATGAGCTGAACTAAAAAAATCTAAAACATTTCTCTCAAATATTTTTCACAAATCTGTCTAAATCTGTGTTAGTGAGCTCTTCTCCTTTGCCGAGATAATCCATCCCACCTCACAGGTGTGGCATATCTAGATGCTGATTAGTCAGCATAATTATTGCACAGGTGTGCCTTAGGCCATCTCAGGGAAGCTCATCTGCATGCTCATCGTCCTCATCGGGGTCTCAACCTGACTGCAGTTCGTCGTCATAAATAAAAGGCCATTCTAAAATGCTCAGTTTTATCACACAGCACAATGCCACAGATGTTGCAAGTTTTGAGGGAGCGTGCAATTGGCATGCTGACTGCAGGAATGTCCACCAGAGCTGTTGCCCGTGAATTGAATGTTCATTTCTCTACCATAAGCCGTCTCCAAAGGCGTTTCAGACAATTTCGCAGTACATCAAACCGGCCTCACAACCGCCAACCACGTATAACCACACCAGCCCAGGACCTCCACATCCAGCAGGTTCACCTCCAAGATCGTCTGAGACCAGCCACCGGGACAACTGCTACAACAATTGGTTTGCATAACCAAACAATTTCTGCACAAACTGTCAGAAACCGTCTCAGGGAAGCTCATCTGCATGCTCGTTGTCGGGGTCTAAACCTGACTGCAGTTCGTCGTCTTAACCGACTTGAGTGGGCAAATGCTCACATTCAATGGTGTCTGGCACGTAAGAGAGGTGTTCTCTTCACAGATGAATCCCGGTTTTCACTGTTCAGGGCAGATGGCGCCCAGTGTGTGTGGCATCGTGTGGGTGAGCGGTTTGCCGATGTCAAAGTTGTGAATCGAGTAGATGGAGTGGCCCATGGTGGCGGTGGGGTTATGGTATGGGCAGGCGTATGTTATGGACAACAAACACAGGTGCATTTTATTGATGGCATTTTGAATGCACAGAGATACTGTGACCAGATCCTGAGGCCCATTGTTGTGTCATTCATCCACGACCATCACCTCATGGTTCAGCATGATAATGCACGGCCCCCTGTTGCAAAGATCTGTACACAATTCCTGGAAGCTGAACATCCCAGTTCTTGCATGGCCAGCATACTCACCAGACATGTCACCCATTGAGCATGTTTGGGATGCTCTGGATTGGCGTATAGTTCATCTTGATAACAAACAAAATAGTATACTATGTCGTCCAAATTATAGAACAACATAGAATAGTAAGTCAGAAACACCATAGTATAGTAAGTCGCCCAAAAATCATAAAAAACTATCATTTTACACTCGGTCGAGTGTACCCGAGCATTGACTCTGACTCACTGGCTTGCTCACATAAGTTGCCCGAATTGAGTGCTCGAGGCAAACAGTGCTCGTTTCAAGGAGCAGCCCGTGGCCTTACTGGGCGACACCATATTTTGTTCCGGTGCTCAACCCACTCACGGAGATTGGTGAGCATAATTAATGCCTTTCTATGAGGGATTCCTTCTACTCAGCACTTTATTGAATGATTTATTGTACTATCTGAATTATTCAGTATACTGTAGTTGCTGGATATAAGGTTTATTTACAAGGTCTATTCAGTGAATTGAAGCATTCTATTTTGCACTTGTGAAAAAAAAATTAAACAAAATGTTGTTTAATTTTATGAGCTAAATTGTTACATTTATAATTTGCACTGTTAAATGGCATGTACACAAAAAATAAGTTAAGATGCAGATAAAAGGAATTTGCAGTATTTCATATTATTTTAATTTAAAAAGTTGATGTTAATATAGATTCCATAATGTTAAAAACAGGTAAAACAGACTGTTTAAATTTGTATCTCCTGATATTTTTCTGACCCTGTCTGTTGACAGGTCAGGTTTTTTGTGTTAGTTTGTTTCTTCGTGTGGACCCGTCCAGTGAGATAGATGGTGAGCCTTCCCACCTGGATCTAGAGAGAGACCAAGATATCCTGTGGTCACTGGACAGGTTTTTCTGGACTCTGACTCTGCGGTGTGGCAGGACCAGTATCTGCAGACACCCTCACACTCAGCCCCACATACAACCCGTCCCTTTCTTCAATCATATCATCCACATATACACTTAACCATCTTCCATGGAACTCTGAATCCCCCATACTTACCCTGTTTTGGACATCCCAAGAACCTTGGACTTATTCTTACTTTTTTGACTTTTTCTTTGGACTCGATCCGACATACTACCTCTTTATTCCCTGGAACTGTACATTGGTGGCTAATGTATAGGATATTCTCCTTAAGTGAATGGTTTTTGTAATATAAACTGATATTAAGTTTATTTTGGTTATTGTGAACTGTGAATTGGATCAGAAACACTTGAATTTGAAGTAACACAAAATTCAGGTGAAATGGGTGTACCCGAGAAAGAATTGATATGGCCATCGGATACCTGATAATTGCCTTTGTGATATAATACCACCCTGTTGCACTGTGAAGCATGTTTCCATTTTTCTACTAAAGCCTTTATATTTCTACATTTACGTTCTTGCCTCTTGAGTCTCATTTAAACACTCCACTGTACTCCAGCAGCCGAACCTACTGGTCCATCTAAATCTTAATTGAAGTAATACTCTCCATACCCTCAAAATGTTACGTATAGTATGTCGTCCATTATCATAAAAAACGATGTAGTATAGTATGTCATCCAAAAATCATAAAAACAACATTAATATGTTGCGCAAAAATCTATCCATGTCTCTATCTAATCTTGCTATATTATAATGTATAAAACTAGTAATGAAAGTTTAGAAATAAATAATAATAATAATAATAGATAAATAAATACATTTTATTTCTATAGCGCATTTCTAAACCAGAATTACAAAGTGCTCCACAATACCAAACTACAATGTAAGAAAACAAAGTACAACATCATTCACATAAAATACAACGTGAGTCATATGTTATATTTATTGTATTTTAGATACATTTTAAAAAATAAATTCGCTTCTTCGTGGCAATAATTGGAACTAAGAGGAAAGTGCATTTATTCTTTTTTTTTTACAGCCTAATTGATATGATTGATAACAAAATATAGGCTGTTATTCAGTTAGTATACAAACATAACACACACAAACAAACAACCAAAATACCATACACTTGAATATTAAAACATGTCAGTGCTCTTTAATGGACAAAGTATGTTACTACATCACACTTATTAAATTAGCTCAGATTTTACTCTGTCATTTCTTTTTCAACAGACGCATCTGCTGATACTGGTTTAACCTGTTTCGGGACAACTTCACCTGATTTAACGGCCAAAACGATATATCACTCAATTTTACGTGCCTTAATTTGTTCTGCAATATCGCAATCAGTGTCTAAACTGTATGACTCTACAGCTCAGTGATATTTTCTGGAATATCCATCCATCCATTTTCTTCCGCTTATCCAGGGTCGGGTCGCGGGGGCAGCAGCCTAAGTGGCCTCCTCAGCCACTTCATCCAGCTCTTCCCGGGGGATCCTGAGGCGTTCCCAGGCCAGCTGTGAGACATAGTCTCTCCAGCGTGTCCTGGGTCTTCCCCAGGGCCTCCTACCGGTGGGACATGCCCTGAACACCTCACCAGGGAGGCGTCCTGGAGGCATCCTAATTAGATGCCCGAGCCACCTCATCTGGCTCTTCTCAACCCGGAGGAGCAGCGGCTCTACTCTGAGCTCTTCCCAGATGACCAAGCTTCTCACCCTATCTCTAAGGGAGAGCCCAGCCACCCTACGGAGGAAGCTCATTTCGGCAGCTTGTACCCGCAATCTTTTTCTTTCAGTCACTACCCAAAGCTCGTGACCATAGGTGAGGGTAGGAACGAAGATCGACAAGTAAATCAAGAGCTTTGCCTTTCGGCTCAGCTCTCTCTTCACCACAACCACGAGATCGGAGCAGAGTCCGCATTACTGCAGATGCTGATCCGATCCGCCTGTCGATCTCCCGCTCCATCCTTCCCTCACTCGTGAACAAGACCCCGAGGTACTTAAACTCCTCCACTTGGGGAGAATCTCGTCCCCAATCCGGAGGGGGCACTCCACCCCCTCCAAGAACCATGGCCTTGGATTTGGAGGTGCTGATTCTCATCCTGGCTGCTCCACACTTGGCTGCGAACCGATCCAGTGAGAGCTGAAGGTCACGGCCTGATGTAGCCAACAGGACCACATCGTCTGCAAAGAGCAGAGACCCAATTCTGAGGTCACCAAACCGGACCCCCTAAACACCCTGGCTGCGCCTAGAAATTCTGTCCATAAAAGTTTTGCACAGAATCGGTGACAAAGGGCAGGACTATCCAGTGGACCCTCCTCTCTAGTACCCCCGAAGTGACCTTACCAGGGAGGCTGAGGAGTGTGATCATCCTGTAGTTGGAACACACCCTCCGGTCCCCCTTCTTAACAAGAGGGACCACCACCCCAGTCTGCCAGTCCAAGGGCACTGCCCCCGATGTCCACGCAATGATGCAGAGTCGTGTCAGCCACAACAGCCCCACAACATCCAGGGCCTTGAGGAACTCCGGGCGGACCTCATCCACCCCCGGGGCCCTGCCACCGAGGACCTTTTTGACCACCTCGGCAACCTCAGCCCCAGAGATAGAGAAGCCCACCCCCGGGTCCCCAGGTACTGCTTCCTCACCAAGGTGTGTCGGTGGGATTGAGGAGGTCTTCGAAGTATTCCTTCCACCGATCCACAACGTCCCGAATCGAGGTCAGCAGCATCCCATCCCCACCATACACAGTGTTGACAGAGCACTGCTTCCCCTTCCTGAGATGCCGGATGGTGGTCCAGAACCTCTTCGAAGCCGTCCGGAAGTCATTCTCCATGGCCTCACCGAACTCCTCCCACACCCAGGTTTTCGCCTTGGCGACCACCGCAGCTGCATTACGCTTGGCCTGTCGGTACCTGTCTGCTGCCTCCGGAGTCCCACAGGCCAAGAAGGCCCGATAGGACTCCTTCTTCAGCTTGACGGCACCCCTTACCGCCGGTGTCCACCACCAGTGGCAGCTCCAGAGTGGAAGAGAGTCCATCCCCTCTTGAGAAGACTGGTTCCGGAGCCCACACTGTGTGTCAAGGTGAGGCCGACTATATCTAGTTGGAACTTCTCAACCTCGCGCACCAGCTCAGGCTCCTCCCCCACCAGAGAGGTGACATTCCACGTCCCCAGAGCTAGCTTCTGCAGCCGAGGATCGGACCACCAAGGTCCCCGCCTTTGGCTGCCACCCAACTCACATGGCACCCGACCCCTATGGCCCCTCCTACGGGTGGTGAGCCCATGGGCAGGAGGTCCCATGTCACCTCTTCAGGCTGTGCCCAGCCGGGCCCCATGGGTAAAGGCCCGGCCACCAGGCGCTCACCATCGAGCCCCACCCCCAGGCCTGGCTCCGGGGGGGCCCAGTGACCCGTGTCCGGGCGAGGGAAACACTGGACCATTTGTCTTGTTCATCATAAGGGTCTTGTGAGCTACACTTTTTTTGTCATAAAATACAATATGTGAGTCATATGTTATATTTATTGTATTTTAGATACATTTTAAAAATAAATGTATGCTTCTGTACTTCGTGGCAATAATTGGAACTGAGAGGAAAGTGCATTTATTCTTTTTTTACAGCCTAATTGATATGACTGAATATAGGCTGTTATTCAGTTAGTATACAAACACAACACACACAAACAAACAACCAATATCGGCTGATATATCTGTCTGCTCTGCTGACATAAGGGTCATATGGTGATGCAACGGAAAATTCAGTATTGGCAGAGATGTCTGTCAAAAAGCACGACTGATATTTGGGTCAGGCCAATAAATGAGCCTATATTTTCTTGGAACAAATAAATCAATATCAGTAGAGACATCTGGCAGTTTTCTAGAAAAGTTTCTTGCTTCTTATTGACAAAGTTATATATATTTTAAGATGATTTTTTTCTCAGTTTATTTAACAGTGAGAGCCACAAATTTCACCCTCACAGTGGCATCATTACGATCCATACTGTGGGGATTGTGTACTGTATGTATATTAAAAATGTCCCCACAGTCTGTATAGAGGAAGCTCATATGTTTCAGTTGCGATCATGTCGTGATGTTCTGCATGTGTGAAACAAAGAGATCCAGTCTGTTGTCTGACATTCAGTGAAATGACTTCCATGTGTTTATTTCAGAATCCTCATTTAAGGCGTTTATGAGACACTGCATAAAGATGAAAACGGACAATTGGGGGATGTCAGTACAAATCAATGCTCCATTGTGTCATGGCAAGTCTGCAACCTGAAAAAAACGACATAATATAGTATGTCGTCCGAAAATTGTCAAAAATCAAACCATCAAAGTATAGTATGTCATCCAAAAATCATAAAAACAACATACTAAAAAAAATGTTATAGTTGGGGTAGTCAGACCCTCAGGAAAGCTGCCCAGCCTAGCAGATTTTTTTTCCTAGTGGCCACTTGCAATATTGCAGCAAAAAAATCCCCTGCAGCCCAAAACCATTTGCCCATAGACGACCCCTGCAAGGGAGATGTCTGTTAAATTGTTGACAGGACGCCTCCAACTGCAAACAAGGTCAATTATGACTCATTCTGAATGAATTCATTCTGAATGTTGGAGCGATGGTGTTTTTATATTTCTAAAACTCCTCTCTAGCTGGGAAGAGCAATTTAAGAATCTATGACATCATCACAATGTTGGGAACCGGTGGGCGGGTCCAGGGGGAGAAACACTATTGTGCATATTCAGTGACCCAGAAGTTAGAAAAGTTCTTTGTTGTATGCACCAGACGAGCAACTCCATAGGAATGGATAGGCACCATCTTTGGTCTGCTGTCTGGGTTTTATTGAAGGCCTCGGCCCGTCTTTGTACACAGTCTGTGGTCTCTTCAGGTACAGATTGTGGCGTTTCAAAGCATAACGACAGAAAATCTCGCTTTGCAACAAAAGTAAAACTTGAATACAAAGAGTAGATTTTTGAAGCCTTTCCAAAACCCCTACTTAAGATGATCCAAAACACTTTCAAACACCAAAACCTAAACAAAAAGCAGCATCTAAACCCAGGTGGAGGTGTAGACAAGAGGAGGTGGCTGAGTGTGGTGCAGGAGGAGTGAAGGAGTCTCCGTGTGTCTGCAGAGACTGTGTCAGATCCAGATGAACACACAGGGGTGATAGTGGACTGGACATCAGTGAAGATGATCTCACAGCAGCTCAGACTGCAGCTCTGAGACTCATCTGCCCTTGTTGTGATTCCTCCGTCATTCACTGCTGGATGAAGCTTTCACTTCCACCTGATGAGAGAAGATTAATATTAATAGATTAGAAGAGGTCATAGAAGATTAATAATATTATTTTTATAAACAGACAAATGTAACCACTAGTACAGTTATAACCAACTTATGGTCCGTGGGCAAAATCTGGCCCCCGATTAGTGCAAAGAAACACCCTAAAAACCCTAAGAGTGCTTAAAATCCTTAGAACATCCTAAAATCCTAGTAATGTCCTAAAATTCTTGAAACATCATAAAATCCTAAAAATCATAGAAATGTCCTAAAATGGAAGAACGATTTCAAAGCAACATTTAGAACATGTTATTGAGGTCTGAGATTACAGAACATATTTTTTTTTATGAAAATGTAATTTGATGTGACCTCACATTTTAACATGTTTTGATGTTTATAAGAGATGTTACCTTAACTGTAAGAACATTCTGGGAACTAAAAGAAAACTTGCCATTACTAAATCATTGCACTGGTTGCATTGTACCATTCTCAGAACCTTTTTAGAACCAAAAATTGTTAGCTGGGAATGGATGAGGAATGGCTGATTGATGAAGTTGAACTGAATATGAATCTTATTGCATAATGGAAACCTAAATAAGGAGTCAGCTGGCTGGAGGGAGATCACAGGCAGCTGATCAACAACCATATATAATCAATATAGCTAACAAGCAACTTGCTGTTAGCTATATTGATTATCATCTCCAGTAAATATGACAAAAAAAAGTACAAACATATAAAGATAGTAAGCACTCATTGGTCTTTCAGGTGTCAGTTGGATCTCGAGCACACAGCTGTTGGTTTGTTTACATGATGCAAGAGACGTTCATATTAAATGGATTCACTGTGGACTAATTCCAACCTTCTACTTACTCCAGAGTCTCCAGTCTGCAGTGAAGACTGTCCACAAGATCACACAGAGGCTTCACTCCTGAATCCTGCAGCTTGTTTCCTCTCAGCTGCAGCTCTGTCAGATGACAGGGGTTTGACTCCAGAGCTGAGGCCAGATAAGCACAGCTGATCTCTGACAAACTGCACAGACTCAGTCTGTGAAAGAATAAAAAACATGAAAACATTAGATGACAAGTTTGAAAAAAGTCATAAAAGCAAAGTGTGTTTAGTTTAAAATTCTAGTATTCAGTCACTAAAGGTTTCATATAGCTTCATAAAAATGTTGGAAAAAGCAAATACTGAATATATTTGTTATTGTGTGATATTTCAAAACAGAGATGATTATTTTTTAAATTGTACTTATGTATTTTCTATTATGATTTATTTAATATGTGGAATAAAAGATAAAAGTCAAGTGTTCAAGAGGTTCAGAGGGAATTATACAGTGATGGATTTTTCTTGTTACAGTTACAGTTTTAACCCTTTGAAACCTGGACCAACATCACTTGTATAGTGCTGCATTAAGACACCTTTCACAAGTATTTAAACCTTACAACTCTGTGCAAATTGGTTTGATTGCTTTCAAAAACACTGTCAAAAGGTCATGCGCAACTTGGTATGAAATGTCACGGAAACTGCAAGAAATTAGTAGATTTAGTTTCCAGGTACTTTTTACCAATGCCTTGTTAATTTTTGCATAATTTCCTCTTTAGTTACTCAGTGTCTTCTTATTGATTTTGATAGTAATCAAGCCAATTTGCTCAGGTTTCAAAGGGTTAAATATGTTGTAGCTATACATTGCTCTGTCACAGTCAATTGACTAAACCACTGAAGAAGAAAACAGACTTTAGCATTAAAATACTCTGTGTAAATCAGTGTAATATCAGCCTCATGTCTGAAGTATGGCATAATATTAACCTCAGCACAGAAAAAAGAAAAATTACCTTTGGAATATCCTGTTAGACTTTTGTCTGACATTTTGCATAAGTGGCGTTTTTGGAGTTCTGCCCGAAAACATGATTTGTGAGGTCAGTGAGACTACTGACCACAAAATTCTAATCAGTCCATTCTTGAGTCCAGGTTGACATTTGCACCAAATTTGAGGAAACTCCCTCACGGCCTTCTTGTGATATTGTGTGTTTAAGAGAATTAGATGAATGCAAGGTCACAGTGTCCTTGACCTTTGACCAACAAATTCTAATCAGGGTATTGTTGAGTTCAGGTGAAAGTTTTTGCCAAATTTGAAGATATTTCCTAAGGGTGTTCTTGAGATGTTGCATATTCTGACAGCATAATGCCTTCAGTCAAGGCTATCACTGGTGCAGAGTTATATGTCTGCAGTTATGTGTTACCACAACTTTCACATCATATTAATCTCAGCACTGACGTTACAAAAAAAAGCATCTGACCTCAGAGTCTCCAGTCTGCAGTGTGGACTCTCCAGAAAACCACACAGCAGCTTCACTCCGGAATCCTGCAGGTCGTTGTTGCTCAGCTCCAGAGTTGTCAGATGGCAGGGGTTGGACCCCAGAGCTGAGGCCAGAGACGCACAGCTGATCTCTGACAAACTGCACTCACTGAGTCTGAAGACAGAGTACATGACATGATAAAAATCCACTTATAATCCAATCAGATGTGTTCAGGCTTAGAATATGTAGTTCAACATTACCACATCCTTATCAATACACTTTTTCCTAAAATGAGCAGAATGACTTCATCAATATTCAGGTTAGTTAGATGGACGGAAAGACAGACGGATGGACAGATTGATAGACAGATAGATAGTTTCTTTCAAAAACACAATTCTTTGGTGATCACAGTATAAATTTATACAAGAAACATGTATTCGTACATAAATTCAATTAAATTGTTAATGAAACATATTAGATCTGTAGCAGTAACAGCCAGTGAACTGACCCCAGAGTCTCCAGTCTGCAATGTGGACTCTGGAGTGCTGCAGACAGCAGCTTCACTCCTGAATCCTGCAGCTTGTTTCCGGTCAGGTCCAGCTCCGTCAGGTGGGAGCAGCTCAACCTCAGAGCTGAGGCCAGAGAAGCACAGCTGACCTCTGACAAACTGCAGTCCCTCAATCTGAATAAAGATAATATATATTTGTTCAAAAACCTAAAGCAACGTGACAGAAATGTGCTGTTGATAACAACTTTCTGCCCCTCCACATTTCACTAAGAGCTTGCTATTGTTACTAGCCATTCAAGTCAAATCTACTCTGTAAGAATTACAAGAACTGTGGTCCAGTGTTTAAATACTATGTCTTCAAGTCAGGTTGTCCAAGTTCACTGTGACTTTAAGTGTTCCTTTTTAATTAACGACAACATGTAATCAGTTCTGACCCAAAAGGTAAGGGAAGGGAAGGGAAGGGAAGGGAAGAGATGGGATGGGATGGGATGGGATGGGATGGGATGGGAAGGGATGGGATGGGTTATGACATACACGCAGATTTGTGTGTTTATTTTTGCCTTTGCTATATTGTGATTAATTCACTAGAAATAAAAGCATGCTGTCCGTTTAATGACTGAAGAAGGATAGACTCTAGCATGAAGATGCTCAGGTATGTTAAGATGAGAGCACCCTAATAAAAATGAAAAACTCTTTCGTTTTTGTGTTTAAAAAATGCTGCATTCATATGATAACATTGTGAAAATGTTCCTTGTGTACACACATCCACAAAAACAACTGAAAACATTGTAGTATGTATGTGTAACTTTGTAATGACACACCATAGAAGAACACTACGCACCTGTGCAAAGTACAGCTGTTACATCACCGTTCTCACAGGATAAGTGCATTGCCACTTAACAAAGCAACAGAAGATTGCACTCTAGGTTTCAAAAGTTTGCGTTTTCAGGCTCCCAGGTGTTGTGTGAATTAAAGGCCAAACCACAACAAAAGTTCACTGTTTCATGCAAGAACTGTTGCCTTGTTGCCACAGCTTTCACATCATATGAGTCTCAACACAGAACAAAAAAAATTAAAGAAAAAACAAAAACAAAAGGTGCCTTACCTAAGAGTCTTCAGTCTGCAGTGTGGATTCTCCAGAAAACCACAAAGCTGCTTCACTCCTGAATCCTGCAGCTTGTTGTCACTCAGCTGAAGCTTTCTCAGATGGCAGGGGTTAGACTTTAGAGCTGAGGCCAGAGAAACACAGCTGATCTCTGACAAACTGCAGCTCCACAGTCTGAATAAAGAATGAAACATGTAACTTTAGAAGACAACGTTCCTGCTCCAAAGCATTTAGTGTTTAATAATGTGTTCAGAGCTGAAGAAGGTTTAGAATGTATAAGTTTAGAATGGAAAGTCTTAATCCAACAGAATGCAGCTTTAAAAAAGTAATGCTCTCCATTATAAATCACAACATGCTGCTACTTCAATAAAGACAGAGTGACTTCACCTCTTAAATTCTGTCACCTCCATTGGCTCCATCTACACAAACTCAAACTCGTGTCATGTCTACACACACTCAAAAACCCACAGAAAATGAATTTAGACTCCACTCAAGAGTCAGAAATTGTCAAAGATGTCAAAATGGTTCAGGATGAAGTTTGGGAATACGTGATCAAAGTCTACATTTTTCTTCTTGGAATAGTGGAGTCATAAAATGAACGCATCTCCTGTTAAAATCATTCAATTATACAGCTTCCTAGAAATATCGGACAAAGCAAATATGCAAAAATATTTGATATTGTCTGTTAATTTATTCATTACCTGTACCCATCCATCCATCCATCCATCCATCCATCCATCCATCCATCCATCCATCCATCCATTGTTATCTGTTTATCCAGGGCCAGGTCTCAGGGACAGCAGGCTGAGCTAAGCCATCCCTCCCTAACAACGCTTCCCAGCCCCTCCTGGGGGAGCCCTGAAGCATTCTTAGGCCATACGAGATATGTAATCCCTCCAGCGCATTCTTGGTCTGCCCTGGGCCCTCCTGCCAGTTGGCCATGCCCAGAACACTTCTAACGGAAGGCGCCCAGGAGGATCCTGATCAGCTACCTGAACCACCTCAACTGGACCCTTTTGATGTAAAGGAGCAGCGGCTCTACTCCGAGCCCCTTCTGGATGTCCAAGCTCCTCACCCTATCTCGAAGGCTGAGCCCAGCCACCCTGCAGAGAAAACTCATTTCGGCTGCTTTTATCCGCAATCTCATCCTTTCAGTCACTACCCAGAGCCCATGATCATAGGTGTGGGTTGGAACATACTGTAGATAGACTGGTAAATCAAGACCCTTTTTTTTTTTTAATACTTCATTTTTATGGAAATGCCCAAATATACAAGAGAACATGTTGAAGCAGTCAGTTGGTCACTTATACATTCATTCCGATATCATGCAATAATGGCTCAGACATCAGCTTGTGAAGTCAAAAACACAATCCATTTTCCCAGTATTGCAAAAATGTATCCACCCCGAGATTTAGCGAGAAAGTCATTCTCTCCATATTCTGTATAGTATTCACAATATCTATCCAGTCAGTCACTGCTGGAGGAACTGCCTGCAGTCACTTTGGTGTTACAGCTTTCTTGCTGGCCACTAGTAGTATCTTTAACAGATACCTGTCTTGCATTAATGGATAAGCTGCGACATTTCCCAGATAGATTGCAGGAAAGGAGAACTCAATTCCAACACCAAAAAATTGAGAGCTTTGCCTTCTGGCTCAGCTCCTTCTATACCATGACAGTCCGACGCAACTCCTACATCACTGCGGACCCTGCACTAAATCGCCCATCCATCTAATGCTCCATTCTACCCTCAACAAGACCCCGAGATGCTTGAACTCCTTTGCTTAAGGCAGCAACTCTCTCCCAACCCAGAGGAGACAATCTACCGTTTTCCTGCAACCATGAACCATGGCCTCAGATTTGGAGGTGCTGACTCTCATCCTGACCGCTTCACACTCGGCTGCAAGAGGAGATGTGTTTGGTTTTATGCCAAGTATGCAGACACATCTCTCACTTTGGTCATACAAGGACCAGATCCCATTCAGGTCTTACAGATAGAGACAGACACACATTCACACCTATTTAACAAAACAAACAAATTAGCCTGCATGTCTTTGGACTCAGGGCATATTCTTGGAGCATATCCTCAGGGCGTATCCTTGGGACATATCCTCAGGGCGGGAAGTATCCTTGGGCAAGATACTGAACCCCAAATTGCTCCAGATGCTGCGTCATCAGCGTGTGCGTGAGTATGAATGATTACTGAGTAGCAGGTGGCCTCTGTCACCAGCTTGTGTGAATGGGTAAATGTGACATGTAGTGTGAAAGTGCTTTGAGTGGTCAGAAGACTAAATGGTAAATGCATAGCGCTTTTCTACTTTGGGAGGTAGCAGGAGAACCAGGAGAAAACCCACACTGACACAGGGTTTTGTTGTGAGGGGACACTGCTAACCACTGCCCAAACATGTCCCCCTGACAGTTAGTATAGAGGGCATTTGTATGTTTTATCAATGTGTTTTCATTACCATTTATTTGAATAAACATGATGGGAAATAAAGCATGAAGACCCTCAGTGTGGAGCAGCATAGAGGTTAAAAAAAGTGTCTGACCTCAGAGTCTCCAGTCTGCAGTGTGGACTCTCTAGAAAATTACACAGCAGCTTCACCTCTGAATCCTGCAGCTTGCTGTTGTTGCTCAGCTCCAGCTCTGTCAGATGGGAAGGGTTGAGCCTCAGAGCTGAAGCCAAACATGCACAGCTGATCGCTGACAAACTGCAGTGACTCAAACTGAAAATGGTACAATTTTTAAATTAAAATCATGCAAAACTTTTTTAAAAAATCCCCAAACACTATAGCCTAACTTCCCTTGGAAAATTTCTGACCTTTTGAAAGCCTACCCTTAGCTCTGGTTTAATTCACACAACACCACTTCAGGTGTGTGAGTTTTCTCTGCAGCAACCATATCAGCTTCTGGTGATCCGGACAGTTCATAACGTTACCTTTATTGAGCTTTGCATTCTTATATTTCTTTTCTATATCTTACCTCTCTCTCTCTGTTTACACAGAAGCTCACACTGTCTGCAGCATGTTTTTATCTGCTACCATCGATCTGCAACAACTTTATTCACATCCCTCATCAGTGCTGACATCATCTTCATCGATCACCCCTGACAAACATTTTATTTCTGTACTTTTATTTCTCTAACTAATATTCAGCCATGTGAAAAGACAGAACATTTCTGAAATCTTAAAAAGTATTTTCATGTCTGCTCAGACAAATCATGTTAAAGTGTGAACATTTCAGTCAGTGAACTAACCTGAGAGTCTCCAGTCTACAGTTTGAACTCTCCAGTCCAGCAGACAAAAGTTTCACTCCTGAATTCTGCAACTTGTTGTGACTCAGGTCCAGCTCTCTCAGATGGGAGGGGTTGGACTTCAGAGCTGAGGCCACGACTTCACAGTGAGTGTCTGAGATTCCACAGCGAGAAAGTCTGTCAAGACACATAAATGACAAAATATCTTAGCTTTTTTTTTTCAAAGGTTGACTGCTTTGGGGCTGCTGATGGGTCACAGTTGCGATGACCTTAACTTGAGCTGAGGTTTTTTTTAAGAAGAGCATGTAATATTGTGTAACATCCTGCATGCAAACTATGAAATGACTCCTCAACCATTACAAAAAAATAGCAATATTTGCATAAAAGCAGTTCTTTAGGTCTTTAGAAATCTCCTAAAAGATTATAGATGATACAGATCTTATTTAAAACTCTTAAGTACTGCAGTAAAAAATAGGGTATTACTTGCATGTCTGATTGTATAAGAAGCCTTGTGTTACTCATATAACAAAAGGTGAGTTTCCATTGCAGATTTGAATAAACTTAAGTGATATTTTCAAATGTCATTAAAACACAATTACAAGATGACTGTGTTTCCACTGAGTGGTGTTCTGTGACTTCTCCTCTGGTGATAACATTCCAAGAGGCATGATGATGGATGTTCAAAACATTAGCAGCTTTATTTCTATTGCAGCCACCACACTAGCCGTCATTATTTCCAATCCAAGGTCACGTAGGCATGTGCGGGATGATTCGCTCAACTTTTGAAGAGTTGTGCGATGCAATAACACCTCTTGTAGCGCCTGCTGCACCATGCCGGAGGGAGCCAGTTCTTACCAACAAGCACATAGCCATAGCATAATGTGACCTAGAAAAGACAAATAACTGTTTCCATTGCAGCTTTGTAGAATATAGCTTTTTCCAATTGCCTGAAGTACAACCTCATGCGAGCGTAAAAAGCGTAAAAAAATTTTTTTAATTGACTTCTTTCCATTAGGCATATTTTATAATACTGCATATCATTTTAGTATTTTAATTTGCTTAATTTGAGGATTGATGGAAATCTGCTTAAAGACTTTACTACATGCACTTATAACTGCAGTGAGACAGGGACACACTCGTCTTACACCAGCCACAGCCTGAGAGACATCACCATACACTCATACATACACTCATACACCCATACATTCTGATACGGGATTCGAGGTGACTGAGATCATAGCAGTGAGTGGACACACCCTAAAACGACGTACTGTCTGATCAAACCAACTCACACAGGCCGCCAAAGAGACTGTTATCAGACTTTCATTTCACTGGAAACACAGAGTTCATGATGCTAAGCAGCTGGTCTGCGCAAAACATGAATACCAGGTCTCCAGAGTAGCAAACTGGTATTGAGGTAAATGTTGAAGTGTTGCTAGGCAACAGCGGTCAATTCCAGGGATTGCAAAATTTAATCTGTTGTCACCCATTACTGCTAGCTTATAAACAGTATTTGTAGGACTGTTATATGATAGCAATATCACACTCAAGGTGGTGCTGTTGTACCGTATATCATCATGGCTGTGACTATCTTCAGCACTTCAGGACTAGTCCTGACAATGGCGGCACATGTAGATGCAGCTGCCAGTAGCTCCTCAAGTCCTTGCTACTTTTTTGCTATATTTTTCTATATTTGCAACTCCATGGACCCTTCTGCTGAAGCATGACTTTTCAACAATAGAGAAGCACTTATTAACATCGGGAAAATGTTGATAAGTGCAGACTGCAACAGGATCCCCACCAACAGCATATGCTGAGCGGCCAGAGAGACCAGAAGGGAGAAATGAGACCGAAAGCCCTGGAGGAAGAGAAAGGAGGAGAGCTGACATCAGAGTGAGGGTGACCCGACTTGAACCAAGAACTTCTCCTCTACCAAGCCTTCTTCTTGCTGATGCTCGCAGAAGAATAAAGTGGATGAGCTGAGATTGGCTCCTCAGCAACAGGAAATCAGAGACTGCTCTGAGCGTTAACCCCTAACATCATGGAGCAAGCTGTTGCACTGGATGGGCAGATCTTGTTCAGAGCAGACAGGTGACAAGACTCTGATGCAAATTCAAACTATACACTGCAGGAATTGAATGATGCCACCAGCAGCAACATGCCAAGCAATTGGATGGAATTTTCATAGTAGCTGGTGATGAGCTGAAGGTATTAAGATGTTGCAGGATCAAGGACAAATTTTAAAATCATTTTTGACTGATAAGTCTATTTTTTACTTTATACCTTGCACTTGTCCTGTGGCCTCGTGCCTATGATTGAATCTCAGCAGTGATGATATACAGTACAACATCACTCCCTCTAGTGTGATATTGCTTAACCAACAAGTAGAACAGTATTTTAAGAATAATTAGAATTTTATAGTGTGCATATAATTCAACTCCTAATAAACAAATCTACACTGACTTAAAATGTTAATCACATCAGACTTACAGGGCCTTTCTGCAGTTTCTCACAGCTGGAATCAGTCTGAGTCGTCCCTCCGCTGATGCGGTGTACTTCTTCAGGTCCAATTCATCCAGAACCTCCTCTGACATCTGCAGCATGTAGGCCAGAGCTGAGCACTGAATTTCAGAGAGTTTCTTCTCTGATCTGTTGTCTGACTTGAGGAACTCTTGGATCTCCTGATGCACTGAGTGGTCGTTCATCTCCGTCAGACAATGGAAGATGTTGATGCTTCTGTCAGGAGAGATCTCCTCTCTGTTCATCTCCTTCAGGTTTTTGATGGCTCTCTGAATGTTTTTTGGATTGCTCTTTGTCCAACCCAACAGGCCTCCTAACAGTCTCTGGCTGGACTCCAGAGAGAGGCCATGAAGGAAGCGCACAAATAAGTCCAGGTGACCATTTTTACTTTCAAGTGATTTCATCATTACTCTCCTCAGGAAGACATCCAGGGATGAGTCAGTGTAATTGATATAATTGCAGTATTCATCTCCGTTTTTTTCAAAATACTTAGAAAACTTGAGAAAATACTTTGAGTTTGGGTCTCTGTGTTTGTAGTTCCAGTCTTTTCCCAGGAAATTCTCCAGTACCTCTGTGTTTCTCTTGGTATAACAGTGAAACATGTAGAGCGCAGCCAGAAACTCCTGAACACTAAGATGGACGAAGCAGTAGACTGTTTTCTGAAAGATCACACTCTCTCTTCTGAAGATCTCTGTACAAACTCCTGAGTACACCGAGGCCTCTTTGACATCCAGACCACAATGCTCCAGGTCTTCTTGGTAGAACATGATGTTTCCTTTTTCCAGATGTTCAAACGCCAGCCTCCCTAGCTTCAGAAGAACTTCCCTGTCAGCCTCTGTCAGCTCCTGTGGACTTGTCTCGTCATACTTGTGTTTCTTCCTCTTTGTGTGAACCAGCAGGAAGTGTGAGTACAGGTCAGTCAGGGTCGTTGGCAGCTCTCCTCTCTGCTCTGTAGTCAACATGTGCTGCAAAACTGACGCAGTGATCCAGCAAAAGACTGGGATCAGACACATGATGTGGAGGCTCCTGGATGTCTTGATGTGTGAGATGACTCTGCTGGACAGCTCTTCATCACTGACTCTCCTCCTGAAGTACTCCTCCTTCTGGGCATCACTGAAGCCTCTTACTTCTGTTATCCTGTCAACACATGCAGGAGGGATCTGATTGGCTGCTGCAGGTCTGGAAGTTATCCAGATGAGAGCAGAGGGAAGCAGATTCCCCTTTATGAGGTTTGTCAGCAGCACATTCAGTGACAACTTTTGTGTGACATCAACCAAGACCTCATAGTTGTGGAAATCTAGTGTAAGTCTGCTTTCGTCCAGGCCGTCAAAGATGAACAAAACTTTACAGACAGCGAGCTCCTCTGCTGTGACCTTCTGTAATGTTGGATGGAAAACATGGATCAGTGTGAGAAGACTGCACTGCTCATCTCTGATCAAGTTCAGCTCCCTGAACGAAAGCAGAACCACTAGACTGACATCTTGGTTTTCCAAACCTTCGGCCCAGTCCAGAGTGAACTTCTGCACTGTGAAGGTTTTTCCAACGCCAGCAACACCGTTTGTCAGAACAACTCTGATGTGTCCCTGTTGGTCAGGTAAGGCTTTAAAGATGTCGTGGCACTTGACTGGAGTGTCATGGAGGGTCTCCATCTTAGAAGCTGTCTCAAGCTGCCAAACCTCATGTTGGGTATTAACCTCTTCAGTCTGTCCCTCTGTGATGTAGAGCTCAGTGTAGACCCTGTTTAGGAGGGTTCCACTTCCTGTTTCAAGATGTCCTTCAGTCACACGTTCATATCTTCTCTTCAGACTGATCTTATGCTCATCTACAACCTCCTGCAGATCAACTGCTGAAAAAGAAGAAAACAAATGTAAGACTTAAGACAATTTTGGGAATCTGGTAATTATTTCCACGAAACCAACACACAAAAATAAAGAAATGTTTTTAAATTCTAGGATTTTTATAAAAACATTTTTATGACATCAGCAGAAATATGTAAAGTCTTACTTTGTACAATGCTGGTCTGACTGCTGGTCTGCAGTCCAGGTCTTCTTCTGGATCTTTGTCCACACTGAGGACAGGGGGAATCTCCTGTTGAAGCAGACTGGTCCCAGTATGACGTGTTGCTGGTGGAGACTGGATCCTTCAGGATGTCCTGACACAAAGCACAGCAGGACAGCTGATGCTCCACAGAGTCGTGGCTCCTCTTCTTCTCTCTGTGGAGAATACTTTTCTTTAATACTGTGGCTCAGAGGTAGAGTGGGTCATCCTCTAATTGGAAGGCTAGTGTTCGATTCCCAGCTCTTCCACTCAACATGTTAAAGTATTCTTGGTCAAGATACTGAACCCCAAATTGCTCTTGATGCTGCACCATCAGAGTGTGAGTATGTATACATACTTACAGAGTAGAAAGTGACTTGAATGGTAGATTTTTATTTGCTCAGACTCAATAAATTTTTTTGCTTGTGTATAATTTCTCTTCAAAATATAGCATGGTCCTGCAAAAATATTTTTTTCTGTGTTAAAAACCCTTGTTGCTCACTCAGGAATAACACACAAATATCATTTCATATTGCACAGGAAAATATTTAACTACTTGTACACAGTGTCCTTACTTTTTTGTAACTAGGGTTGTACACTGAATTTGAATATTGAACACAGGATCAGCTGCAGGTCAGCTTACAGCAGTAACTGTCTCTTACTTTGTGCCTGAGGGTCCAGGTTCATTACTGAAGGTTGGAGGAGTGATTCTGGACCAGTCACTGCTCACAGACAGACAGCTGGGTACTGGAGACTCTGCTTTCTGCCTGTGGAAACAATTGTTTTACTCATGATTATGATGTGATAATAACAATAAATATATGCTACATATACATGTCTTATGTTGATTAACCGAACCAAACACCAAGTCCTACACGTGGGGTGTGAAAATCATCTCAGTATAGTAGTACTAGTGTAGTTTATTCAGCTATCAGGCTCCTCTTCTGTGGAACCATCTTCCACTTTCAGTCCTGAAGACAGACACTGTCTCCACATTTAGCAGCAGACTGAGGACTTTCCTTTACGATAACGGGTATAGTAAGGGCTGGCTAGGGTTTGTCTTGGATCGGCCCCTACTGTGATACACTGAGCTGAGGTGTTGCATTCTTGCTTGTGTGTCCTTGTCAAGCAGTCAGTGCACCCTCTCTAAATTCAGAGGGTCTGTTAATGCAGCAAAAGTGGAACTTTTCATTTTTTCCTCTGCAGTAGTGTCTGGAGCTTTGAAACTTGTTGGCAGGCCAAAATAAAACAAACGGTTGTCTGGTTAGGCAGACCAGCGGCCTCATGTACAAAGGGTGCATACGCACAAACACGCGGCGTACGCCCCTTTCCATGATCAGTGGAAATGTGCCGTGCTCCACGCCAACTTCATGGCTGGCGTCAGATGTTTCTACTGCTTCTTATCCGTTGGCGAACTTAGAGGTGATATACTGTTAGGAAACTGTTAGTAATGTCAAAACAATTACTCCTCTGATTGATGTGCACATCAGAGACACACTGATGACCTTTTAACACATCCACCTGTCGGCAATTAGATGAGTGGATATAAAAACATGCGCAAAATGGTCCAGAAAATAATGTTAACAACAATGGCAGCTTTAGCATTATTACAGATATTGCGAATGGTGCAGTGTGAAGAGAACGCATATTTAGAGACTGAGAAGAATTTATGGGCACACGATGATGACTGGCTCATCAGCTGCTTCAGGTTTCTGAGGGCAATCCTCTTGGAACTGTACGCAGAACTCTGGCCAGTCTTGGAGCGCGACGCAGCGAGGAGCCACGTGTTGCCCATACAGGTGTTGAGCCGAGCCATGACAGCTGTGTGGGATGGAATTGTCCTCATGTCAGCAGGTATATCAAATTCCCGTACAATGCAGTTGAACAGGCCAACATTAAAGCGCATTTTGCAGCGAGAGCCGATTTTCACACACATTGCTATAAAAGCACCATCACAGGGTGAATATATTTATGTTAACAGGAAACATTTTTCAATGCACAGATCATATGTGATGCACAAATGCATTTAACAAACATTGTTGCAAGGTGGCCTGGATCAATGCACGATTCATTCATTCTAACGACTCTATTGCACGTCTGTCCGTCCTGGAAGAGGGATTCCTTATCATCCTCTGCCACTCTTCCTGAGGTTTCTTCCTTTTTTTTCCCCATTACAGGGGTTCTTTTTTGGGAGTTTTTCTTTGGGTGATGTGAGGGTCTAAGGGCAGAGGGATGTCGTACACTGTAAAGCCCTCTGAGGCAAACCATGTTTTGAGATAATGGGCTCTATAAATAAAATTGACTTGACTTGACTTAACGAGCAGTATGGTTGAGAACAGGCTACAAGCTGGCTGTGCACGATGGGTGGCTTCTTGATGACTAAATAATTAATTAATAATTAATTTGTTTAATTGTCCTTTTATCAATCCCCCTGAGCATGTGCCCCCCGAATATCATCCTGTCTTCACAGCATAATTACTTGTCAGTGGTTCAAGTTAGTGATTGTTTTTTGCTGGTTAAACTACAGATTACGAGCTCTCCAACAAGCCCCTGTTTGTTTCTGGGTGTAAAGTAATTATGTCAATAAACACGTGCACAAAGTTTAAAATTATTATATATTATATTGATCAGCCTCACCGTTTGCCCGGCGCACTGCTGCGTTCATTTACAACAATAGCAGTCTATGTGATCCATGTAAGTGGTGCGTAAAATCAACAAATGGAAACTGTAAATACATTTTGCACATAAAATACACATTGAGAATCCTAATTGCAGGGCCTGTTTAAATTAATCTGCGTATTTAAATGGAAGCGTGGAGAGGGAGGAGTCTGGTACTCCTACACGTGTGCTCAATTCCACAGTAATTGGGATGTACAAAGGAAATGTGCTTGCATTCACGAGTTCGCACAGTTTCATACATCTGACGTTCCCTGGATTTAAGTGTATGCCATATTTCAGTAGGAAATCCATCCAATTTTTTTTTACATGAGCCCCCTGGTGTCTGCACTCAGCCAAAGATCATCTGTGATGGAAGATGCTCCCCTCTGTAACACCACTGTACAATCAGAATGGAATGAGAGTTTCCAAAAACTCAGAGAGACTTGAACCTCTTTTCTCTAGCTTAATGACATTCTTCCAGTAGAACTTTAAATTATATGAGATCAATGATTTAATCACATTATGATTAAAGAACGGAACATTTCAGGCCAGTTCACAGTGGAAACAGTCTCTTACTTTATGTCTGATGGTCGGGGTTCCTTACTGAAGAATAAAGGAATATCTTTGGACCAGTCACTCCTCATGGACAGACAGCCAGATGCGAGAGACTCTGCTCTGTCCTCTTTATCCTCCAAACCATTCATCTTCTCTAGGAGATAAACAGACAGTTGACACACTTGTATAATCTCTGAGAACAGATCAAAGTTTTGACCATTTCTCATACTTAATACTAATTAGCTCTTGAGAAACAGTCCTCCACTTGTTTCAGTCTGATCCAGAGTCAACATCTTAAGATGTTCTTTTTTACTCTCCTACTGCAGTTATCTTTATTTGTTTGACATAATCTAGCCTTGAGATTACAGTAAGACCCAAAAGTAAACTTGGGAAAGTCTCACTTCTGTGTATTTTATCTGTTCTCAGAGTTGAGAAACCTCTGAGAAACCTTTGAGCACAGCAAAAGAACTCCTGTTGATTTTTTGTCTTTGCTCCTTATATGTCCTAAGGGGAAGGGGTGAAATAGATCAGAATTTGTATTCTCCCAGTAAGAAACTGATTTATTTGTCTTAGACAAAAAAGAGACGTATCCATACTGTATTCATATTCTTACTTGAACTACTTCCAAGATTGCTTTAGTGTAATTCTCAAAGGTCTTATTACAAAAATAAAAATAGATAAATGAAAGCAGCTGAATTTCATCACTATGGATCAATAAAGTCAAGAAAATTCAGATGAAATTGATGGCAAGTTTGTTCTCTTGTTACTGCTGGCTGAAATTTACTGGAAATCTGGCAGTGAGAATTTACTGTAAAAATTCTGATTTTGCAAAACAAAAGTGTGTCTCTGTGTGTATGTATGTGTTATTCTTATTCTGGTATTATATATTCTCTACTACTATATTCTCATCAAGCTCCTTAATCCAAAAGGAACAGCCTTAACTGAGCTCCCTTTTGTTGTGTAATTATGTTGATCTCTGAACTGTGAACCATAACAGTTTAAGTAATCAGAACTTCATTCTGTAATATTTTTAAATCTAACTTTATTTGGGTAAGGGTTTTCACTGTGAGAAAAGTTGTTTCGTCCAAATGTTTACAGTTTTGTTTTTTTTTTTAGATGAAACACAATAACTTACAGTATCTTGATCATTAAAAGCTGTTTTGTGTAGAGAACTGTTATACCAGCAGGTGGCAGTCTAACTGACAATGTACTAAAACCAAAACAAAAAAAAACCTAAAACCAAGTCATGAATTTATTCTTCTGACAAATTTTACAAAGTAAAAAAACAAAAACTTCTCCCAACAGCTGTTAATCGAACACACTGCAGAAATAATAATCAGTGGATATTGTTCAACTTTGTAACTGCAGATGAATCAAACTGTTGAGCTCATTCCAACTTTTTTTCCTTCTACATTTCACAGCAAGACAACTGATGAAGAGACAGTAACATGATAATGTATAGTATTAATACTCACCGTGTTCCCAGCCTGCTGCTCTGTTGACTTAAGACTGAGTCTGAACTACCTGCACAAAATACTTTCACTTTCAGCTGTGTCCCTCCCCTCTCCGTTTACCAGAAATCATAAAGACATCTGTCCAAGTGTGTGTGTGTGTGCGCATACTTAGGCAACCTTCAGAGACACTGTGTTCCTATTTCAGGAAAAGCTTTTTTGGGTCGGGTAAGGGTTAGGATTAGGGCGCAACAAGGGGCATGGGCACCGTAATTGACTGAAAAAAAAAACAAAAACGTGAAATCAATACCCAAGTCGGTTAATTAAAAGCCCCTTGTAAAAGGATTTAAAAAAAAAAAAAAAACAACTTAAAATGAGTAAATTTAGTTAAGAAATGGAGGTTTAAAAGGACAGATGACAAAAGCAAGGAAGCAGGAATTTTGGTTCTTATTACAGTTGTAAAAGCTCCACGGTCTTAAAAAAGATATTTATCGATGAAAAATCAATTTGAAATTTACCATAAGCCTGACTTAATTGCTGACATGTTAGACATGTTTTTATATAAACTTGTTTTAAATGATATTTTTATATTGTATATTAAAATTTTCAATATGTACAATATATTAAGCATAATTATCATCTTTGATAATTCTAAATACACACAGATTGTGGGCTTGATTGTGATGACAGCTCATGGTCTCTGACTGATATTTTGAAATGTTTGTTGTTCATTTACATTACCTGATCAAGGTCTGAGGACAGAAACATTATGTGTTTACCAAAGTGTATTGCTTAAAGTAAAAAGACAGTGTGCATGAATTCTCTTTTCTTCTTTTATGAAAAGCAGATGTAAAACAGCTCCTGTTTAGGCATGTCATAAATCTACCCGTGAGTGCTTATTATCTGCACAGACATTATCTGTTACACAGTCACCTTTGTACAGGAGCAGATTCCAGAGTGTACCAGAGCTTCCAGGTCACTGGTTTATGATAACGACAAAGAAAATCCAGCAGAGCTGAGATAATGTCTGCATCTACCCCAGGTGAACTGAAAACCTTCTATGCACAACTGTCCTGCTGAGGAGGTGCAAAGGTCCTGGATATGGATGTTTTTAGAATGAGACTGACAAGGTCACAGTGACCTTGACCTTTGACCTTTGACCGCCAAAACAGATTGGTTTATCCTTGAATCCATGTGAATGTTTGATAACATTCTCTGAAGACATTCTTGAGATAATACATTCAGAAGAATGAGAAGGAAGCAAGTTAACAGTGACCTTGACCTTTGACCTATTACCAAAAATCTAATGAATTCATCCTTGAGTCCAAGTGAATGTTTGTGCCAAATGTTCACAAATTTCCTCATGGTTTTCTTTAGATATTGTGTTCATGAGAATGGGACGGATGTACAGCCCAAAAACTTGATGCCTCTGGCCACAGCTATTACCAGGGCTGAGACATAAAAACCCATTGACTTTAAGACGAGGGAACCAGACGTGATGGATTGCTTACTCATTTCCACGTTTTTGGACTCATTACTAGGGTACTCCATTACACGATACAATAACAACATACACCATACAATAATATGTGTCGCCCCCTCCCAAAAAAAACAAAAACAAAAAACAAACATACCTCTGTAATATTTTACTTTACTAAGTGTCACAACTGCTATCAAGCTGTCAAAGGCATACTAGACTCTCCCACCTGACACTGAAGCTGTAGGGCTCACTGTGCCTCTCTTTTACCTGACACTGAAGCTGTACAGCTCACTGTGTCTTTCTCTCACCTGACACTGAATCTGCAGGCCACACCGCATCTCTCTCTCACCTGACACTGAAGTATTAGGGCTCACCATGTCTCCCTCTCACTTGTCACTGGAGATGCAGGCCAAACTGCATCTCTCTCTCAATTGACAATGAAGCTGTACGGCTCACTGTGTCTTTCTCTCACCTGACACTGAAGCTGCAGGCCATAACGTGTTTCTCTCTCAAGATATTAACACTATTGCAGTGGCTGCCTCATCTGTAATGTATTCTTCCTGTCAATCTCTGTATTTACAGTCAGGTAGACCTGTTTCACCCTCACTGACCTCATTGTTGCCTTCACTCCTTGACTGGCTCTGATGTATATAACAAAGAAACCTTTGGACCAGCAAAGATATTTTTTGAAACATTGTTTTATTTTATGACAATAGTGCCTCTGGAGATGCATCATATGTCTGTTATTTTTGAAAAATAATAACATTTACAAAATAAAATTCTATGTAATAGTTATTGACCTTGTATATGTAACGGGCCAGGCCACAGCTGGACTTTGTGTTTAGTGCTAATTAGCAAATATTAGCATGCTCAAACACTAAACTATAATAAACACAGGACATTACCTCCACTGGCACATAACAAATTTTTAACATCAGAATGTTAATATTTTCACTGTGAGCTTGTTTGCATATTGAAATGAGCATTTAGGTCAAAGTACAGTCACACAGCTGCTGTATGGCGATAGAATTTTGCCTTGTTTTCTTGTTTTCCATCTTGTTACCATACACATTTCCCTTTGCAACCCTCATGGGCAAACGACCTTGCTGGAACCACTGTCTGAAGCAGGGATACTCAACCTGCTTTGCTTGGGGGCCACTTTTGCAAAACAACAGGAGGCTAGGGGTCAGCTGCAGCAGCCCCAAACATGCTTCTAGGATTTTATGACATTTCTAGGATTTTAGGATGTTTTGTTGATTTTAGGACATTTCTCAGAATTTAGGAAATTTCTCAGAATTTAGGACATTTTAGGATTTTAGGACATTTCTAGAATTTTAGGATGTTCTAAGGACGATGATTTAAGGACAATAGTCAGATTTTAGGATATTTTATGATTTTAGAACATTTCGCGGATTTTACGACATTTCTCAGAATTTAGGACGTTTTAAGCTTTTAGGGCATTTCTAGAATTTTAGTACATGTGTACGATTTTAGGACTTTTCAAGGATTTTAGGACATTTGTAGGGTTTTTAGGACATTCTAGGATTTTGAGGATGTTTCAAGGAATTCTAGGTTGTAAAGGATCCTCCACATTTTCTTCATCAACAAGCTCTATTTTGATGCTGTTTTTTGCACTCTGGCACTTTATCTATAATTCAATTCCCACTGTGAATCACATCATTTTTATTGTAAATTACAAAATGGTCAGGGGGACCACCACCTAGGACAATATTAGGGGCCAGATTTGGCCCGTGGGCCGTAAGTTGAGTACCACTGGTCTTAAGTGTAACTTTAAACTTAAGATTCCGTGTAAATAAAGCAATTTAGAAACATTTATTTAGTAGGGAATTTATGTCAGTGATGTTAAGCAAGCAAGCACAGAGTAACCATCACAGTTTGACACACCTCTACTGACTGCTTCAGACAGACATGACACACTTTTACCAGCAGCTGCATGGCCTGATCAGTCCGTGGCTCAGTATTCTACTGCAGCTCTACACATGGCTGAAGTAGACACCAGTGTCAGTGAGAAAGATAATGCCCTTAAATACAAACAGGAACCATCTAAAGTCATGACGCTAAAAAATAAAAATCTGACGCCAAGGTAAGCAACACTACTTACCTGACTGACACTGACAAAGCTCTATGACATCAATGTCCATTTACTATATACAATTTGCACTCATTTACACTTTCACCTTGTACAGATATATAATGCAACGCCATTTGTAGCATAAGATAGAAGTGCTCTGTATGATAGAGCATCAGGGCCACTGTTAGGAATCGAAAATCAGACATTTTGAGGATAGACACATAATACTTGGAGAAAAAAAGTATTTGTGAAATAAGATAAAGCCATATTTTTGTGAAAAAGTCATAATATGAGAATATTTCAAGAAAAGGCTGCAAAGAACACCAATGTTCATTTGATTATATTGGGTAGATTACAACATGTTTTTAAATTTTCAGACAGTCAATATACAAACGTAACAGCTACTATTTAAATAGCAAAAGACTGAGTTTTGACAGCATCACTGTTTCCTACCACTGACAATTAGTATTTTCTCATAATATGTAGGACTTCCTTCTTATACTACTTTGACTTTATTTAGTAAAATTCACGTTTATCATAATTTTATGATAAGTATTCTGACTTTTCTTATAATATCACAACTTTATTCTCATAGTATCACCTTTTTTCTCAATTGTCAATTCTTTCTTCCCTTAAAGTGTTAAAGTGGCCCTCTCTCCCTGTGACCCCGTCCCTTTCTGCACTGACCTGTTGCCATCAGATCATCTGCTCTTATATTCAGTGTTTGGCACTCTGAAGCTTCACTAACTGATTCCATCAGAGCTCTCCAAAGGGAATGTTTGAGCAGGAGGTGACAGAGCATGTGCCATGGAGGGTCTACAGTCTCCATAACCCCAGCAGTTGATGTCACACTGTGAAGCAGGAAAAGACCAATTATTCAATGAAGTCAGCAGCTGTCATGTTTACTATGGGATGTTACGGCACTATATGAAGCAGAGTTCTGTGCTGCAAGTAGTGTGTACAGATCGGTTGTGGCACAGGGCTGAGGATGATTATGAGTCTTCTATAGAGAAAGCTTGGTGTGTGTTGGGGAATCTCTGGGCGTTGTAGTCTGGATCGTCTCTCACTCGGTCTTTGATGTCACTCTTTACCTGGCAGGCAGACAGATGAAGAGACAGCAGGTTACCGCTATATATTCACACTAGTTGAGTCAAGTATCTTGATTCCAGCTTTCTGTTCTTTATCTGTGAAGAACTACATGTGTTTTATTTGCCTGTTGATGCGACAAATGTCTAGCTTCAGCTATCAGGCTCCTCTTCTGTGGAACCATCTTCCAGTTTTGGTCTAAGAGGCATCTCCACATTTAAAAGTAGACTGAAGATTTTCCTCTTTGATAAAGCTGGCTCAGGCTTGCCTTGAGCCAAGCTTGCCTTGAGCCAGCCCCTCATCATGCTGATATACACCTAGTCTGCCAGGGGACTTCCTATAATAACCTGAGCTCCTCTTTCTCTCTCCATCTGCAAACATTCATGTTCTATTACTGCATATCAGTAACTTGGCATCTCAGGCTTCTTTGTGCTCCCTTATCTCACAGAATTTCCAGATCGCGAGTTGCCTGGATTGTGTGTTGTAGTGGTGCTGGTGTCATGGTTTTGCCCGATACTGACTACTACTGCCACTGTTATTAGTTATACCTCCACTATTATTACACATAGAATTATTCATTATTATTTGTCACATATATAACGTATAATAAATGCATGTAACATATATACTTTCATAAACTAGATGTATTAATAGTGACATTCCTATTGCTATTGTTATAGTTATTAGTGTTGTTGCTGTGCATCTGTCTCTCTCTTTCTTATGTATCGTTTTGTAACATGAGGTATCCCTCCGCAGTCGCTCTTCCTGAGGTTTCTATCCTTTTTTCCCCGTCAAAGGTTTTTTTGGTATGAGGAGTTTTTCCTTAGTCACTGTGAGGGTTTACGGACATAGGGATGTTGTATGCTGTAAAGGCCTCTGAGGCAAAATGTGATTTGTGATAATGTGCTTTATAAATAAAATTAAACCAGGTATTTCAGTTCTTTAAAGATGGCTTGAAATGAATCTGAAGAAACAAAACCTTCAATTCAAACTACTGAACATTAAGACATGTTTACTGTTGAATAGGCTAATGATCAAGTCTTGACTCTTGACTGTACAGATGTAAAAGAGAATTTTGTTTTACACAATATCCCACATTTTTTAAAACTGCAGTTGTACTAAAGTGATGTGCAACCTGTATGCAGCCATGGCGCCATGCTGCTGATCATGGATTCCACTCTCCATGTTGCCTTTGTTTAAAAATATTCATGCAGTCTTATCAGCATAACTCAGATCATCAATCAATCCTTCACCTGAGTCTGAAGCTGTAACACACTAGGCGGGTTTCCATGACAGATTTGCACAAAACTTTAGAGATTTTTTTGAAATGTCGATGAAACACAATTCCAAGATGACAGTGTTTCCACTGAGTGATGTTATGCGACATCTCCTCTGGCGATATATATCATTCCAAGAAGCATGATGATGGATGTTCAAAACATTAGTTTCTTTCTATTGCAGCCACCGCACTAGCTGTCATTATTTCCAATCCAGGGACACAAAGGTGTGTTATGCAAGTGATAATGGAAAGGCAAGACCCTTAAAAATGGGAGCGGCCGTGTATGAAGGATTTCTGGGAAGTGATAGTAACCACTTCATATTAGTGTAAAAGCCTTTTTGCTATAAATGGTGGAATGGTGGTATAAATGAAGTTTATAAACGAGTACTATATATTCGCAATTTTAATTTGTGCAATTTGAGGGTTAATGGAAACCTGCCTACTGAGGAAGATAAGTTTAAGTGCATTGCATTACCTGTTTGGTGTATGCTTCCTGCAACTCCTGCCTCTCCAGCTCCCCCTGCAGGCTGTTAGGAGTGGTGACAGGCAGAGCTCCTGCAGCTCGAGCAGCTCGGCTCACTGCGTCTGACAGGGACAGGTGTGGTCCTTCACACTGGGTTGTCTAAAGATAAAAATGCTACAGTTACCTTCCTGCAGGCAGACATTCTTAAAGGAACATTTGGTCCTCTCTACATGTCCAGGACAAAGACATGTCCTGGATGTTTCTGAGCCTAGCTTAGCACAAAGACTGGAAGCAGGGGGAAACAGTTAGCATGGTGCCATCTTCCAACAACTCTGTTCTGTTAGCTAGCAAGCTATTTTCAACAATTCATCAAATTTCTTCAGTGTTAGAAACAGGCTCAAGCATGACAACAATGAGGACAGGATTTTGACAAAACAAGGCTGGTAATTTCCCACAGAACCAACAGTAAACACTGATCCACCGCAGAGCTCACCTTTCTCCTCTTGGCAGGCATACCATGCAGGTAGGCGTCAGACAGCGGCGGCTGGGCTTTGATCTTCCTCTGAGACAGCATGTCATGTCTGATGATGGGGACCCATTCCTGACCAACACATAATGATACAGTTACAATCCAATGACCTGAGATGCACTGTGGTCACATTTGCAGATCATTGACAATATGGGCATGGAAGCCTCTATAGCACCATCTAACATCAAGGCAATTAACATCAGCAACAGTCTTCTTAAGCTGCGTTCAGACGCCTTCCACAAGCATTTAAACCTCTGACACCTGAGAAAATTTGCTTCATTTTTTTCAAAAACATGGACAAAAAGGTAATCATCAACTTGATATGAAAAATTCCTCAAATTTAAAATAAAAATTGTAAAAGGTGACAAAAAAAAAAACTTAGCTGAAAGCTAAAAGGGGAAATCATATAACTAAGAAAAAATATCAAGAAAACTATATAAATAATGAGGATAATTATGTATTTAAAATTAGGTTACAGAAAAAAAATCATTTATGTTTATTACTTTATTTTCAGCACTACTTTTTCGGGTAATTTTTTGTTTTTGTTCTTTTACTTTTCTTTTTTAAAATTAACTTCATATAATTTTCTTGTCACTTTCTAACCATTTCTTGCTATTTTTTTGGGTAATTTCTTGTTATGTTGCTCAATGCTTTTATTTCATGTTTTTGAAAGAAATCAAGCCAGGTTTCAATGGGTTAAGTGCTTATCTAAGCCATGCACACTTCTCAGGAAATGCCATACGATGTGTTTGTTTTTCAGAACACATCCTGCAAAAGGGATTTGTATCAGTTGAAGTTTTTTTTTTGTGACTGACTGTCGATTGCATCAGTGAGACAGTAGGACTATGGCTGAAATTTTACCACTGAAAATCTCAATCTGGCTGTCGCATTGTGGTGCTTTTTGATTATTTCTATTTGGGGGCTGTTTGTTATTGCACAAAAAAAGCAAAAAACAGAGGCTCTTTTTAAACTCCAGAATTTCATCTTCAAGTTTCAACTTTGTCAGTTTTCAAAATTTAACAACAAATTCATGGTAGAGAGAGGGTCATATATTTGATATGAAAGTCAAGTCACTCAGGTAGCTCAAGGAAATATTTGGAGCTTTGGGAAGGGTTGATTTTTTGTTATTAAAAAAGAAAAAAAAGAAAGAAAAAAGGAGTAAGACATTACACCCTAGCCAACCCCTCCTCTAATTAATAAAAAACAGTCCCTTAGCCACGGCCTACAGTATCTTGCCACCTTCAGCACTGATCTAAACTGCCAGCAGGAAGCTCTGTCTGTTTGATTACAGAGTCAGGGAGACTAATCAATTATTGATGACTAAACTCACAGGAAGAAAAACAAAAAGAAAACCAAACAGCAGTTAAAAGGCCTATTTTAGGATTATATTACATCAACACTTTTGAGCTTGTAAATGCTTCTTTGCAAACCTACACCTGTGCAAGAACAGAGGAGGACAGGGTCTGATGGTCACCATTTTTGGTTCCAGTGACTGAACAGCCCTACATTTTCATATAATCCTGGGAGAACCCCAGTCCTTACTGGTGGAACTGCTGCTGCCCATGGCTCCACCTCAGGGGCCGCGCCCTCCCGTCCTTTCAGGGCCCCAGCAGCAGGGCACTGAGTGTCCCCTGATGAGGCAGTGTTCTCTCCATGAGACGCTTCCCTCTCACCGCCGTCCCCTGATGAAGCCATGGCCTCCTCTGCTGTGGTGGCTGGAGCCGGAGACAAACTCTCCTCCATCTGACAGAGAGCCAGTCAGTCCTGTTACACTAACTCACATCTCTAGTGCAGCACATACACAATAGTGTCCTCAAAAATATCTTTTTATTCATACACATTGATTCTGAAATGGTTTCAACATGGATTTCTGCAGCATGGACACATCTGTGCCAGTTGTGCTCTTTCATACAGCAAATGTGTTAGTTCAACTGAAATCACTTGAATTTCTCAAAATCGGACTAACACACCCAGATAATTCCACTGGAACTGAAGCTCGGTGGTTAGGAATAGGGACTGTTTGTCACTTACGAGGGGTGAAGGGGTGCTGCAAAATGGGTAAGGCATTTAAAAATAATTTAAGCACTGAAAAGGGACTTGTGTTTTTAATTTTGGCTTAGGTTTGGGACATACAACATTATATTTGTTTTAAACAAAAAAGTCACACCCAGCCACCCCCCGCCTCTGATAAATATAGTACAGCCCCACAACAAGGGCACAGAATCTAAGTGATGTCCTGCTGTGGACGGAGCCGCAGCAAAACATATTTTAGCCACCTAAAAAAAAAATCATAATCAGTGTAAGTGTACAATATATTTGAATCTTGTCTCCTCTTTACCTTCTACAACAGCTGATGGAGGCAGCAGCAGAGCAGCAGCTCCTCTGTTCAGTGGAGTAAAGCAGTGAAAATATTCTAGATGTAGCGTAGGCTACACTTAAACTAATGTTGATTCTTTTTAGGTGGCTTCAAACTAATCAATGTAGGCAGAGTTTACTTAGCGCTGTTTGATTATATGTACATGACGTGGCGGTTTTTTACCCCTAGGTTATTATAAATAAACAGTTGTTATTGTGATATGGTCTATATCATAGACTGAATAAATAATATAGGCTTATAGCAAATAGCTGAAAGAGGGCACATCTCCACTTGCTGTGGAGGAGTCGGACAGACTTCATCAATAACACAGTCACATTAAGTCACAGTAGTTCAATAACCTGTTTGAGCTGTAACTATAGCTCCACTTAATGGGGCATGTAAATGTTACAGACTTATATTATATTAGATATATGTATTTTAAGTACACATTTTTAAATCTTATGCTCTCAACTTTCCCCATGGTTATTAAAATATATTGAATATTGATATATTATAGTGTACTATATAAAAGTCCGAAATCCCAGCATTGTGATGACACTGGTAAAGAACATGATGACTCAAACTGGTTGTCGTCAGTGCTGCTTAATCTAACAGAGCGAGAAGGGTTCAATTTGGGTTACATGGTCTTAACCACTGTGATAGTCCAAACACATTTTAGCATGTGTTCACAATTATTAATTTTCAATCTTTTGTTTTGATTATTTGTTATGCAAATGACATTTTTAAATTCTGAGTAGGGCTGGGAGATATGGCTTTTAAATAACATCTTGATGCTTTAAGCCAATGCCGTAAAATACAATATCTCAAAATTTTCTTGTTTTCTCTGAAACAACATAACTGAAAACAATACCCGAGAAACGCACTGTTTGAACAACGCTTGACAGAAACTAGAAACTGTTTTAAGAAATTACAGAGCTTTTTTTAAGAAAAGAAGCTATAGTCTGTGTTTGTGAGACAATTTTAAGGATTTAAATATTCAGTAGGAGCAATGGGCTTTAGGGAGGTCACAAAGTGCTGAGATATGGACAAACACATTGGTGGTTTGGGTCAGCGAATTTGGTTGGTTGATGATAACCAAAAATGTACAATTCCACCACACTGATACTTAAAGAAGAGCACTGACTGGCAGATAATCCAACTCTTCAAAGAAAAATGAGAGTGAAACAAACTCACCTCCACATTCAGACTCTCTGCTGGCTGCTCCCCCTCAGCCTCTGTCCTCTGGCTCAGCTGATCCTGAGATGACACATGGCAGTTTTGAGATATTCATTTGAAAGTTTTAGCTGAAACTAGGCTGAAATATTTAAACATTAGGTTTATACTGAGTTGAAGTGTTGTTCGAGCAGGGCACAGTTATAGAGTACTGTATATTACAGTATTTAGTTGTGTGCAAATTAATTTTGATACTTCTGATCATACCTTGAACCTTTGAAACCTGGATCAATATCAGTTTTCTTGTCCTGCACTTCAATGCCTTTCACAAGCTTTTTGACCCTTTGAAAACTGAGCGAGTTGGTTGGATTTCTTTCCAAAAAATAGGGAAAATGTCCAACTCTGTCAGAAATGTCCCCGAAATTGCAAAAATTTAGTAAAAGGTGACAAGAATATTGCCTTCTACTTACTTTTTAAAAAGAGGGGATGGGATTTTTACAGAATTATCCAAAGAAATTCAGACAACATGTCCAGAAAACTATATTTCTAATTATATTAATTTCATATTTAAAATTACATCACAAGAAAAATATAATACATTTATATATGATATTTTTTTAGCACATTTTTGGACATTTTGTTTACTTTTTTGGCATATTTTCAGGTAATTTTCTTATAACTTTTGTTCTTTCTTATAACTTCTGTTTTTTGTGCTAATTTTTGTGTCATGTCTTTTTAAGTTGCCCGTAGTCTTCTACCCATGTTTTTGAATATAATCAAACCAATTTCAAAGGGTTAATCCATTAGATCCAAATTAGATCCTAATTTTCAAACAATCTTTAATCATACTTCTTTTTTTTCTATTTTTTTAACAAGTGAAGGAACATTTCATTCACAAATGACTGACCCTGTCCTGTTTGTGTTACTTGTATAAAACAATATCGACATCAGATGCTGTGGTTTAACAGGCAGCTGGAGCTACTTTATGCAGTGTGTCCAGCTGCAGCAGCTGTTGTTGGATACACTATTGGTTCCATGTGTTACCTGTGTGTAGATTATGTAGTGCTGGATTTGGTCCTCAGTAACTGGGTTGTGTTCCAGAATGACATGCAGCCTCATAGACATCATACTGGTCAGCCAGTTGACCAGACTGGGATTGACTTCAGCAGACATCCTCCTCTACACACACGAGCATGCGCACGTGCGCGCACGCACACACACGCACACACACGCGCACACACACACACACACACACACACACACACACACACACACACACATACAGTAACATTAACAGTGACATACAGCTGCTGACTGGTATTGCATGAGTAAAGCATGATGCTGTGGTTGTAAAAGCTGTGTACTAACAATGCGGTGGTTGATGACTGCAGTGAGAGATCTCTGTTCTCCTCCGAGGCAGTACAGGTTCAGAGCCAGGCACTCAAACAGGCCCTGAGTGCACAGCAGCAGCAGACGGGGGCCAAATGTGTGCTCTGTGAGAAGAAAAACCCAAAGAACAGGAAACCACTCACATCTCCTCATTTTACACTGAAGGTGATCCTAACATGTTTGGGGTCTGCAGGAGATGGAGTTTACACATTAACATCAATGAGAGAGATGTAGTGAGGTGCCGTCACTAATTAACCTCCATCTCCTCCAAAGCAGCTAAGACATTATTCCTATTTAGTCTGCACCGAGTTTGAAAGAGAGACTAAATAAGTCAGAGATATATAAAGAGAAGAAACCCCTGAAAGTTTCCAGAGACCTCTGTTCCTGTTGCCTTCTACTGTTTACCTGTTCTCCGGCCTGTCTGTGACGTTACACGGACACAAAACAACCCACGCACACACGCCAGCTGATAGAAAGACAGACTCATGTGCTGTGATGGTGTGTTCACTGGCAGTGGGAATGTAGCCTATTGCCTATATTTAGAGGGTTTACTTATGTTTGAAAAACCCGCATTCATGTGCTAATTTTGGTGTGAAAGGGGTATAGCTAACTGACAAACTCACGTGGTTTGGGTTGACAAGCTGCTGATTGAACTTACCGTTGGGGTGCAGGATATGTGTGGCCATCTGTGTGAACTGCTGTCTGAGGAAAGACACGTTGGTCTGAACGATGTCCACTCCCTCACGCACTGTCACTGTGGCCTAGACACAACACACAACACACAACACACAACACACAACACACAACACACAACACACACACACAGACCACTTATGTCCACCACTACATACTCAGCACAGTACATTAGATAAGGTTTGTGTGTGAGAGAGGTTATCCTTACAAAGCTCTCAGCGATGTAGTCCTCCAGTCCGTTAATGAGGTCCTCGGCTGCTGTCTGGCAGAGATGACAATGTGTCAAATCAACTGGTTCATACAGCACACAATACTGTCACCATCTGACCTGAAAAATTTTGCTCATATGTGGACATTCAACAAACACAGGATGAAACACAGCATAATAAAACTTGACAAAACTGTTTGCCAAAAGCTTATCAAATGTATGTGATTTCTCGTGTCCTAACCACTGTTATATACTACCCCGGCCCCAAAAGGGGTTAAAAAACAGAATGCAATGATTTGTGAATCCTTTTTGACCTAAATTAAACAGAATAGAGTACAAAGACAAGATATTTAATTTTGAAACTCATACACTTTGTTTGTTGTAAATATATGCACATTCTGAATTTGATGTCTGAGAAACATTACAAAAAAGTTGGGACAGGAAACACAACAGACTGGGCAAGTTGTGGAATTAAAAAAAACAAACACCTGAAACGTTTCACAGTTAAACAGGTTCATTTGGAACAGATGACAGAACCATGATTGGGCATGAAAGGGACATCCAAAAGCACAGTTGTTTGGACGATTATGGGTTAACCACTTTGTGAAAAAACGTGTGTGCAAAATTCTAAGTTTTGAGTTTAAAACTGTTTAAAAATGTGTCTCAAAGCACAATTGCAAAGAATTTAGGGGTTTCACCATCTACAAACCATAACAGCACCAAAATATTTGGAGAATGCCCAGAAATCTCTGCAAGCAAGGGGCAAAGCTGAAAAACAATACTGAATGTCCATCAGCTTCGATGGAACTTGATTGTTTAAAGCATATTACTATGTGGGCTAAGGTACACACAGGTTTTGGAGCAACATTTGCTGCCAACCAGAAGACATCTTTTTTCATTGAGATCCCTGCTTATTCTAGTGAGACAATGAGACACATTCTGCATGTGCTCAAACAGCGTGGCTTCGTAGTAAAAGAGTGCAGCTTACTAGACCCATCTCCCGTTGAACATGTGTGGTGCATTATGAAGCTCAAAATATGACAAGGATCCCAGACTTTCACTTTCGAAACTTCAACAATTAGTGTCCTCAATACCCAAACACTTCACTGAGTGTGAAAAGATGATGTCATACAGAGGTAAACATGTCCCTGTCCCAACTGTTTTGAAATGTGTTGAAGACATCAGCATCCAGAATAAGTATATATTTACAAAAACAATAAAGTTTATCAGTTTAAACAAATGGCTGTGTAAAATTGATTATAAGTTGAAAAGGATTAACAAATCATTGAATTTACACAGCGTCTCAACTTTTTTGGCGTTGGGATTTTAGCATTATGGACAAATTTTTTAATTGTTTTATGTCTGCATTGTTTTGTCTATTTATAGACAGCAATTTGTTTCGGCTGTGGTTGTTTTTAAAATGCTTTATAAATAAAGCTGAGTTGAGTTGAGTTGAATTAAGCAACAAATCAAGTAGCTTACTGTGTGATCAAACAGTGAGGGACTCTCTCTCCAGTACTTACAGCTATGTTAGCTTCAGTGGGCTCTCTGCCCTGGAGGTAGTGTTCAGTGAAGAATTCAGTGAGCTGGGGCTGGATGCGGCTCAGAGGCTGGGCGTTCCCATGGAGCAGCAGCACCATGTCCACCATGGAGAAGCTCTGACACACCAGGGACAGCAGGTCACCAAAGAACCCTGCCAGGATGACAGACAGGTTATCAGTCTGCCAATAACAATCAGCACAAAAAGGTTGGGTACGGTAAAATTAATTCAGAATGTATTCTTCACATGTGGGCCATCCACACCAAGCACTATAACTATTACTACAACCGTAATGATGTGAACATCCACACTGTTGAACGATAATGTTCTGTAAACAGCAGCACAGAGCACGCAGTATGCACTCTAAAAAAATGGATGTTGATGACCGCTGTACACTGCGAGGAGGCTGGGGAGAAACAAACAGAAAACTAGAAGGATATGGGATCACCAAATTCACGTCTTTTGAAGAAAAGTTTCATTCATACTTTGGTAGCCTGAGTTAGCTGACATTGTAGCGATGGTAAAAGAGGACATCAGCAAAGAAAAAACCAATGTCAGAGACTGCATCAGTGCCAGAGACCATTTGGCCACATGTTTCAAGGAAAAACAAAAAAAAAAAGCTAATATAGCTGTTAATAGTCGAGACTGAGTGATTATACCACATAAAAGGTTGTTCCTAAATCCTGTGAGTAAGAGATCAGCTGCAGTTAAGAAGCCAATAATGTAAACAATCCTGAAACTTCATTTTGTAGAAAAATGTCTCTAAAATGTACGGACGACACCCAAACATTATGAAGCCTATAAATCATCATATAAAGGTGATATTTTTTCTTTTATTTTCTTCTCCTGATAGCAGTCAGCAGCTCCATCTACTGGCCAGAATCTGCTTAGTCAGGGAGACTAATCAATTATTGATGACTAAACTCACAGGAAGAAAAACAAAAAGAAAACCAAATAGCAAAATATTTCACAGCTTCATACATATTTTTCAACATAAAAACAGACATTCTGTGGTCCAAACCAGATGTTAAGAATTGCTGTTAGTATTTCTATTGCTCTTGAAATCATTCTTGGAGTGAGCCAAACGAAACTGCTCTCCACTTTCATTGTCGTTATTTTTGTAATGTATACTCTGCCATCCACTTGAGTTGGAACAATTTTTAAAACTATCTTTTTATAGTTATAGTTACTGTTCTTGGTGTGGATGGCCCTTCAGAGCATATTGGGATGTTGATTATGTTTTCAGTGTTTTGTCCGGATTCCAGCGCTTTGGATTTGAAGAAAAACAGTGACTCTGAGGTAAATGTCGACTAAAAGCTGCTTACATTTACTCTCCTGTGTTGTTACTCACCCACAGCATCTCCAGAGCCAGGAGTGAACAGGTTTCTGGTCTGGGACAGTCTCTGGATGAACTGGGCGATGCTCTCTCCATTGCCCTGCTGTGACCCCAGAGAGCTCATCATGGTGGACAGCACTCCCTGCACAATGCCAGTGAACAGCTCTGGGCTCAGAGAGTCTCCACCTGCACTGCTGCCTGCCTGAGGGGGGGCAGGACCCGTGGACTGAGGGGGGACTGGGGCAATGGGACCACTGGCAGGTGGCTATATAGAAATAACACATTTTTTATCAACAAGCTGGACATGTTCATTGCCCTGTTCACATATTTTGAGACATTAAATGTCAAAACGTAAATAAATGTAAAAAGTAAATAAATATCTACTCAAACGCTGCATCCAACCCATTTCACATTTGATTTTAAATAATCCAATCAGCAAAGAAACATGGCAATTAGCTGAAAAAATACCCCAGCAGGTAGCAGGTAGAGCTCCCTTTGTTTTTGTTAACAGAAACTAGACAGTTTTCATTGGAATATTAATACTGTGCTTATTTTTCCTGTTTTATCGCACTTTATTAGCTACTGTATATCTAAAGCTCACAGTCTGTAAAAATGACAAACTGATTTCGTTAACAGCTTTTGATCCTCACTTCCGATCTGTTCTCTCAGGGTAGTTTTTTATATTCACATTAATTTGATTGGCAACATATATCTAATTGACTTAAATGCATATACAAAGGAAGTGAAATAAACTTAAGGAAACCTGCAGGAAACCTATAACCAGTCTGATGAACATAAAGCCGAGCCCTTAGATCCTCCTCTCAGGGTGGATCAGGGTGTCAGTGTTCCTCAGATGGATCTCAAGACTCAGGAGATCGCTCCTTCCAGCTGGCAGCCCCTAAGCTTTGCAATAGTCTCCCAGCTAGCTAAGATCTCTGGATTCTGTGGAGTTTTATTAAAAGCAGTTAAAAGCATTCCTGTTAGGACAAGCATTTGGGTAGCATGGAGTGTTTTCTGTTTTAATCCTGTGTTTTTAACTGCTCTCACTGTATATTTCATTTAGGTTTCATTTTGATTTATTTTTATTCTGTTTTATTTTGTCTGTGAAGCACTCTGTGACTGGTTCTGTGATAGGTACTATATAAATAAATTTTGCTTGCTATAATTATCACATCTTTGTGTCGCTGATTCATTATTTTGTGGCTGTGTAAGAACCTGATTACATTTCTAAATTTAGTTTTAATTATTATTAATTTTATATTAATGAATAAATTAAGTACAGTTCTCTGTATTGTTGCAACAACAGTAACATTTTATGGTCCTTGTGACTTTCTGTAGCTCTATATAAACTCACCTGTGTGAAGTCTGACATGCCCTGGAAGAAGCCCGGCACCCCCGGCAGCGTCACAGTGATGGAGGGAGCTGGTCCAGAGCCAGGCCCCCTTGGTCCTGCTGCTCCTCCCAGCAGAGAGCCCAGCAGCTGGGCTAGGTTTCCCTCAGGACTGCCCTCTGCCGGCTGGCCTATGGAGGCAGTGTTGGTGGTGTGGGTGGAGGTCTGTCCGGAGGTGTTGGCAGAGGGAGGAGGAGGAGACGTGGTGGACGAATCAGACGAGAAGGAGGTAGAGAAGGAGGACTGAGAGCTGGTTGAAGTGGACGTGGACATGGGATCACCTGGAGGAGTTTCAACAGCAGCACAGAATAATTACATCTTTATTATCATCTTTATGATTTGTGACAAAGATATAGTACCAACTGAGCAGGACATTTTTCAGAAAAATAACTAGTCAGTGCTCTCTGGAGAATAAACTAATGAAAAAGCTGTTCCTGAAGGATCTTAAACCTGGTATGACATGCCTGTAGTGCAACAACTTGTTGCTTACTGGCCAGCATATACACCATGGTGACGTATCTACATTAAACTAGTATAAACTGACAAACTGCCACCAATTTATTGGCTTAGCTCTACAAATAAGTAGTCTGACACTTGATTTCAGTAAGCACTGCAGTGAATGTTTGGTTATTATTTTGTGGAAATGCCGAAGAGGCAAACTGCACTTAAATCTGCATTTCCACATAACTGTAGTGTAAAGTAACAGACAAAAATAATGACCCAATGTCACTGTGATGGATTAACTCAACTCAAGCAAGTTTCAAGTCTCAGCAAGCTGTCATGCTATATGGAAATAAGGGGAAACTATTATGGAATATTTTACATAATCATTCATCTTTTTGTCATACTCATTTCTGTTTTTCCCCATTATTTGTATTTATTTACGCATTTATTTATTTATTTAAATAATTTATTTATTTAAATTATATCACTTAGACATCACAGGTCATTCTACGCCAGCTGGGGTATTCCTTTTGGAATATCAATACCCGAAAAATTGTAAAACATATGGGCACATATAGATGAGATGCGGCAATGTACATATGATTTATTATTATACTCTGCCCAAAACTAAATGAAAATTTGATCATAAAAAAAAAGAGTTTGAAGGTTCATTTTGGTGCTGGGATCACAAATCTGTGTTGAACTATTAACAGGCTTTCCCACAAAGTCCTTACCAATTTTTGGCAGTATGGCATGATTTAAACATCTGCCGCCATGTTTTGATTTTCCATTTATGAAGCTGAAACATTCATTATAGTGCTGTTGGAATATGTATATCTTTCGGTTATTTGTTGCACCGCAGTCTCGGCATGTGGTGTATTCTGGGCACAGATGGAGCAGCAGAACATCAGGCATAGCGAAAGCTAAATATTAACTTCCACTGTGGTGGGTCTGAAAATTTGCTTTCACTCACAAAACAATTTCCTCTCGTCTATGATCTGATCAACTCTGATCTGATTAATTATCAACCCCGCGACTCACAACTCCTCAAACTGCTGCTGAGGGAAAAAAAAGTAGAGCTCCGCCTGTAATGCAATCACAGATCTGAAAATACCTCAGAATTTCAAGAGTGGGCTGACAATTGCAAGATTACTGTGTTTCCAATGACTGATGTTCTGTGACTTCTCCTCTGGTGATAACATTCCAGAAACCATGGTGATGGATGTACAAAACATTCGCAGCCTTATTTCTATTGCAGCCACTGCACTAGCCGTCATTATTTCAATCCAAGACCACGTAGCGTGTTATGGAGCCATAATGGAAAGGTGAGCCCCTTATACGTGGGAGCGGCTGCGTATGAGGGATTTCTGGTAGCTGATAGTCCACGGTTTCACAGAGGAATTGTGGATTCAAAACTTCCAGATTATCCACTGAACCTCTGAAGAGTTATGTGATGCAATAACAGCTCTTGTAGCTCCTGCTGCATCATGAGGGAGCCAGTTCCTACTGACAAGCACATAGCCATAACATCATGTGACCAGAAAACATAAAAAAGTGTTTCCATTGCAGTTTTGCCAAATATGGCTTACAACCTCATGCAAGCCTAAACATTTTTTTGCCATAAATGGGAGTTTTTTTTTAATTGACGTGTTTCTGTTTGGCGTATTTTATGTTTGCAATTGCAATTTGCGCAATTTGAGGGTAAATGGGAACCTGCCTTGTGACACACACAGAAGAAAAAAAACACAAAACAAAAAACCCAGGAAAGTTAGCAGCCCCTGCATGTTGTCAGCTACCGTCACACATAGATTTTATTTCTATGGGAAACACTGTTTTTAACTCAGGGTAATTGCTCTTTGTGGAGCTATCGATCATACCCCAAGGTCTTCCTCTGCACATAACCAAACTTCAAATACTTACAGATACTATAATTAGATAATGAGTCAATAAGAGCTGGTTGACTGGTAGTCTCTACAAACATGTATCTGCCTGCAGGGATGATGACATTATTATCTGTGTTAAAACTATGAACATTTGGTTTGTGAGTTGCTGCGACAGCAGTAAAGAGTTGACACTGACCCTGCTGCCCCGGCATCAGGAGCTGTCCCACCAGACCGCTGATCATCTGTGTGAGGGAGGAGGGAGCCAGAGGTGTGCCCTGCTCACAGAGAGGAGAAGGAGACAGAGATGAACAAGCAGTCGTTGCACAAAACTTCAGTAATATGGATTATTCAATACATTGTAGGCCGTCAACTGAAAAGAGAGAAAAGAGTTGATCAAGAGAAATGAATTGGCAACTGCTGAAAAATCTAAAGGCAACTTTCTGTAAGATTACTTTTTGCCCTTTCTTAGACAGATGAGAGGATTGAGACAGACAGGAAAAAGAGAGAGAGAAAGAGAGAAAGGTGTATGATATACAACAAAGGGCCAAGCCAGAATCAAACATGAGACATTGCACTTACATGGCTAGACTTTTTAATGCCACTTGGACTGAGTTTAAGAGCAATTTTCTAATAACCAAAATTTAAGAAGGACAATTTTATTTTAAGTCAAATGTTGGATGAAACAACCCTTTTTAGAGAACATAAGGAAATATACATGTTTCTTACTCTGGATGAGGTTCCACTGCTTGGATTAGCATCATGTTGAGTTTAAGAGGAATTAAAGAAATGATGTACAAGAAATAGATGTTACCAATTATCATTTTGAAGACTTTTAATACCAAATAAGGCCTATTTTTTTAGGTCAATGAATTCCATACCTTTAAGACTTTTTAAGGATCTCTCGGAATCCTGATGAAGATGCTCCAATCTTTGAAGTAACTTTTTAAGTAACAAAATTATTTTAACAATAATTTTAATTTTTCAGATCTGAAAATGTTCTACTTTTCCTTGTCCTTGTCTTGTTTTTATTGCCGTCTCTGGGTTCTGCTCAGGATTGTGAAGTTGTTGAGCTGCAGCGCTGTACGCAGCTCTGTGTTGCTGTTACCTGTCCTGGCTGCTGAGCAGCTGTGGGTACTGTGGCCCTCAGGTTGATGGTGGTCCCCCTGGTTCCCACTGGCTGAGGGATGCGGGGGGAGAAGGATGGTCTGGTGATGACCACCCTTGCCTGAGCAGGGTGGGGGGGCTGTGGGGGAGCAGTCCCCTCAGTGCTGGGTGTAGAGCCAGGGACAGACCCCACCTGTGCTGGGTGGCCTGTTGAGGCTGCGGTGGCCATAGCGGCAGCCTGGTGGGAGATCTGGTGCACGATGGCCTGCATGAACTCTGGGGGCAGACCTGGGAAGTGGATGGGGGGTGCGCCTGGACACAGAGAGATAAACACATTTCTGAGTGAGTCCACTTCAAGTTCTACTGACCCAAAGTGTCCAGACAAATTCATTACTGCAAAGAGGGAACAGCCAACAAACTACATAGCAACAAACTACCCAGTCAGAGAGCAGCACTTACCAGGCTGTCCCGTGCCTGCAGCATTTGGCTGTCCTGGAGCCTGAGACCCAGCAGCTGACTCACCTGCTCAACACAATAAGAGTAGAAATTCATCAGCTGTTTTGTGAAATATGGCTGTTTCAAATCACCTAAAATCAAGCCCCCAGGAAGTGCCCCAGGCCCTGATGCAAATTTTACATAGTGGCCAAAAGTTGAATTACACTTTTCAGGTCTGTCATGTAATGCCCACGGCTAAGAGAGACTTTTTCCCATTGACTAACATTGGGAAAGAGACATTTGTAAATCAGTTAATAATTTTTTGTCAAAGACAAAACGACTCATTTCACTATCTATATTTAAGTCATGCAGTTAGATAACATTTGGAAAGTCTAAAAGAGCCGCTAGATAATTTTTTTTAGACTGTCATTCAAGTTAACAAAGCGCTATACCGGATTTTGCTCACTCTACCAGTGGAGGTTAACCCTCAGGGTACCCTCGACTGCCGCAAGTCTCTAATGCACGTGCCTCGTGGGCCAGTAGATCCAGGTATTTTATCCCCAGAAAAAGAGCTTTTTGCTTTGTGTGCCAATTAGCAGCTCTCACAGGAATGACTGGGGCCCTGCCTCATGCTGTATCCAGATTCTTAATACATCCATGCCTGAAATTAACATCTCATGCGAGTGTTAAAACTTTTTTGCAATAAATGGTTAAAAGTTTTTTTCTAAATTGACGTGTTTCCATTAGAAATATTTCATATTTCATATTGCGTAAATTTGAGGGTTTATGTAAACCTGAGAGCACAGGAGGGGTGATGAGGAGACAGGGTGACCAGAAGAAGATGCTGATGCTCCTCTAGGATTACCTCTGAAAAATGTACATGGATACTGGCTGTTTCAGACAAATCACTGTGGCCATCCACAAACAGCCAGCCTCGATGACACGGCAGCATACACACCATCAAGGTTCATCTGCATCATGACCACAGGCTCCATGGTCTGATGGGTGATTCGGATGACTCGGGGTCCTCCCTGTCCTTGTTGTTGATTGGTCCCATTGGACTGAAGAGGCAGAGCCTGGCCTGGAGCCTGCTGATCTGATTGGCCAGCAGTGTGAGAGGGCTGGCGTTGTCCTTCGGCTGCCTCTCTACCGTTAGATGTCATGGTCACTGTTGTCCCCAAGTTCATCTGGAATAGAGAGACATCTTTGGAACAGACTCATGTAAACAACAGACATCATCATGTAAAGTTTGACAATATGTTAGTGATGGAAAGCTGTCTGAAGGCTTCCGACATATTCCCTCAGTGCATCAAAGGAATATTGACATTCAGGATCAGAGTGGTGTGAACCTACTGGAATGGGCATGTGTGGTAGCCCGGCCTGGAGCAGGACCGGGTGGGTGTAGTGGGCCATTGGATGAACCACATACAGGTGACGTGGGGGAGAGGTCGCCAGGTTACAGCGCAGGTCACCCAGGACAACTAAGCTGTTGCCAAGGAGACGCAGGGCATCTCCGACAAGGTTGAGAATGCGCTGATCCTCCTCTCTCTCCTGGGTCTGTGAGAGAGGAGACTTTGTTATTTCACAAGAAAAAACACTGCTTTGTTAGCACCTGTCAAATGTTTTACATGAAAACAGATGAAAGACAAAAATAATATTTATCAAATAATCTTTATGTTTTCTTACAACCTTATCAGTACTAAGACTATAAACATGAAGTTTGTAAAATTGTAAAAGGTTATGGATGCACTCAAGTCAAAAGTATTGAACTCATGGGAGCATGAATGTGTTCAATGTCATGGCAATATGCCTGGAGCTGACCTGGGCACAAAAATGAGGCCAGCACAGAGTGCAGTTTCTCTATTGGTCTGTTGATGCTGACTCCAAAACAAGTAAGTCCGCCATCCCCACCCCCCACATACCACTGGGTGATGTCACTGATGTCCATTATTTTGTTAAGTCTCTGTATAGTAGATCATAATATTTCATATGTATAAGTGCACATTTTGAAAAACACAAGAGAAAAGGTCGAGAGTTCATCAAAATAATTAAGCATCATCCTTTGAGGACCACAAATATTCTACAATTCTACAATTCTACAATTTCATTTAGCAGACGCTTTTTTCCAAAGCGCCGTACAACACAAGCAAGAATTTAGACTTAAGGAAAAAACCCTTAGTAAGTGCAAAAAGTGCTTCAGGTGTGATTGGTCACAGGTATTGCCGTCTAGTGGCAGAAGAAGTGCTGCACAGCCCCCCCATTTTTTTTTTTTTTGTTTTTTGGAAACCAAAGTAATAACCAGTAGCGATCTCAGCATCTGAGATTCAACAATCTCAGTATCACTACTTACGATGACAATCTACATACAACATCACACAACTTTGTCAGTGCTAGATAATCATTAAGTGCTGGGTTTTGGACCATCTGACTTACTCTACCCCAAAGGGCAAAGAGGAGAAGAGTCAGGTTAAGTGCCTAGGTGTTCTCAGAACAATTGAGTTTTCAATTGTCTCTTAAAAGTAGAAAGGGACTCAGCAGAACGCACAGAGTTTGGAAGTTTGTTCCACCATTTGGGAACAACAGAAGAGAAGAGTCTGGCTAGAGATTTAGAGCCGTGCTGGGCTGGAAGCACCAGGCGTCTTTCGCATGCAGAGCGTAGTGGGTGAGAAGGAGAGTAGACCTGCATCAGGGATTCCAGGTAGGCTGGAGCAGTTCTTGTGATTGTTTTGTAAGCCAAGAGAAGTGCTTTGAATTTGATTCTGGCTGCCACTGGAAGCCAGTGAAGAGAAATTAGCAGCAGGGTGACATGTGCTCTTTTGGGCTGGTTGAAGACCAGACGTGCTGCTGCATTCTGGATCATCTGAAGAGGTTTGAATGAGCATGCAGGGAGGCCTGCCAGAAGAGAGTTGCAGTAGTCAATGCGTGAGATCACGAGAGCCTGAACCAGAAGCTGTGTGGTCTGTTGGGTCAGGAAGGGTCTGATCTTCCTGATGTTGTAGAGGGCATAACGACAAGACCGAGAAACTGAGGCCACATGAACCTTAAAGGTCAGCTGGTCATCAATCATGACACCCAGGTTTCTGGCTGGGTGTCAAATATCCACAACAATTTTCATGGCCATTTTTGTCACGTCTTCATAGAGCTGCTCACAGCACCAGGCCAAGAAGTGTAAGGCTTTCATTACATATTATTAAAGAGAATGACATAAAAGTGTACAATAAATGATAACTTGTATCTCAGCTTCCACTTACTATCATACTCTAGGTAGATATTACACATACACAAATAATGTAAGTTAGTATGAGATTCACTGTTTAATGTCATTGCCTCTGAACAACTGCTGATGGAGACTACTGTAGCAATTTCATATACTTAAAATTTTAATGATGTGAGAAGAAACTGTCTGTAGGTGGACAAACAAAATACTTTTAAGGGTGCTATTAAAGGACACTATTCTCCCACAATGCAAGCTGTGTTTTCAGAGCAGACAACATTAATCACTAATTGTGTTATAGTCTACCGATAATAGTGATGAAGGTTTTCTGCTGATTTGTGTAAATGTTTGCCTTCATGAGCATCAGTGACATTTCTGAGAGCTCATATTGTAATGTGATGATGTTTTCTTGTTGTTGTTGCAGTTGCATTCCCTCCTTACGTTGTTGTTGTAGTCTGCAGAGGTGGCTGCTCCAAGGATTGAGTGGGTCCTCTCTATGAAGGGACGTAACCTCTCCTCAACCCTCCTGACCTCAGACAGAACCTCCACAAACTCTGCTGGGCTTGGGTGACTGAGGACATAGAGAGGACACCAGGAGTCAGCACTACAGAGCCCTGCTGATCAACACTGAGCTGTGCAACCAGTAATCGGCCATATCTATGATTAGAAAGATGATGTAATGGTGTCTGGATCCTCTAGAACCTCATGGCATGAATGTCGTATAAAAACAATTTTGGCGGAAAAGGCAAAAAATGTGCACTTTTGCCTGCAGTATTTGGGGACATGCTGTCGCACACAAACTTGCCTGTGAAATGTTTAAATTATTTTTAGGATGACCACCAAGCTCTCTTGTTCAGAAAATGATTAGTATGTCCTTCTCTTATTGAACACACACAAACACAATCAAGTACAGTACATAGATTGATGGTACTGATATTGAAAGAGTATTTTAAAATTAATTTCTAGATGTGACACTAAATGACAACATTTGCTGGAAACCATAAATAAAACTGTACAGAACAAAATGTCAGGAAGCATTTCAGTCCTGTCAAAAGCAAATCACGCACTGGATCACAAATCACTCCACATTCTCTTATACACCTCTAAAGTACACTACAACCACTATGTACACTTCAAAAAAGAACCACAAAGAGAGTGCCTAATGTCAGATTTTGTGACTACAGTAATTTTTTATTTTTTAAGTCTAAACACTAGAGGTCTTTGATCTTGTTCATTTGCATACTGCACAAATAATGTATAAAGCAAGGACTAATCTACTACCAGAAAAGTACCTATGAACGAGAGGGGGATTATAATTTGAGGGGAAAATTAAATTTAAGTACTCTCTGTGCTTCTGCAAGTAAAAAAATATTTTGAATTTAAATTTGTGGATTGAAACAGCGAACAGTCTGAATGTTAAAAGCAATGTTAAAGCAATGTCGAACCATCAGCCAGTTTAAAAAAAGGTATAAATATGAGTCTCATAAGGTAAAGGGATAGCTACATTAAGCAATATAGGACCCAATCCAATTCTTTTTTTAACATCAGCTGTCACAGGTGTTTTTACTTGCAATGTTTTCATGCACAGCAACATGGTGTGCAGCCGTCGTCATCTCTTCAACTCTCCACCTCTCCACTGTTTCTTTCTTCTCCACCTATGTATGTTAGAGCAGGGGCTGAGCCCTGCTTGCAGCAAAAAATTACACGCCATCAAGGAAAACATAGTATGAGACTGTTTATTTACATTATTTACCAAAGAAGTGAGCACTCGTTTAATATCAGCTCAGTGTGACAGTCTCTTGCATTTTGCTTTCAGCGATGCTGCATGCTGTTTCTCTGCCCTGCTCAGAGGACAGACAGACAGTGGTGTGGAGGTTATGACAATCACACCCACCCTGACACTGCAAGTGTAACAAAAGCCCCACGAGCAAACAGCTTTAATATATCTATATACACATCATGTTAAATACCAAATATTAGTGAGGCCGTTCAGTTTTCAACTGTGACTTACTTGGGCCCAGTGCTGGCTGGTCCCTCAGTCTGGGTGGAGGTGGAGGACGATGGAGCAGGAGGAGAGCTCGTGTCCATGAGCTGGGATGCTACAGGCCCTCCATCAGAGGAGGAAGATGGCAGTGGGTATGAGGAGGACTGGGGCACCTCCTGCTGTGAAGGGGAGCTGCTGTCACTGGACACTCCCTGCAACACATGAACACATCACAACAAACGTCATGCACACTCAGTGCTGTGCTCTGTCCTGATGCTGAAAGTTTGGAGCAGATGAATCAGAGAGCTCCTGGAAACATACACAGCTCTGGCCTTCTTTGTTTTCATTGTGTTTTGGAGGAAAACTTGGTCTGTTCCTTTAACCCACAGCATGCTTTATGCATCTTAAATCACTCTTGTTATTGGATACATTAGATTACAGCACATTCTAGCATTTTCTGACACTCTAAATACTGTTGTGTCACTTTCCTCTGACCTGTATTAGAAATATTACTGCAAGATTCTGCCTGCCTGAGGCCTGTACTACCAAGCCAGTTTAACATGCCCAGCATATTTTCGGGTTATCTGGCTATACTTAACCTAACATTTGCCATGAGGATAAATGGTATCATGAAGCAGGTTATCAACATTTTCACTCAACTCTGTGTTTTCCTCTCCAGCCATGAGTACGTTCATTTGAAAGAGGCCTAGAGCTATAAGATGATCTACTGACCTTTAAAAATATGTAAGCTACTCTTTTTAACATGTACCTTTTTTTCCAGTGAAGCCCTGATGTTTTTATATTTTGATCTGTGCTCTCTGTCTGGAGTCCTCTGCTGCTCCAGCTCCACTTACATCATGTAAGTGGTTTCATTTTATTTCAGTATCTTACATTATCTGTGGTGCTTTCATATCCCTCATTTGACACATAAAAGACAGACCTAACTCATCTAGTAATGCCAAATTATTAAAGTAAACATCCTGTAACAGTAATGCTGTATTCTAAAAACATTTGTAACTTCCCTGTAAAAGTCAGACTTTTTCCCCAAGGTTTTTCCTCCCGTAGAAATTCAAATACTGCATTGTGAATTTCTTGCTATCCAATTTTAGGCAAAGCATGGTGGGAACTTGAGGCCAGGGGGCAGTTGCATCAGCCCTAAACATGTTTCTAGGATTTTTGGACCTTTCTAGGATTTTAAGATTCCAGGATGTTTTTAGCATTTTAGGACTTTTCTCAGATTTTAGCACATTTCTAGGACTTTGGACATTGTAAAGATTTTAGCATATTTCTAGGATTTTAGGACATTTCTAAGATTTAAGAATGATTTTATGATTTCGGACGTTTTCAGGATTTTAAGGCATGTCTATGATTTTAGATCTTGGCTAGGACCTGTGTGTGTGGGGGGGGGGGGGGGGGGGGGGGGCACTTTTTTGATGAACAAGCTCTATTTTGCTGCTGTTTTATGCACTCTAGCACCTTATGCATACCAACAGTACCAAAACAATTCTCAGTGTGAATCACTTTGGGGCCAGATTTAGCCCACAAGGCTTTGTCCTCAAACCCTAGAAAAAACACTCATTTAGGTTTGGAACTGTACTGTAGAGTAGTGTCAACACTAAAAGCACAAACATAAATGGAGCAAAAAAAACAGAAAAACACAAGCAACAAAACCTACAAAAATGAACTTGATGACGTAATTTCTGAGCAGCCTTGATTACTCTGAAAATGCTCTCTGCCTTGCCCTACTAAGATATATAGTGACAATGCTACAGCAGTCTGTGGATCAGAAGCATCAGGTGCACTGTACCTCCAGCCTGTGGATGAGAGAGCGAGCGTCTCTGAGCAGGTTCTCGGCTAGTTGCAGCCTCATCCTGGGCTCACTCTGCACCGATTGGTCCAAGTTGATCTGCACATCCACCGAGCCATTGCTCTGCACGCACGCATGCACACACACACACACACACACACACACACACACACACACACACACACACACAGAGAGAGAGAGAGAGAGAGAGAGAGAGAGTCAGCTGCATAGGAAGAGTGAAAGCGAAGGGCTGAAAAGATGGATGAAATGAGGACTTCACCCCGGAGCTGGTGCTGACCCTGGCATTCCTCCCAGCTTCACTGACTCCAGCCATCATCTGCTGTACAGACATCTGCAAGACAAATTGCACTTGTCACAATGCATGAAAGTACTCTTCCTGTCAGAAACATACAGCAAGGCTTTGATGTGCCTGCAGCAGGGCTGCACCCACCTGTATCTGCTGAGGGTCCATGATGTTGACAGGCAGGTTGAAGGTACCCAGCATCACGTAGCTGTTGCTGTTGCGGTCATGCAGTGCACCCTGGGAGGAGGTGGAGGCATGGCTGCTGCCCTCTGCCCCCCCAGTGGAAAACACCCGCACCCCCAGACCCAGACCCAGACATGCTGGCCTGAGGTGGGGCACGCTCCACCAGGTGGATTACCTTCCCATCTACATCTGATGGAGAAACAAAATTACCTCATTACCTTTTGAACATGCACTAGCTACTTCTTATCTAGTATGACTTTATCAATATTTTAAATTTCATATACCAAATAAAAAGGAAGGCAATCGAAAAAGATCGAAATATTACAGGAGTCGAAGTAATGTGGCTACAATTTCAACTATCTTTCTGAGGCCAGTCTTTATCAGTTGTTGTTTAAAGACCACCGAATGCACCAATAACATATTTGGATAAAATCTGTGAAATGTTAGATAGAGTATGTAATACAAATAATGAGGTTTACTTTCTTGGTGATTTGAATATTGATTGAAAAACAAAAAGTTAAGATTGAGTTAAGATTCTCTTATATTGCCATATGACATACTGTGTTGAGGTCTGGGGAAAAGTGTATTAAGCAAACATAGACCCTATAATTAAACTTCAAAAAAGAGTAATTAGAATAATAAACAAAAGTGTGCTATTGTGAACCTACTAACCCACTATTTATAAGATCCTGTGCATTAAAAATCTCAGATATTGTGTTTTTTAAAAACAATGGAAATAATTTTTCGAGTACAGAATAACAGCCTTGCGGTTTGTATTCTTCAGTTATTTAAATTAAGAAAGGGAAATTAGAATTCAAGAGGATTATTGGTTTTTGAAATGTGTAAAGTGAGAACTAATGTAAAATACAAATGTGTTTTAGTTTTGGTAGTTAAACTACGGAATAATCTCAGTGATGAGTTGAAGTTATGTAGTTCTCTGATGTGTTTTAAGAAAGCCTTAAAATGTAAAATAATTAATAATTATAAATTACAATAAAGATTATTTTCGTATTAATTTTCTACTGCTGATATTCTAGGCAAAGGCAGCCTATTCCCTTTTCAGTCACTGGATGACTTTCTTTGTGTGTGTGGAGGTGTTTATGTACGATAACATGTGCTGGCTAAATAGTCCATGAAAAATGGTTGACTCTGATGTTTGTGTTGTGTGACTGAAATAAACAATTTGATTCATTCATTCAAATATTGTTAATGAAAGTAATGGAGACCCCAGGAAGAGTAGCTACTGAACAGCTAAAACTAAACCATATGTTTGATTTAATTCATGAAAGGGCCCCAGAATACATAAACCAAATAGGCATGGTTGGATGCCAACATACACTAGAACAGCATTATGTCATGCAGTGTTCCTTTTCTTGATGGTAAAAAAAAAAGCAAGAAGCAATTTTTTCTAGACTGGGATCTCCCTGTGAAACAACTTGTGTCACATTAAACAAAGCCAAACAAAGGTTAAAGAGGAGCTGTGGGGAGGGTTAATGGTTCACCTTTAGGGAAGAAAGTCTGAGTTTCAAGGGGGATGAGTAGGTTTATGATGTAATTTGTTTGTTTGCAATTATGAGTATGTATGTTTTTAAGTGTTGTTTGGTGTTTCCATCAAGGACAACTTTGGAAATAAGTGTTTTTAATAATGCTTTTAAGTGCTAACCTCTAGGATTTTTTATGTCATTATACTCATTTAAGTTGTTGTGCTGTAAAAAAAAAAAAAAATAAAAAATAAAGGACGCTTCCTCCCAGCACATCACCTATTGACCTGTTGCCCTTGGGCAGGCGCTACAGGTCCATCAGAGCCTACACCACCAGACTGACAGAGAGCTTCTATCTGGGGGCCATAAGAACTCTAAACAACAACAAACAGTAATTAATGAACCATCCCTACACATTTCCCTGTGCAATAATATATGTATTAGTGCAATAAGCCATCTGTGCAATCTACCTCACAATTCATCTGCTGCACTGCTATTATCTTATATGTTTGTTCTGTTTTAAGATTTAAAACTGGCTCAATATCATACAGAGATAAAACACCTTGAAGTCAACACCGCACAAATACCTACCTACTGAAATAAAAACACTGAATGTAATATTACAGCAAAATAAGTACATTTAAAAAAATATTATTATTAATATTATTAAATGATGGACATCTTTAGTTTTTCTTACATATGTGAGGTATATTAACAGTTTCCCATAAAAAATCAAGTACACTGAAATTATCCTTCTTGGGAAAATACTGTAGGTATGTTTCCATAAAGTGACCCTTTTGCTTTCTTTGTACTATTGGTTGAACTCTTTTTCCAAAAAAGGCATTCCAGGAGAGAGACGATCCTGCTGAATCTTACCGGAAAAACAGGACAAGTTTGAACTGGGAGGTTTTCTTTATTATTTTCTTTTTTGTTTTGTTTTCTTAATTTAAATGCAATTTTCTCTGCAGCAGACATCGGTACGTTATAGCTTAATTTTAGCAGGGGTGTGCAAGCAGTATTTCTGTGACGCCACACTGAAAACAAAAGCCACTTCTGGGTAGAAAAGAGGCAAGTGTTTTGAATTTTGGAGCTATCTAAATCTGGCATATTTGTTTTTTTGTTGTTGTGATTTTCAGTAATAACTGTAACATATATAAAGTTAAACATGGTGATCTGGCCTGTCTGATGTTTCTGTTGTATTTATTTAATCAACTGTGCTGTTTTGCTAACATATTTGATAAATCAAATATACAGGCAGGTATGTTACTATATGTGTTGTCCCTTTGAATAGTGTTTGTTTCCCACCTATTAATGCAAAAAACTACCTCCCTTGGTGGTTAGTGACTGTTTGAATTTATGGAGGGTGGTACAAAACAGAGAAGCATTAAAAAAAAAAAAAAACACTGTGGAATGATTTGTGTTTTCGATTTTGGCTTAGGTAAGGGACACGCAACTTTAAATTGCAGCATTTTGTATCTATGTAATAAACCTGTGAACCCCAAATCATGCTATTGGTATTGAAAGCCATGTTTTTTTTTAATTCTGTAATATTTCATGATTTATCATAGCCAGAACTGTGAAAACAGAAAAGCAAAATTTTTGCTCCAATATTAACTACATTTGGTGTGGATACAAAAAGAATCATTCTTGTTTCATTTGGACATTTTGACCTAGCAAGTGAGGCAAAGGCACATTTGGAACTAACACTATCAAGAATGGCTCTGTATCTGCAACTACTGCAATGCAATGCATCAGTTGATGTTATTTTTTTACACTTGTGTTTGACACCTGAAATGTGAGACAGTTCATTTCACTCCAGATTAAGAGTAAGGGGAAATCTTTTAGAAAGGATTATGCCACCACATTTGTACATGCACACAGATGTCATTTGATCAGTTTATAGCACTGCTGAGATCAAAACCACAAGTGACAAATCCCCCTCCCTCTGCCTTACATCTCATAAAAACAACTCCTGTGTTGTTGCTACAGTGCTGTGTGCTTTGTAGACTGCTGTGTGGGTTGGCAGGTTTCATGTACTCACTGTATTCAGTAAGCGTCCTGTCATCCTGCAGCACTCTGCCCTGGTAGATGAGCCTCTGCTTGTCCACTGGGATCTCCACTGATGAAGCGATGTGCTCCTTGAACTGCTTCACTGTCAGCTATAGGACAACACACATGACACTGGCTGTCACTGAAGAACACGAGTCTAAATGCAGCAGTATTTTAATCAGGGTAAGAGCATTACCTGTCCTCGAACTGTGTAGCTCCTGCTCTGGGAGTCCAGAGTCTTCACTGTCACTTCGATCAGGCCGCTGGACTCAGACATGTTCCTCGAAATCTGGATGAATAACAAAATTAGAGCCTTAAATTAACGGGTTTGGAAGCTGACTACGCATAAGGAATTACCAAAAATATGCGAAATGGGTGAAAGATGAGTCATGCTTGTCACATTCATACACTATCAGACAGATAAATGTGGTGAAAAGATGAGACAACACCTCCTTGCAGACAGCTCCACAGCCTTGTTGTTGTTATTAGCTTGTTAGCCGGGCCAGCTAACGTTAGCTAATCCCAGGTACGGGAGGATAACAGGGCTAACGGTCTAATCTCCCCCGGGGAGACCGCTGTCCGCGTCCACTGGAAATCTTCCTTTTGTTATTCTGCTAAACTGTAACAACCTGGGGGATTATATTTTAAAGAAAGTCCCGTTTTCAGTGAGGGCGCATTCAGATTGACCCGTTATCTTAATTTTCCCAGATTAAACTCGGCACTGAACGCAACATCAAAGGACCCCGATGACGTCAAGAGGAGCATCTGTTTTATGCCTGAGTGCCTTTGTGTTTTTATAGCTGTCACTTGCAAAGTGTACACTTCAGTCTAAAGTGTTCAAAGTGTTCTACGATTTACTCAATTATGTTCTACTTTAACCTAAATGTATGGTCATATATCTAGAATAGTAAACAAATGGATGGACTGTCATCATTATTAGTGGTGCTAGTAAGATTTTGTTTTTCAAAACATTTAAAAAAAGATGTTACACTGACAAAATTAGATATATTACTCCTTTTTAAAAACCCCAATATCTAAACTGATGAAATGTTATTAATCTGGTTATTATTTTAGCAAAATAGTATGTACATGAAATGATTTGGTTCAATAAATATATATATATATATATATATATATATATATATATATATATATATATATATATATATATATATATATATATATATATATATATATATATATATATATATATATATATATATATATATATATATATATATATATATATATATATATATATATATATATAGAGAGAGAGAGAGAGAGAGAGAGAGATTTTAACATAAAAGCTACAAGACTTGAAAATGTAAAACTGATCGATTTTAAATTGACAAGAGCTATTCAATTAGTTTTTGGGTTTTTTTTTTCCAAGAAATTTCAGTTAAACGCTATCTTTTTAGCAGACCATGACGATTTTTACTTTTATGTATTTTCCTCTACATATTATTTAGTATGCCATTGGATTATTTTTTATTGTTATATATTGTTATACAACTACTATTTTGAAAATGTCGGTTTATATGTGTTCAATGTGTCAATAAAGTTTGAGGGGGAAAAATTGTTGCCTAGCATTGTAGTAAGGTCACTGATGGTAGGATGGACTGTTTTCAAAGTTATTCTATGAACCGGACTTTCTGAATTGGCGTGTTTTCATGACACACGGATGAAGGAGCGCGCGCTACGTGTGCGTGTCTGCGTGCATGTTTGTGTACGTGTGTGTGTGTGTGTGTGTGTGTGTGTGTGTGTGTGTGTGTGTCGGCTCTCGTCTGAGGAGAAGCCTCTCTCAGAGACAAGTTGAGACAGACAGAGCGGCGAAGGTGTGGCTGCAGGGCGGCAGTCATTAGGAGGAGGCCTGTCAGTGCCGTCCAAGTGTCACGGGTGGAAACTTTATGGGACTTTTCCTGACTTCCTATCTTTATTCCGCGACTCTACTCACTCTTGTTCTGAGGCCAATGACAGAGTAAGGAGGTGTGAGTCGGAGAGGCAGAGCCAAGAACAAATCTCAAGACAGCAGCAGGAGCAGCAGGAGGAACAGCGAGAGGGAGCAGGTTGGATTTCGCTGTCTTTGGGGACCTGAAATCGGCATTGCCGGATCCGAACCCTCAGGTCATGCACATGTTGCCTGTGAGATCTGGACAAATCTAACACTCTGCCATGGAGAAAGCTTAACTGCTGGACGAAAGAGGTAAATCTTCACTGGTGTTGGCACCGTGAATGCGTTAATGAGTGAACCAAATGTAGTTTTGCCAACGCAGTGGTGAGCAAAGCTCTATAAGGGCTGTGTGTAAGGAAATTATTTTAAGCTACCCTAAAGCTTAAAGCTTCCTCTCACATTTTCTGTCGGTATTTCTGGAAGCCTAATATTGCCGGAAAAAAATAAAATAGAATATATTTTTTTAAAAAGAGTTTGGAATTACACACAGTACAAAAAAAGCTAAGGCTACTCAAATTTGGTCAAAATAAATTAAACTTTTAAAGTTAACACCGAAACAATACCAGAAATTAACATTCTAACTGAAAATTTGAAATACTGAATCAAATCACTTCGATTTACACACAATCTAATCTAATCTTTATTTCTTGTTGTTGATTTATGTTACTTAATCTCCAGGATTTATCATAGTTTTGATTTATGCAATGTATTTTTTAAAACCCAGTTCTTCCAAAAAGGAAAAAATGATGAAAAATTAGTAATGATTAAAAAAAAAAAAACTTTTGGAGTAAGACAGATTAAAAATCCAAATTTAGTCTAACTAAATTAAACTAAGTTAAACTTTAAAGTCAATACTGAAATAATAGCACACATTTGAATTTCTCACAAAAAATTAGAAATACTGAATCAAATCAAACTTTGATTTACACATAATGTAATTTCTTTCTTTCTTTCTTTCTTTCTTCTGAGACAAAACAGCTGTGTCTGATCTAAAATAGACTACACTTACAATTTATTATTTATTTTAATGGAACTGTATGCAACATTAATAGCCTATCTATGATTCAGAGTTTAAAATTGGGATTGCCTGCATGTGGCTCTCAACATGGAGGTGGCTGAGCTGATGGCTAGCAGCTAACAGTGCAAACAGGGTGAACTACCAGCCAACAGTGTTAACCTGTGTGGGCACTATGGTTCTGCAATGATGCCATTCAGTCAGTCAGTGTAACTGCCATATAGCATAGTGCATCCATCCATCTATCCATCCATCCATCCATCCATCCATCCATCCATTTTCCTCCACATTTTTCCTCCATCCACTCCACCATCCTGGACCAGGTCGCGGGGGCAACAGGCGAAGCAGAGAGTTTCAGACATCCCTCACACCAGCAACACTTTCCAGCTCCCCCTGGGGGACCCCAAGGCATTCCTAGGCCAGACGAGATATGTAATCCCCCAGCATGTTCTGGGTCAGCCATGTGGCCTCCTACCAGTTGGACTTGCCCGGAACACCTCTAACGGGAGGCGCCTGGGAGGCATCCTGATCAGATGCCGAACCACCTCTACTGGCCCCTCGCAATGCAAAGGAGCAGCAGCCCAACTCCAAGCTCCTCCCGGATGTCAAACTCATTTCAGCCGCTTGTATCCACAAACTCATTCTTTCTGTCACTATGCAGAGCTCATGACCAATGGTGAGGGCTGGAACATAGATGGATTGGTAAATTGAGAGCTTTGCCTTCCAGCTCAGCTTCTTCTTCACCACAACGGTCAGGTGAAGAGCCCACATCACTGTAGACGCAGCACAAACCACCTGTCCATCTCACGCTCCATTCTGCCCTAACTTGTGAACAAGACCCTGAGATACCTGAACTCCTTCCCTTGGGGCAGCATCTCCCTCCCCACCCACAGAGGACAATCCACCGTTTTTCAGCAGAGAACCATGGCCTCATATTTGGAGGTGCTGACTCTGATCCTGACTGCTTCACACTTGGCTGCAAACCACCCCAGTGCATGCAGGTCACAGTGTGATGAAGTCAACAGAACCACATCGTCTGCAAAAGCAGAGATGCAATTCTGAGGTCCCCAAACAGGACCCTTTCCTTCCCCTGGCTGCGCCTTGAGATCCTGTCCATGAATATCACAAACAGGATCGACAAAGCTGGCAGAGCCCAACACCAGCAGGGAGTTTGGCTTTACGCTGAGTATGCAGACACAGCTCTCACTTTGGTCATACAGGGAACAAATAGTTTGCAGCAGTGACCCCGGTACCCTGTATTCCCGCAGTACCCCCCACAGGACTCCCCGCAGGACACGGTTGTAGGCCTTCTCCAGGTCCAGAAAACACATGTAGACCGAATGAGCAAACTCCCAAGACCCCTCCAGTAGCCTTGGAAGGGTAAAGAGCTGGTCCACTGTTTCACAACCTTGAATCAGACGTTCGACTATCGATGGGAGCTTCCTTTCCAGCACCCTGCATAGCATAGTGCAGTAAAAGTAAAAGTTTCGAGACAATAAATCAAAATGCTGTTTCATGAAGATTTTTTTTTTTTTCCAAGCCAAAATGATGATTCTAAGTCATTAAAATTTGACTGAGTATCTCATGATTTTTAAATTCAGTGGGATACACACACAGGGACACACATGCATTGACATGCAGGCACTGCTGGACCTGCTACCACAACAAACCACAGAGAAGCTCAGAATACAACATTAACAAAGGGAGCATGACTTCATTCTCTGCTCAGGACGCCAACACTCCACTATATCGCTACATAGAAAATAGTGGTTTTCTGCCATATTGATGCTCTGAATGTTGCTTACAGAAGCTTTAACATGTAATTTTATGATTTTATCTTGTGTGTGTGTGTGCATAATTTAGAAGGATTAAAAAACGTTTCATTTGGCGAAGTTGGCTCCTGACTGGGCAGCTGTTCAGTAGAAAGAGTATGCAGAACAGTTGAGTGTCTCTTTGAGCCATTTTTTTCTGATTGTCCAATGTTATTGCCTTTCCTGATCTTCTGCTGTACTTAGTAAGCTGTGCTTCACTGCAACTCTGACCTCTTCATAACCCAACTTAACTCTGTCTGTTTTTTAATGTTTTTACAGCACTTTCTTTTCTTACGCCATTCCACCATTGTCAGACAGCTACCATGCGCAGATTCAGCTCAGAGGGATCCCTGTTGGATCTGGACTTCCTCCCATGGAGGAGGGTGGCACTGAAGAACCCAGATTATGGGAAGAACCAGGAGACTGGCACCTACAAACCTCATTTGGAGAGAGATGAGCTGGACGGGAGCTCAACCCCTGTGACTCCCACCATCCAGGAGCCGAGTCCCAGCCAGGGGGGGAAGAAGGAGCTGACCAAGGAGCACAGCATCAGCATGGAGAATCTAAGCGAGCTGGGGAAACAGGACAAGAGCCACCTGGGAGTTTGTGTCATCGGTGAAGGCTGCAGGGCCTATAGTGACAGCCAGCTGGTCCCGGCCAACCAGGGCAGCACAGAGAGCATGGAGAGAGACGATTTGCCTCCCCAGTCTCCTTCTTCCTCCTCCAACCCCTTCTCCTTCAAATCCCAGCACAGGAACGTCCACAAACCCAAACTGTCAGCCGCCAAACTGCACCTCAAGAGTCTCTTCAGCCAGGTAGGACACCAGTTCAGTCTCAGTTCACTCTGTAGAACAGCTATAGCCATATTAACCCTTTGAAATCTGGATCGACACCTTTCACAAGCTATTTAACCCTTTGAAACTTAAGCAAATTGGTTTTATTCCCTTTAGAAATGTTGAGGAAAGGGCAATTAACAAATTAACAGCTTGGCAAGAAATGTCCCACAAATTGACAGAAATTAGTGAAAGGTGATGAGGAAATCACCCGAAAATCAATTTTAAAAAGGGGGAGGGGTATTAGAAAACGATCAAATAATAACTACAGGAATATGGAATATAATATATGGAAACTGTATTTATCTTTGTTAGAATTTAATATTTTAAATTATGTTACAGGGATATTTTTATTTTTTATTTTATGTTTTTTTTTTTTTTTATTTATATGTTTTTTTATATTTATTATCAAACCTTATATATATATATAAGGGTTTGATTTGCTACAAATCTTACCAAACATTACATTTCTGCTGGACATTTTTTAAATTTTCTGTAGGGTTCTAGATTTTTTTTCCACTTTCCATTGATTGTTTTCTGTTCATTTCAGTTAGCTGAAATTGCCACTTTAATAAAACAGTAATGTAGCTGCTAGAAATTAACTGGTTATACTTAACTCAACAAGTTGAGTTAACCATTTTAACGCAAACAGAATGACCTCCAAGTGCTATGGGTGAAATCATCCAGCTTCCATGTGAACAGCTCCAGCTGGTGATGATGACCATGTGAAATGGTTGAGAGTTTGGAAAAAGCGATTCAGCGTACCATGAGCTGGGATTGTTGTGAGACTTAAGATATACTTAGATAAAAGAGAAAGAAGACAAAAAATGATTGTTATGTACCCACAAGATGACAGAAGGGGCGATCACACTGAGACGCATTGTGCCAGGCGAGACTGCTCCAAAAACGCTTTGGAAGCCAATCTGGAAAAACAGCTGGAAATGCCTGTGAAACGTGGTTGCCTGTTCCTGGCTAAGAGTGACACTGACAAATAATGTGACTTTGCGCCTTAAGCGGAAAAATTTAAAATATTCTAATGATTATGTGGGCCCAAAAACTGCCGAAAACATATGTCGCAAAGCAGCAAGAGGGGAGAGTATGCGCGCTGTTCCGTAGAGGAATAATGGCTGTGCTGGCGAAGCTTTTCTAGCAGCACGTCTTGGTAAGATTGGTCCCTAATTTCTGAAATCTGATCGTATCCTTGTCTGCTCCTTCTCATCGGTTTGTCAGAGCTGTAGCTGAGATTACAGATGTAGAGCCAGTTCTATGTGACAGTAAACCCTGAAAGGTTTTACACTGAAAGCTGCTGTATTGTGTTTTCAGAGATTGAAACGGGGGGAAGATCAGTTAAAGTTAAGTTAACTTTGTGGTTTCTGTTTCAGAGTCCTCATTCCTCACACTCCAACCTGGCCAACATAGAACAGAAAGACAGGTAAGAGTCCTATTTATTGTCACTGCTTAATTGTTGCTTATGGACATATAGATATTATCTCAGGTAAAATAATTGTCATGTATGTCTGCACCATACTCAAACATTAGACAAACATTGGATGTCTTAAAACAAAATTCATTCAATTTCAGTCAGTACTTTTATGCCTCTGTACCGGCAATAGTCATTACATTAGGGGCATTAAGTTTTCGGGTTGTCCATTGTTGGACACAAGAATGAATTGATTAAATAGATAAAGATATCTCAAAAAACACTTTGAGGGAATTTATTCACATGTGGTGCAAATATCCACCTGGACTCAAGAATGGACTGATATGAATTTGGTAGTCATAGGTCAAGGTCATTGTGGTCTTGTCCATCGAAATTCTCGTGAACGTGATATCTTGAGGGAATTTTCTCAAGTATTTTCAAAAATATCCTGATTAGAATATGGTGCTCAAAGGTCACCGTGACCTTGTGTATGTCTCATTCATGTGAACGTGATATCTGAAGAAGGCCTCAAGGGATTTTCCTCATGTTTGGCGCAAATGTCCACTAGGACTCAGTGATGAAATGATTAGAATTCAGAGGTCAAAAGATGGGCCTTACAAGACATGATTTTGGCCCAAACTCAAGAATTTCTACACCAATTATGACAAAATTCCATTACATTAAGACATTATGTAAAAGGTCAAAGGTCATGTTCACTGTGACATCACATTGTTAAGGAAAACACTTTTCTTACCCTTACATGTCATATCTTAGGAAAGGAATGGGAAACATTTGATCAGATACTGAAATGGTGACACTAATCTTGTAACTGTGCTGAGTGTAGAGCTCTTCTGTGGTGCAGGAGGAAGATGTATGGGAAACATCTGTCTTTTCACTGTTATGGATGCAAACTTGTAACTGTAACTTGACAATCGTGTGACATTAAGTCTAGTTTAATCTTATAAGATTGTTGTGGAGCCACACATTGTCCTGATGTGTGATATGATATCAGTATCTTTTGGTATGAACTCCTCTGGCTGACGTCTGCTGCCTCACCCTGTGCTTTTGTGCTCCTGGTCCACAGTGCTACGGAGAGGAGGTCTCGCTTGCTTTTCATGCGTCAGTGGAGTCAGGTTGGTCACAGTAAGAAGAGGAAAATCAGTCGAGAAGAGCTGGAAGAATGGGCCGAGTCCCTGAACGCCCTGCTGCTCAGCCAAAGTAAGTCGTGCTTTGTTCTGAGGCTGGAGTTTGATTTAGCTAAACACTTCTTACAGGCAGAAATCCGAGGAAAGGAATTCTCCTTTTTCAAGTTTATTAACTTGATTATTTTCTATTGAAATCACAAAATAAGCAGGGATGTCTCTAAAAAAAACATTGTCAGGTTGGCAGCATATGTTGCTCCAAAACGTGTATGTACCTTTTAGCATTCATGGTACCTTCACAGATGAGCAAGTAACCCATGATACCATGGGCACTTACACATCCCATACCATCACAGATGCTGGCTTTCAGCAAGGGATGCACGATGTTGAACTTAATATATTATATTTAATATGTAATATGCTGATTTTTAACAAATAATTTGTCCGTTAATAAAACAGTTTATCAGCTTCAACATTAAATATCTCCTCTTTGTGATGTATTCAATGGAATATAGGTCAGAAAAGATTTGCAAATCATTACAGTCTGTTTTACATCTTTTTACATTTTACAGTGTCCCAACTTTTTTTGGAATCAGGTTGTACTATTTCCTCTTAGTCTTTACTCCATACCTGTCCATTCTTACCCACAGTGACGCTGACACATACAAACATATGGCTCCTACAAGGCACATAACTCAGCCCTCCCTGCAACAATAACCTTTATTTAGCAAATGTAACCTTTTACCTTCTGACTTATGTGTATTCACACACATCATGTCATCTGCCTTGTGTTCGTGTCTGCTTTTTTCAGTTAGCTTCTTTGTGTTACCATACCATACCATATAAAAAAAAAAAAAAAAGAACCAAAAGGAAAATATGAGATTGAATATAATACAAATCTTTATTGTCCACTTAAGTGAAAACTTGCAATGATAAGGTAATGGTAACACTATGCCAATAATACAGGACAAGAAGAAGACTCAAAGCTAATATAAATAGTTTTCACTTTAGATCATACACAAAGGCTTTATGGATTTTTATGAGGTCGGAGATGCGTTCAGCATGTGTATATTAATCCTGCATTTCACTGATGTTAGCTGATAGCTCTTCCTCTGCCCCTCGCACTCATCATAGAGGTTCTGACCTGAACTCTACACCCTGACATTTAACTGACTGACCACTTCTGCCTTCAAGAAATGTTTGTGCAACTAAAAGTCAAATCTGTCTCAAGTTCCCTTTGCATTTGTCTCAACTCCTATGTTGCCGCAGTGATGTTGACATCTGAGCTGACGTCACTGGTTAGTGTGTGCTATGCAATAAAACTAAAAGAGCAGCACTTACCCTGACCCTGCTGCCACTATGAATAGAACAGATAGTTAACACCACTATAAGAACATCAGAAATCTCTGCCCTCACACGGTGTTTCACCAGGTTGACGTTAACAAGGATTATAGTTAAAACATTGTGTGATTAGGACACGTCTACACATGTAGATTCCTTCATCACCTCATTGTTTCCTGGAAGTGTTATCTTTCTTGACATATTCCACTACCTGCCCGTTTTCAATGACACACTCACATTGTTACCCGGATCAACAAACCCAACCAGGCCCTGATCAAACCCTCTGATTACACACACACAGCAGTACAGGATGCTTGAAATTCCACAGAATGTTTCCATTGGCTTTTGTGGCAACAGCGTGTCTTAATGTTTGATGTTTGTTACTACAGGTGATGTTCTTAATGTTATTACTTATCAGTTCATGGAGGTGCTTGTCATACCTATCAGACAGTCACTGGTTTTCCTTTATTTCACCACAGTGGAACTACTATTACTGCCTCATAGTTGCCCCCACCCACCACTTACAGTTTTCATCCATGTCTTCAATATAATTAAATTCAGCCTATTATCACGAATCACAATTTGCCTCAGAGGGCTTTACAGCATAAGACATCGGTCTGTCCTTCGACCCTCACATTGACTAAGGAACCCTCCCCAGAACAAAACAGAAAAACTTTTTTTTTGACATTTTCAATGTCAGAGTAAGTCCAATAGTCACAACGAGAAGTAGTCAGGCTAAAAAAATGACTGACATCACTCAGTCTATCTCAGCTGAGGTGGAGATCTAATCTGAATTAATGATGCTATCAAAAGTAAAAAGAAATGTCCCCCTCTGCTGCTTTGATTTTGATCTTTTTTTAATCTGTCCCTTGCAAATTCCCCAAGTTTTAGGGAGTTCAAGACTTAATCATCAGAGTTTTCTCTTGAACAATCTGTTCAGTTATCATTGCCTAGTAATGTAGTTACAAGTACAGAGGAGTCTGACATTGTTACACAACAGTAACAAAACTCCATTGCTGATGTCTAGATAAACAAGCAGATGGGACATCGGAGGAGCTGAGATGTCTGCTCGACCTCTGTTTAAACGGATGTTAAGTGCTCTGTGGAATGGAGGAACCGGAAAAAGCTTTTCTAAGCGGATGCATATAAAGCCATTTACAGTGACCTGCAGTCCTGACTGGAGGCCCAAACACAAAGAGAGAAAAAGAAAGGCCATTAGCAGAAGCAGATCCCACCATTAATGTGAGCTCACCCCATCAACTGACTGTTTGTGTGGTAAACTGGGAATGTGTTGTGTGTTCACAGAACATCTACTAACATCTACTCCAGTTCACAACAGCGCATGTCATTACAGAGGAAGAGCAGGAGTGATATCTTTACTGCTTCACATATTAATCCAGTCTGAGTCAGGCTTTTGGCCACAGTAAAAACAGGAATGATGTTTGAGCATGTTTTCATGTTTCTTGCTGATTTTACAGGGAAATGAAAGCTGAAAGCTCAGGTCATCAACTCCTGCATGCCAAAACTATGGTTTTACTTGTACTGAGTAACTTAGACATTAATTTAATTCTGGTTTCATGTTTGACATAAAAAAATGCTGCTGATATTAATCAGTGCTCTACAGTTGAAGGTCAGTGGCTGATATGACAGTTTTAAAATGGTGTTTTAGTCGTTTAGTTGATAGCCCTGGGCTCACAATATCAGGTATACTGAGTGAGGAAAAAAACAATAACATATCCAAAGTCTTTGGTAATAAAAGCAGATGGCACAAATTTGATGCCAAATGGGGCTGATTACTTGTTTTCTGCTGCAGTTTGATTGGCTATTCGCCAAGTACTAATTTTGACATTTGCTTGTAGTTTGCATAAGTTGCAGAAGATATTAACTGTAGTCACTAGGTGGGTTTCCATTACAGATTTGTACAAAATTTAAGTGACATTTTCATAATGTCGATAAAACACAATTGCAGGATGACTGCGTTTCCATTGAGTGATGTTCTGCGACTTCTCCTCTGGTGCAACATCCCAGTAACCATAGTGATGGATGTTCAAAACGTTAGCAGCTTTATTTCTATTGCAGCCACCGCACTAGCCGTCATTATTTACAATCCAATGATGAGGGATTTCTGGGAGGTGATAGTCCAGGATTTCACAGAGGAATTGTGGATTCAAAACTTCCAGATTATCCACTGAACCTCTGAAGAGTTATGTGATGCAATAACAGCTCTTGTAGCTCCTGCTGCATCATGAGGGAGCCAGTTTCTACTGACAAGCACATAGCCATAACATCATGTGAGCTAGAAAAAAAAAAGTGTTTTCATTGCAGTTTTGCTAGATATGTTTTTTTTTTTTTTTTTTTTTTTTTGATTCGCCCAAAATACCACCTCATGCGTGCGCACTTTTTGTGATAAATGGGAGTTTTTTTAAAATTGATTAAATATTTTATATTTGCAATTTCATTGTGCACAATTTCAGGGTTGATAGAAATCCACTTTGTGATTGCTGTTGAAACAAATTTAACACATTTTTCACCAACTAATTTAGTTAAATGTGTTATATTTCTGTTCTTTTGCCATGTTTAACTTCTGTATTGTGAACATAACATAACAATACAAATTAAAAATCAAATTTTTAATAATGTCAAGCAAGATTTCTGTGCATTCCTTATTTACACATGCAGTAGGAGCAGTCAAAGGCAGCTGTATATTTTGTTACTACGTACAAAAAGATTTGAGTGTTTTTGAATCGCCAGGAATACCACCTCATGCGAGTGTAGTAAAATTTTTTGTGATAAATGGGAGTGTTTTTTTTGGCAACTGATGTGTTTCCTTTAGGTGAATTTTAAATTTGCACAGTTAATGGAAACCCACTTACTATGAGTGATGTGGATTATCTTCTACAACACAAATGTGGAAGTCAGCCTTTTGTCAGAAAACGTGACATTAAACACTTTGTGCCCATTAGCCTCAGGACAATGTAATAAACCCAGCTGCTGGTAAAATAATGACAGATCTTACATGAAACGCTATTCCAGAGAAATATGGGTAATTGCAAGCTTTTCAGAGAAGACATTCTTTTGCTTCCTGTGTGTGTTTTTTCAGAGGGTATGATAGTTGGTCAAGGACAGGCTCTTATCTCAAGCATCTTTCTGAGAAGATTAAACATGAAAGCAGCAGCTCACTGCGGTCAGACTGGTTTGGCAGAGCAAACACACTGTAGCAACCCAAACTTAAAGCACATGCAGAGGAGGAATTGATCAGAATAACAGCAGATAGTGAAGAACAGGTGTGCACTCAATCAGTGGGAGCTAGTACTTTATGTCAAATTTCTTTGCATCTGTGCTAATTAGGTGTTGACCCTTTAAACCTCAAAACATCACATATGTATATCTAAAAGGGATACTTCGCCATTTTCAACCAGCTTTGTATCAAAACAATGTGGGTAAGTATGTGTAGATGAACTGTGGTTCACTTCCCTCCATCTAACCAGTGCCTACATATCCCTCCCCCTCACTCAGCGAAACACTGCCCGACGATGTAAGTTTATGCAAAATGTGTCATCGGGCAGAGTTTCACTGGCTCTCAGACTGTTGCTCAAACGACAGGCTGTACTTCCACATTTTCGTATTGCCCGCCACCGTGGACACAAAGAGTATAGAAGTGGACCAGGAGACAGACCTGCTCCTCTCCCTTTCTCTCAAACTCAGACAGAAATCCAATCAAATCAGATAAATATAAATCAAGAGTATGTCACTGCACTGCAAATTTCTGGCCTCAGATGTTCCTTTTATTCCTTGTGAATTCAAAGAGGTGTTATTTTTCGTTACATAATCTTGCTGTAAAGATGTGCAGAATTTATTTATATTGAAAAAAAGTGAACTTTCTTAACAGAAAGACCTTCTGTGTCTCCTCTCCTCTGATTTCCTAACATTCACTATATTTTGAGCTTTGATTTCAAGCAGAGTTGCAGGGGGCTGCTCGATGTGCTCTTACTGTCGTGTGCACAGAGCTGCCTGAGGACTAGCTTGAGCTCTCTGTGTGACTTGGCCTCCTTATCAGTGCCATGCTAATTTACTGTCCTGTGAAGCTGACGTGTCAACTGTGGCATGTTGTAGGTGTGGTGTCAGCAGTTTAAAGCCGTCTCGGTACAAAGCAGTCAGCCATGTTTGATAGTGCAGACTTAAAACAAGCCGTGGATTAATAAAGTCAAGCAGAAAGACCGCTCAAGCAGGCGTCGTGTGTGTGCCAAGCTTTTACTATCAACCTGTGAAACTCTGCTGCTGGCAACACATGTGGGTTAGTGATGGACTTATAAGGCCTGAGGGCTTGTTGTGTCAGTGCTCTGTATGTGTCAGTGCTCTGTGTGTGGGTGTCTTCTTGTAACATGTGACGTTGCACAGTGAGGTAAGCCCCACTTATCTTCTCCCTCCTCCTCCTCTCAGCTGGTGTTGCAGTGTTTGGAGCATTCCTGCGCTCCGAGTTCAGCGAGGAGAATCTGCAGTTTTATCTGGCCTGTGAGCAGTACAAGCACTCATCCAACAACTTCAGCCTGCACAGGAGGGCCAAGGACATCTGCGCCACCTACATCCAGCCGGGTGCCCCCCGAGAGGTACGAGCCTACTTTTATATCCAGTGTTGCACCAAAAGCTATGCAACCTCCCCTTAATGAAACAGGAAGTTCAATTGGCTCTTTGATACCTGAGCAAATTAGCCAGATTTCTTTCAAAAACTTTCAAAGAGGGCGACCAGCAACTTCACAAAAAATCACCCTAACAATAGCAAAAAATTAGTAAAAAGTAACATATTATCACCTAAAAATAAGCAAATAAAATAATAAAATGACCATAATAAAGAAAAGATTTTATTTTTCTGTAATATAACTTTAAAGATAAAATAATAATAACTATAGTTTTCTGAACATTTTCCCCAATTTGTTAATAATATCTTTTACCTTTTACTATTTTTTCCCTTTTTTTTTAATAAATCAAACCAATTCTCAGGTTTCAGAGGTGCTCGTGAAAAACACAGCACAATAAAACTGATGTTGATCCAGAGGTTAAAGGGTTAAAGTCCTGCCACATGTCTATACTTTACTTTCTGCACAGTCTCTTGTTTTATAACTCAAAGTATGCACCTCCATCCAAACAATGTGCTGTGTGTGCGTTGGGTGCACCTTGTGTTTACGGAAGCCTGTGTGGGCGGTTCAGCTTTGACGTCACAGTGTTGTACTAATAGCTGCATTCAGGGAGAGCCGCTTTTCCACAAACAGAGCTTCAACCAGAGTTCAACCAGAGTAAAAATCTATTACGTAAACTCAATGAAAAGATTTTCTTTTAAAATAACTTATATTTAATTAGGAGCACTTTTTTTTTTTTTTTGGAAAACGGGTCTGAATGTTGTGTGTAAACTGAAGTAAATTTACGTGTATTCTGGCATTCATCAACATGTTAGTAGCTCCGATCTTTATGTAGGTTCTAACAAAACTTAAAGCTACCTCTGACTGCTCAAACTGCTTGTGTAAACAAGGAATGCACAGAAATATTGCTTATCATTATTAGAAATTAGATTTTTTATTCGTTTTGTGCTCTGTTATGTTCACAATACGCAGATTCCTTTGAAACACTGAAGTTATACATGACATACAAGTAGAAATGTAACACATTTAGCTAAGTTAGTCGACCATAACAATAATGCAACATTATCTCTATGCATCATTTTTGTTAAAATAAATGTTAAATAGCTCAAATTTCCTACAGCCATCACTGATTTATATAGATTTACCCTGTACGCACAAAATAACATTTCTGGCATCCCTTTCCTGCTAAACTGAAGAAGGACAGGGAACCCCACAAGTCTTTCATCTGTTTGAATGGCAAGACTGTGGGTAGGTTTCCATTAACCCTCAAATTGCAAAATTTGAAATTGTGAATGTAAATATTGAAAAATGTCAATTTGGAAAAAACAAAGCAAAAAAGTTCTTAAGATCCTATGAGGTGGTATTTCAGGTGATTCGAAAATGTCATATTTTGCAAAACTGCCATGGAAGCACTTTTTTTGGCTTTTCTAGCTCACATGATGTTATGGCTATGTGCTTGTTGGTAGGAACTAGCTCCCTCATGATGCAGCAGGAGCTACAAGAGGTGTTATTGCATCACATAACTCTTCAAACTTTGAGCGGATCATCCAGAAGCTTTGAATCCACAGTTCCTCTGTGAAACTGTGGATCACCTCCCAGAAGTCCCTCATACGTGGTCGCTCCCACATATAAGGGGCTCAACTTTCCATTATGGCTCAATAACACGCCTGCATGGTCTTGGATTGAAATAATGACGACTAGTGCGGTGGCTGCAACAGAAATAAAGCTGCTAATGTTTTGAACATCCATCACCATGGTTACTGGGATGTTGCACCAGAGGAGAAGTCGCAGAACATCAGTCAGTGGAAACACAGTCAGCTCACAATTATGTTAAAACGAAATTCCGAAAATACTGCTTGAATTTTGTGCAAATTTGTAATGGAAACCTGCTTACTATTTTGTGTCCCTCAACCTTTATTTTTTGTCCCTTAAGTGTTTCCTTTCATTAATTTCTGCATTCCCACACATTTTGCTTTCCCTCACATTTCTCTTTGTATTTTGTTGTACATTTCCTCACATTAACTTTGATGTCACACTTTACATGCACTTATTGCTCATTACTTCTTTCCAAGCCTCGGCAGTGTACAGCCACCATCTGTGAGTGCAGCTGCAGCTGCAGTGGCTCTACTGTAACTCTTACTCTTACTTATCCCAAGGCTGGGGTGTCCAAACTTTCTTGAATGGAGACCAGGTTAGATCATGTGAAATAATTTGGGGGCCAGCTGCTTCTAGTGTTGTATGGGGTTACTTAAAAAAAAAAAACATACAAATAGCACAAATGCAACTGTTGCATCTTCCATCTTCTGAATAGTTCCTGTTCAGGGAATGTCTACAGACTGTATGATAGACCAATGTCTTTCTTTCTTAAAAACAATCTACAGATGACAAATAAATAACTAAAAACAAGTTTTGCTTTGATTTTAGCAATAAAAATGAACAAAGGCAAACTGAAAAATGTAGACGGCTTCAAGTCAGTTCTGCATTTTGTACAGTTTTGCAGCTGAAATTGTCGAGTTTTGAAAATGACAAATTCTGAAAACATAACACAACTATAGTCCAACATTAGTTCCACGTTAACAGATCATGTTATTGGCAGTGTTGAAATGAGCGGACCACAGGTCTGTTGTAGTAAAGTCAGACGACGTCCCCTCGAGCTCTCTGTGATCTTTTCACGCGTACAGTTGTACAGGTGAGGCAGGCCAGCTGGTAGCACATAGTTGGGGTGGATAGTTTTCAGCATGTGGATGAACCTGCAGGCTTTTCCTCTGTATGTATGGCCACCGTATCTTTAGCAATATGTAGCTCGACTGAATCTGTAACAGCTTTGCAGCGGGACACACTGGAGGAATGATTCCACTAATGTCGGCTGCTTTTTACCGGCTGTTTGTGGGCTGATGTGGTCTAGTGCATCAGAGTGAGACACATTTCTCCCACTCAGCTACATGTTTGACATGGTGAAATAAATTGGTCATGCTGCTGCCTTTAGTTGCAACAGCCTTTAAGCAAACTTTGCAGCGGACTGTGGATTGTTACAGATCTGACGCCGCAAAACCGAACCAGTTCCAAACGACTGATGAGACTGTGCCTTTTTGGAAACGGACTCTTCATTGTCATGAATGCTTGCTGTCATGTTGTCATGTGTATGTTTATTTCATAGACTGTGCATAATGATGGACAACATGACAGTTTCCCCAAAGTGAGGTTATTCAGTCTCGATCACCCCCTGGTGTCTGACTGCAGTACAGTTCCTAAGACCCGCCCCTTCATGTTAGTGAATGGTCATTGGCCAAACAAGTATAAGTAGAAGTACACACCAAATACATTTTTCCGAAAGATGGTTTCTGTCATTGAAGGTTGTTCTCATCACTCTGATGTTTGATTTTATGATAAATTCGGTTTTAATGAGTTAAACTATACAAAAGAGGGCTTCTTCGCCATGATTGACAGCTGTGACAGCCAATCCGTGCACTTGCATTCAGTGGAGCTGCTCACGATTGGACGGACAGGTGTTTTAGCGGGAACTCCCCCAACGCGGATATCGCTGCTGCGCAGATGCAGGGCTCCCAATGACATCACCATTGCAAGATGGCAACACTCGCATCTCAGATATTTTAACCTCACCTCAGCATAGCGGGGTAAGTGGGGGTGCATCGTCCATCTTTACGTACAGTCTATGGTTTTTCTCTAGAAGGAAGGTGCAGGGGAAGAGTGCAACCCACAGTTAGCCGTTACGTTAACTACGGAAGCCCAAAGAGAGCGGCAGAGGAAGTTGAAATGAACATTTTTTTCATTGTTTTTATTTCATTGTAAATGTTCTCGTAAACCACAAATTTGCATTAATCAGTAAAAGCGATATATCACCCAGCTCTATCGAATAGCCATGATTGGCCGGACTTTGGACACGAAGGCTGTGCATATTTTTCCATAAGCTCTCGGAAGTGATGGTGAAAACTACACGAGCAATACTTTGGCTGTAATACTCTGGAACTGACCTAATATGAGTGTACTGTGTACTGACCGAGTGTGTCTACGTGTTGCAGGTGAACCTGGACAGTAAGACCAGAGACCTGACCATCCAGCTGCTGCAGGCTCCCTCTCACACCTCTCTGAACCACGCACAGAAACGCATCTACTCTCTGCTGGACACAGACTGTTATCCCCGCTTCCTCCAGTCAAACATCTACCTCTCCGTACTGCGAGAGGCCAACTAGACGCCTCGTGCTGGTGACACACCTGGACTCACAGTCACTCAGTGGTCTCCAGGACTTCCTGAAAACTGTGGATCAGAAATGTCTTCAAAAGAAAGAGCTATTATGGAGGATGTTAGTGTAAAAAAATATTTTAGAAATATATGTGGGGCAAAAGGTTGATGCTAATTGATCACTGTCTGTAGGAATAGAAGGCACTTAAATTAATATATTTCTTTTTGGAGAGTAGGGTGTCCAGATTAATAATATTTAATGTCTGTTTGCTTACAGTTTTCATGTTATCCTAAGCTAACCAGGTCCTGACTGCGGCTCCCTACTTAACCCTTTGAAACTGGGACAAATTGGTTTGATTTCTTTTTTTAAAAAATGAGGGAAAAAAGCAATGAATAGCTTTGAAAGAACTGTCCTACAAAGTGGAAGAAATCAATAACAAGTGACAAAGAAAATTAGCTGAAAATATAATTAGAATATTTATAATAATAAATAATCAATTTAAACTTATATGAAAGAATTTTTTTGTGGTCATTTTTAAGTGTTTTTGTTTATTGACTTTACTTCTTTTTTGCTTGCTACTTTTTGGGCCATGTGTTGTGAAGTTGCATATTGCCTTCTTGCAGTGCTGTTGAAAGAAAGCAAACCATTTTGCTCAAGTTTCAGAGTGTTAAAGGGATAGTTCCTATTTTTTTAAGTTGGGCTGTATGGGGTGGTTATCTATATAGACACTATATTAAAAATAGCAGATGTCAGTCATCACACCCCGTTTGGAGAAGCAGGCTGGAGTCATATATAAATGCTAAGCGATGTACTGCTGTGGAGAGATCAGCAACAATATGTATTTTATTCTCCTAAAAAAAACTATCAGCTTAAGGCCATGATTAGATGAGAATGGCCCTACTAAAAAATGGAAAAGTCTTTCCTTTGCATTTTAAAAAAATTCCATGTTCCAATGATAACATTGTGTTATGTACACAGATACGCAAAAAAACGACACTCCACAGACGATCTCACGTGCAAAGTGCAGCCGTGACGTCACCATTCTCACAGGATCTGCACATTACCAGTTTACATGGCCACAGAAGGGGTTGTTTTCAAAAGATTACACTTTGGAACCCTGTTTCAAAAATGTGCTTATTTAAGCCCCCAAAACACTGTCGATGTGTGAACGTAAGCCCAACAAGAAGTGAACGTTTCGTGCAAAAACCATTGCCATTTAAACAGCCCCAAAGTGTATGCTACAGTATTTTTACTACTTTACCCTAATTCAGACAGTGATTTTAAATTAAGCCGTTACATCACTTTTTTTCAAAGCCAGACTCTATTGAGAAAAACTGTGATTTAACATCTCTGAACACAGGAACTGCTGCTCTAACACTGACTCCATCATTTTTCTGTGTTATTGTGTGACGTTTAAAAGGGTTAGTTCGGATTCACTAAAGTCAAAACACAAAAAAACTAACTGATGGGGGCAGCATGAGACAAGCAGCTCCTGTGTTCAGTGAGCTAAAATGACTGTTTTTCTCAGTGGAGTCTGGTGGCTTTGAGGGGAGCAGAAATGGGGACTTAAAGCCATTAAGGGTTTCCTCTTCAAAAAGGGCTGTCTGATGGAGTGGTGAAAATACTCTCATAATGGCATATATTTCAGATGATATTGCTTTTTTTAGGTGGCTATATAGGTTTTGCCTCTGACCCCTCCACAGCAGTACACAGCTTAGCTTCTGCGTCAGACTTCAGCCTGCTTCTCCAAACTTGAAGTGTGTCGACTGGCTTGTAATACATTGACTATGGATAAGTACCCTGCAAAAACCCCACTTCAGAAAATCTGACCTGTCGCTTTAACACGGACGTTTGATTAACAGTGATCCTTTCATCCCACATAAAAAAAAACAAAACTATTTCCCAAAATGTTAAACTTTTCCTTGACTTGTTGCTGGCCCTGGTAACTTGGAAAAACAGATGAGGCAGTTTAGTTTCCCTCCCTTCACATGCCCATGAAACTGTGCAGCTCTCATTGTAATGATTAAACATCCTCCCTGCGAGCAGCTCATGTCCCCACGGTCCAATAAGCTCAGCCTGAGTTTCCTCTGCTGACACAAAGGAAAAACAAGTTCAGCAAGAATGAGCTCTTTGCTGGAAAAGGTCAAAGTACTGCATGACTTTCTTACATGGTAAAGGTGGGAAACCTGAGCAAATTGACTCGAACAGGTACACAGACGACATGGCGACAGGAAGCTCAGTCCTGTTCTCAACACTCTGCTCCAGCGCTCACACAAAGACAAACTTTTTGCATACAATGGCCTCTGAAACACGCTATAATTTAAGTAGGTTGTTTGTAATGAGTATGTTGAGTAGCATTTCCTTGACTGTTGGTCCTGCAAAAATCACAACAGCCTCATAATGAGGAAGAATATTTGAAAGAAAGAGAGAACAGCTGAAGTGTTTGTAAGGTGTGAGAGTTTCAAAGAGAAAGAAATAAAATCCAGTTTTTGTAGCCGTGTGTCTGTTTATTGTGCAGTGGTCATTCAGAGATGATCAGTGCATTCAGAGCTGCAGGGGTTGCTGGGATACTGAATGACAGCAAACATTAAAGCTGCAGTCTGTGGTCGGTTCTACGCTTGAGCCAAACCTTTAGTTTCTGTTTTCCATTCATTTATCAATATTCAGCCACTTATCCAGGTCTGTGTGTATAGATAGATAGATAGATACCGGTAATGGTAAAACAGAAAGAAAAATTCAAAATTACAAATCATTTACTGTTATGATGCTGGCAATATGTTAGAATATCAACATATATCAGTTTGTTACCATGGAATTAGTAGTATTACCAGATATTACAACATGTTGAAAAAATCATACTGATTAATTTATTGAGTAATTAATTTACTGAGTAATTTATTTCACCAAGTATATGATGGAATAACATTAAATACATGCATTTAACAACATCCTTATTTATTTCATAAAAATGCTGATTTATTATCTTAGCATCACTACTAGGGGACAGTAAAAAATGTACTATAAAATGTATGATATTTAATACAATAACTGATCAGAAGTTCATTTATATCTCAGCAAACAGTCAATGTATACTAACTGTGCTCCTGCTGTGGCTGCTTGACAACCTCACAGGCAGAGAAACTTGAGCCTAATGTTCCTCCTACCCTCTTTTTAAATGGTGTTTTACATTCTGTTTTCTCTGTGAAAACACCAGAACAAGAAGGACCAGTAGGAACCTGCAGTCTCTAAATATGCAGATTAACCCTTTGAAACCTGGATCAGCATTGATATTCTTGTGTTGCATTTTTTTAAAGCTATGTGAAATGTTGATAAAATATAAAAATATTTAGAATGTTCAGAATTATATATACACATATATATAAATGTAACATTGTTAGAGACTTAGAATTTTTTAAGAGCTTTTTGAGGTATTTCCTTGTTTGTTTTTGTTTTCACTCTCCTTTTTTAAGCTTATTTTCAGGTAATTTTCCTGTACTTTCAAAAAATTTGTTCCAAACTTTTATCAAATTTCTTTTCATGAGTTGCTTATTATTTAATATTGTTAGAGACTTAGAATTTTTTAAGCACTTTTGAGGCATTTCCTTATTTGTTATTGTTTTCACTCTCCTTTTTTTAGCGTATTTTCAGGTAATTTTCTTGTACTTTCAAAAAATTTGTTTTGTCAAATTTGTTTTCATAAGTTGCTCATTGCTTTCTCCCTATTTTTGAAAGAAATCAATCCAATGAGCTAAGGTTTCAAAGGGTTACACTTGGCTCTACTATGAAGTGTGTCTTGCTTTTGTTTGTGACCTGTGTTCTCCACTGCGCTGAGCAGTCATCGCTTTGTAGTGATGGCGCTGTAACCCGTCACTCCATCAGCTGATCGACTGCGTCCTCTAAGGCACACACAGCCTCCATCCTCTCTATTATCCTGTGTTTTGGCATAAGTACTGTCAATCATTAAATATTGGCTTCCAGATTGAATGAGCATATAAATGTGAGCACATTTCACAGTTTATGTTATTTTGCTGTGAAACCACAATAGTGTTTGGCAGCAGACTGCCTAAAGATCCCAGACTGCACAGCATGCTCTGACTCAGCTCACTGAAATTACTCCCAGAGGGATTTTGGGTATAATTTACAGATGTTGACATTTGATAAACAGAACTTCCTCATGCTTGTGACCTAACTTACAAGGAAAAAGATTTTCACTTATACAAGTGTTGTGCTTCCAGGGTGATTTATGTGTTTTGAATATCTGCCTCAGAAAGTTGCACCTCCGCCCTGATTCACTGGAAGTGACTGGGACCTCTCAGCAGTGTACATTGGCAACACTGTTTGAGAGAAAAAGGCAGAAAGTAGTTGCATGGCTATGTGCTGAGAGGATTCTGTGGAAATATGTATTCTTGTTTGAACTAGGGCGATATGGCCTAAAAATAAAATCTCAGATTTTTTCACACCAAACCCAATTTATGATTTTAATCCATTTTTCCCCTTCTTTAAAACAAACTACAAACGACAAAGAAATTACTCAAAACAAGTTTTGCTTTTGATTTTAGCAGTAAAAATTAAAAGGCAAACTGAATTTCCCTTTTGGAGATGAAGTGCAAGCTGCAAACTTGTCTTAACACTGAAGGCTGCACTAATTTCACAAAACATATTTACATAACTTCAACTGTATGTCTTTGGCAATATGCAGCTCAGCTGTATCAGTAACAGCTTGCAGTGTTTCTACATCACCTGCACTCGTCTATATTAGTTACATTGAGTGTTTAGAGAACAGCATAACTTCTTCTACAGCTGCCAACAGCCCACCATCACTCCAACTTAGAGAATGGGTTAAATCAAAGCAAGACAGTTGGGCTGTGGCACTGGGCCCCCAAATCACAAAATCCACCCCTGTTAACAAGGAGAGCAGCAGAGAGCAGCTGGATGAGAGGTCTGCCACTGCGCTGCTCTCAGTCTGCTCTGATGGATCTATCGATCAGCTGTGTGATCAGCCAGGTGTAATGTCTGTTTTAAACAGGTACACTTTTTGTCAGTCTTTGAAAATATTAATCACTTGGGCTCAGTTACTTTGGTTCAGACAGGAATGTGTGGCGCTCTCTAGTATCCAAATGCGCGCACACACCTGGCAGACAGTCTGTATTCAGGCACATTTCAAAAAAATTAAAACAGTAACTATTTTATGCATTTTCAGTATACTAACCAGCTGCTGCAGGATGTTCCGTCAAATGTACCTCTTCATATATTTTGGTGGATTTGACCCCCGGTCTCCGTGGAGATTACGCGCGTGGTCGGGGGCTCCAAATCTGGAAAAATACAGGCGAGATGGGAACGCCGGGAGGACACCGGGAGAGGGCAGGGGAAAACGGGGGTGTCCCGGGAAAGACTCCGTGCTAAACTTCAAAAAATTTCATGCTAAGTCAGGAGCTCACATCACACAGCCAGTGGACCAGAAGTGATGATTGAGAGGGATTACTTTTGTATGAGTATATATACATCATTTTTTATGAAAACCTGACTAATTGTGCCTGTGAATGACTCGTCCTGGAGACCAACTAAGACAAAATTATAATAGAGCTTTGAAAGCAGAGACTGGGAGAGTGTTTTTCCAGAACAAAGTTTGGACCCTGAGCTGACATTTCAGAGTTAGAGCTCTCAGCTCATTGCATAAATGCTACAGAACACATCCCAATGTCATGCTGAATTTCTTCTTCATCTGTGCTCTGAAAACATCAAATAGTTCTAGAATTCAATACAGAATCTAGTTTTTATAACAACATTGAAATAATGTCTTGGTATTGATAAGAAGCAGCTTGTGGTCACCAGGGCCGGGTGCTCCTGTGTTCCTGCTTCTGCTTCACCCACTGGGCGCTGTAGCAGTTCTCTCCTACAGTCCAAGACCAGTCCTGGCTGACCAGTACGCCTTGTCCTGGACACTGTGGACTCTCCAATAGCCTGATCTCCTCTTGAGCTTCACAGGCTTCAGCATGTGAATCCAGCTGTGCCTCTCTGCTGTCTAAGGGGGTCTGGCTGCAGATGCCATCCTTTTTATATACAAACAGAGGAGGAAGGGACAGAGGCTGGGACCTGGGTGAAGGGTACAGGACAGTACAGGGTCAGCAGAGGAAAGACGGCAGAGGGCAAACATGCTGGCTAAACACAGATACAAAATGACTGCATAACAACCCTGTGTGCAGACAGATGAGACAGAAACGCGCTACAGAAAGCAACTCAACAACCAACAACTCTTCAACAACAAAATAGGTCATTTGTCAGCACCTTCTGAAAGAACCAATAAAACCACACGGAAAGGATTTGATAAGATTGGTTTGATGTCTTTTGAAAACGGCGTGGGGGCAGAGGCTGGGACCTGGGTGAATAGAAATCATTTTCTATTTAAAATTGTGATACAGATGAATATATTGTAGTTTGTGTGTTTAGTGTATATTTTCAGATAATCTTCTTGTAACTTTCTACTGATTTTTGGTTGCTTTTTGGTTCATTTCTTGTATAGTTGCCTTCTCCCAATGTTTCTGAGGGAAATCATAACCAATTTGCTCAGGTTTCAAAGGGTTAAGGTTTGGTTTAGGCACCTTAAAGTGTTTGGTTCAAGTCCAACTGAAATCACACTGAGTCAGTTGAAAATAATGTCCGTATTTTTTTTTGTTTGTTTTTTTCTTATTAAAAGGAAGGAATGAGGTCTTGGTCTCTGCCAGCTGGAGGGCTGTGTCTCTGAACAAACACACGGCTGTGGCAACATGTCCTGAGCTGACACCGTGTTGTTACTGAAGAGTAAAGAGCACACTAGCATGAAACAGTCATGTGTATAGAGGGCTGCACCACAAAGTGAGAGTACCGTTTTATTGAGGAACCCTAAAACTTCAATAAATAGCCCAGGCTGTCATTTGCTGAAATCACTGAACTCAAGAGGCTTATTTATATGTGGGACAGGCATCTATTTGGGATGGGCTTTTTATTATCTTTCAAATAAAACTGTTCCTTAAAGATGAGAAATATAATCACATTATTTAACCCTTAGGAACCTGAGCAAATTGGCTTTATTTATTTATTTCAAAAACATGTGAAGAAGGCAATGAGCAACAAAGAGATGATCCAGAAGTTAGCAAGAAATCTGTCAAAAATACACAAAAAATGATTTGAAAATTTGCCTGAAAAAAAGAAAAAGAAAACAAAAAAGTAAAACAAAAAATTACAAAGGGAGAAATGCCCCAAAAAATGTTTAAAAAATGTTTTTAAAAAAATTCTGTTAAATAATTTTGAATATATAAGTATGAATATAGTTCACTGGTCATTTCTCCATTGCTTTCTTTTAAATCTACTGATCTCTTTTTCGTGTCTCTTGTTTACTATGCTGGTAATACTGTGTTCTTTGGTGCTCATGCTGTCAGTATTAACCTGTTAGTGTGTTATTAAGGCTTAAAGTTATACATATTTAAGGGTGTGGGTGTTTTGAGTGGAAGGTGGATGCCGTCTGTTAACAAGTCACTACCATGGCAATAACACTGAGTGTATAGCCATAGCTGTAAGTGTTTTTTACCTGATATTATAAAGAATTGTCACATTTTTCCTCGACTCGAAATCAGTGCAGTGGAATTAAAGGACTGGACCCCGGCACGTAGCTGTTGCTATTTCAGTGTGTTTTGTTGTCCATGAAAGTTAATTATAACATTTTAGTCACCTCAAAGAAGTCTTGATCACTGTTTGCTTGTACTAGAACTCCTGAGGAGTTGAATATTCAGTGTTTATGTTAAGTTTATGTTGTTTGAATGGTTTGAGGGTTTTTTTTTACTACCAAAAATTAGCAGAGGCATTATCTCTTAGTTAGCAACAGATTGTAAATTCACCATTCTAACCAAGCTAGCAGCTAGCATTATGGGTAGCTCCACCTTCTCATCCAAATAATTTCTGCTCCAAAAATCCAAGATGGTGATGGCCAAAATGTGGAACAGGAAGCTCAAAAACTGAGTCTGTAAACCAGTGGGTGAGGTGACTATGTCCTTCATTTTATACAGTCTGTAAGTGTGATCCTGGCATGGGAGGGTTATCATAGTCACACTACTTCTTGTCATAAAAACATTAACGTGTAAAGTGAGGGCTGAAACATGCTTAACCAGGCTTGACATTGGGGAATGTGCTCAGCCGTCATTCAGACAGATTCATGTGGCTGATTCTTTCATAGCTGTGCTGAGCCTGAACACAGTTTTTATGATCACTCCAAGCACCCCCTCTCCATGGAAACTTGGATAGAAAAATCAGCTGTTTTTTTGCGCAGGGCTTCATGACACACTGAAATTTAGGAGGTATATGTCACCATCTCTCTTGAATTGCTCAGGGTCTTTTTTTTCATCGTTGATGATGCGTTTTAGCCACAAATGTCTGCACATAGGGAGTCACTAAACCGCCTCATTTTCTTCTTTCAACTGACAACCAACAGTTTAAAGTGATAGTTGTAGATGTTTGAAGTGGGGCTGTATGAGATACATATGTATAGTCAGTGTATTACATACAGTAGTTGGCGGTCAGTGCACTCCTGGTTTGCAGAAACAGACGGGGCGCGCAGCCCACAGCTCAGCATTGCCCAGCTGTATAGAGGGAGTAATATCAAAACATGTTTTAGCCACTTTTAAAACAGCCTAACTAAAAAAATACAATATTCCTCTAAGGTGACACTGTATTCAGAGCTGTTTCAACATGAAGTTTCTTTTCGGTCATATCACCCAACAGCCGCTAACAGCACTTTCTGACCCAAACAGCTGAGCGGTGGCAGATGAGAAATGTGGGGCCAAAGGAAGAGGCTGTGTGAAGGTGAGGTAAAGCGGAGAAAATACTCTAAATACAGTGTCCACATAGACTGATAATTATTTTTTAAGGTAGGTCTAAAATACATTCAACATACATTCAATTTTTTTTTATTAAATTTTATTTCTTTTGTCAATAAGTCAAAACCAACAAATTGCAAGGCACACTGTTTTTTTTTCATTTTCATTTTTGTCCTTGAATCCAAAGAGCAGCTGGTTTTGAAATCAACACATGTTAAGTGGCACTCCTTTGCCAAACTTTTTTTAAATAAATGGCTGAAATACATTTTAATATCAACCCCCTATGGGATGCACGCCCCGTCTGTTTCTGCAAACCAGGAGTATGCTGACCGCCAGCTACTGTATGTAACACACTGACTATACATAAGTATCTCATACAGCCCCACTTCAGAAATTCACAACTATTCCTTTAATGTCCAAGTGTCTAGTGCAGTAGTGTAAATACCTTCTTTGTGGTGTGTGAATACTGGCCAATCTGTGTGTGTCTGTGTGTCCCAGTGCATGTGACTGATGGCCCACTGCTCTCAGACCTGAGGAGGCACAAGGGACTACCACATGAGGACGGAAACCAGAGCTCCCTGACTGTACTGCACCAACACTTAGGTTAGTGTTAACAACAACTGATCATTACAGCTCAATAAATTGATAGTTCACTAAACAAAAACACGAAACCTCAGCTTAAACCGCAGCTCCATAACTGTACTGTCACTTACATAGCAAGCCCATTTTTTACTTGACAGTACTCACTCTGCAGTGCTCTGCCATCACGGGAAATCTAAGCAGATATTGGACTTCGACGGTGTAACCCCAACTCCAGAAAAGTTGGGACACTGTGTAAAATGTTATTAAAAAACAGTGCACAAGTCTGCAAATCATTTTTGAGCTATATTTAATTGAATAAAGTCCAGAGACAAGATATTTAATGTTCAAACTGATAAACTTCATTGTTCTTTTTTACAAATACACTCTCATTCTGCATTTGATACTTGCAACACCTTGCAAAAAAAGTGTATGTGTGAATGGATAATGTGACTTGAAGTGTGAAAGCACTTCGATTGGTATTTTACAAGTGCAGGTCCATTTACCATTCCATTTACAACACTGAGCTGGATATGTGTGCCAAATAAAAGCCAAATGGTGTGTCATTCTGAAAGTCACATTTTTTTTGGCATTATTTACAGCACTGCCATGTAGTCAATTTGAGTCATATTTCTTGGGATGCATTTGCACATCATTTCCAGTTATTGGGCCAAGTTTCATCATCCTAGCTACTTCCAGCTAACAGCAATTTGAGCTGCGGCGGCTGACAACCGCCACAAACTCAATATGGTTCTGTGCCTTCAGGGCTTGAATGTGAGCCTTTAGAAAATGCCCTTTTCATACCAAATCATAATATCACCTTTTATACCAGTTAACCTGTTCACCCGTGGAATGCTTTAAAAAGTGTTTTTTGAACATTCTACAACTTTCCTGGTGTTTTGTTGCTCCTGTCACAACATGTTTGGAAAGTGTTGCTGGCAACAAGCTTAGAATAATTGTATAATTTACAAAAAACAGGTTTATCAGTCAGTCAGTCAGTCAGTCATTTTCTGTAACCGCTAGTCCTCATAAGTGTCGCGGGGGGGGTGGACCCAATCCCAGCTGTCATCGGGCGGAAGGCGGGGTACACCCTGGCCAGGTCGCCAGACTATCACAGGGAGACTATGGGAGGAAGCCAGAGACCCCGGAGGGAACCCACGCAGACACGGGGAGAACATGCAAAATCCGCACAGAAGGGCCCCCGCCCATGGACCGAACCCCGCTCCAACCGGGTTTCAACCAGGAACCCTCTTGCTGTGAAGCAACAGTGCTAACCACGACGCCACTATGCATTATCAGTTTGAACATTAAATATATTCATTAAACACCTTGTCTCTGTGCTGTATTCAGTTTAATACACTGTAGGTCAAAATATATTTGCAAGTCATTGCATTCTCTATTTGTTTATGTTTTACACAAGGTCACAACTTTTGGGGAATTGGAGATGTAGACTGACTTCACAGTTGTTTAGCTATGAACACAAACAGGTTGAATATTTGATAGTGTCTTCAATATATTATAGAGTATTCAATCACATGCCAATCTCTTCGTCAGTGAATGGAAGTGGCCCAGTTGTCATATGTGACTGATGTTCAACAAGTGATGACACCTAGTGGAGACCGCACGATGCAGCTGAGAGCTCCAACCAAGTGCTCCTTGAATTAAGATGAATTTGGCATCCATTCCATCCCAACAGAAAATAAAAATGACAGTATTACACACCATAAAGCTTTTGAGACCTGGATCAACATTGCCTTTCTTGTGCTGTGCTCAAATGCCTTCACAAGTATTTACACCTACAAAATCTGAGCAAATTGGTTTGCTTTCTTTAGGAAACACAGGGAAAAAGGCAATGAGCAACTTGGCAAGAACTTTCTGCAGATTGCAAGAAATTTGTAGATTTGGAAAATTATTTTTAGAAAAGCTAGGAGAAAATATCGAAATCCCTAAATTAATTGTTATCATAATTAGATATTCAAAAATAGTTATTTATTTATTATTATTTCTAATCAACTTTTCAGGTAATTTTTCTTGTTGTTTTTAACTTTTTTTGTACAGGTGATCAACAGTGTGCAGAGTATTTTTTTTAAAAAAACATAAAATCTTTAATTTGGACAAATTGTATGCTAAATAGTTACAACAGTTCTGTGACTGGTTTAATTTAACCATGGCTCCTGGGAGGACCCATTTTGAATTTTGACTGTCATATTAAAACATGATGACCAGTATAACACAGTAAACAAGCATCCTCTCCTATGTAACTGGTGTGGCCAGAGTAACTTCCGCGTGTGAGTCTCATAAGATTTTTTTTTACTGCCATTGCCATCCTGACTAAAGCTTACCTGGCAAGGGTCTGTCCAGCAATCCAACAGCTCTGCTGTCCATGTGCCGACTGTACAGGTTGCATTTGGCAACTAGAGCCTGTTGGCTATCAGAGAAATGGTAACAGCCAGAAAGTAGGATGAGAGGCAAACAAAAAAACAAAGAGCAGGGTAAAAAAAAAAAAAAGACAGGAAGGGGCACAAGCAGGGATGGAAGTGCAAGTCAAAGACAGTTTGGAAGAACAGCATAAAGAAAAAAAAGGGGAACAAAAGAAAAAAAGACAATTAAAAAAAACAAGTAGAAACAAAATAATGCCATAAATGAGGGTCAACATGCATATATTGTGTATCAATAAAATTAAACTCATGACAAATAAAAAGCCACAGAATGAAAATAAGGTTGGAATAGAAGGTGTGGCCTTATGTCACACTGACCAGTTTGTCTTGTTAATCATTTATATGTGTGACAGTTGTATGACAAAAGGCAATCTCACAATTTTAAGGTTTTGTGGCAGATACTTTAATGGGTTCTACAAAAAGGCAAGCAGATAAGACAGAGCCACTGTGTTCCCTCTGCTGGGTAGATAAGGATTACGTTTTTTTTTAAAAAGGCCTAAGGGAGCAGGTCCACCAGTCTGAAGCTGCATTTCCACCAACAGGTTGGTTCACTTCACTTCGATATGCATTTTTTTGCATTTTCATTGTGAAAAGTGGTGGATGGTACCTTTGGAACCATTCCCATTTTTTGTGGAGCTAGAAACACTGCAGTCTGTTGATTGGTCAGTAGAAAAACAACAGTTCCAAGCGTTTTAAAAAAAGTATTATGTGAACTGGATATACAGTGCTTTGCAAAAGTAACCCCCTCCACTTCCTCAGTACTTTGTACCTGACCTGTCTGAAGAGCTCTTGGTGCCCCTCCTTGGTGGAAAACCTTGCGCAGTGGTGCTGCAGAGTCTAGGTCCTTTCAGAACAGATGTATACAAACTAAAAGTTTATTCGAGGACTTTCAGTTAGGTTTCAGAGTTCATCACAGAGACAGCACTAGTAAAAATGACTAATGACTTATCGATTGCCTCTAATAAAGGTCTGGTCTCTGTCTTCATCCTATTAGATCTCAGTGCTACATTTGACACCACTGACCATCAAATCTTACTGCACAGATTGGAACACTTAATTGGCCTTAAAGGAACGGCACTAAGCTGGTTTAAATCATATTTATCAGATCGTTCCCAGTTTGTTCACATCAATGATCACTCCTGCGTGCATACTAAGGTCTGCTTCGGAGTGCCACAGGGTTCTGTGCTTGGACCAGTCCTTTTTACTTTATATATGCTTCCCCTAGGCAGCATTATTAGGAATCACTCTGTAAATTTCCATTGTTATGCTGATGATATGCAACTGTAATTATCTACGAAACCAGATGAAACTGATCAGTTTTCAAGACTTCAAACATCTTAAGGACATAAAAGCCTGGATGAGCTGCAATCTCTTGATGTTAGACTCAGACACAACTGAAGTTATTGTCCTTGGCCCCAAACACCTCTGACGCTCCTTTTCTAAGGATGTAATTTCTCTAGATGGCATTATTTTGGCCTCTAGCACAACTGTAAGGAACCTTGGAGTTTTATTTGATCTATCTACAAGATCTATCTTTGGCCTCCCATATAAAACGAACTTCTAGGACTGCTTTCTTTCACTTGTGTAGCTTCACAAAAATTAGACATATCCTGTCCCATAACAGATGCCAAAAAGATAGTACACGCATTTGTTACATCTAGGCTGGATTACTGTAACTCCCTAATATTCGGCTGCCCAAACAAATCTCTTAGGTCTCTCCAACTGGTGCAGAACGCTGCACGTGTTCTAACGGGAACCAAGAAAAGGGATCATATTTCTCCTGTTTTAGCTTCTTTGCACTGGCTCCCTGTAAAATCCATTATTGAATTTAAAATCCTCCTCCTTACTTACAAAGCTCTAAATGGTCAGGCTCCATCCTATCTGTCGCAGCTCATAGTTCCTTACCAACCCTCAAGATCACTGCGCTCTGAAAATGCAGGATTACTTGTGGTTCCCAAAGTCTCTAAAAGTAGGATAGGAACCAGAGCCTTCAGCCACAATGCTCCTCTTTTATGGAATTGTCTTCCAGTTTCGGTCAGGGAGGCAGACACCGTTTCCACTTTTAAGGGTGCCGGGGGATTTTCTATGATACACTGAGCTCCTTTTAAGTTCTCTTGCTCTCTCCATCTGAAAACGCTCATGTCTGTTTACTGCATTACGCTAACTCTGTTGCCTCTCGGGAGCATTCCTGCTCCCCTGTTTCCTAGTTTTCCCAGATGCTGGCTGCAATGTTGGCTGCGCCTGATTGTGGTGATAGCTGTGCTGGTGCTGTGGTGCTGGTGCCTTTGGTCGTGCTCATGCTGTGGCTGCACTGATACTGTACCTTCAGATCATGGTCTTGGTTTTGCCATTGCTTGGTCTTGTTTGAAGCTATGCCTGTGTTGTGGGTCCTGGTTGTGCCAATGCCGTGATCGTGCTTGACGCAACCTTCTAATACCATTATTATGAGCCACGACTCCACTATCAATATACGCATGGGACTCTTATCAACACCAACAATATTTGCACATAACATCACATGCTATCAAATAGTGCATTTAGTAATTTTACACCTATCAATATTGTAATATGACGTGCGTCTATTTCGTCTATTGCTGTGCCTCTCTCCCCCTCTCCTCCCCTCTCTCTTTCGCTTTCCTTTTTGTCATAATTGTAATTCATTTGTTATTTACGACATCCATTGCACGTCTGTCCGTCCTGGAAGAGGGATCCCTCGTCATCCTCTGCCGCTCTTCCTGAGGTTTCTTTCTTTTTTTCTTTTTCAGGAGTTTTTCCTTAGGTGATGTGAGGGTCTAAGGGCAGAGGGATGCCGTATGTTGTAAAGCCCTCTGACTCAAACCCTGATTTGTGATAATGGGCTTTATAAATAAAATGGACTTGACTTGACTTAAAAATCACATGACACTTGGATTGCACACAGGTGGACTATTAAACAAATGACTTTTTAACGTCATGGATTGGACGATGTAGCAGGATTTCGGGTCACCTAAAAATTCATAGCAAAGGGGGCGAACACATTTGCACACACCATTTTTCATTATTTCATTTTTCAGTTTTTTTAAAAAACTTTTTCTTTCACTTTTCACTTCACCAATTTTAACTAAAAAACAACAAAAAAACAATAAAAGCCCATTTAAACTACAGCTTGTAATACAACAAAATAGCATAAACACCAATGGGGGTTAATACTTTTGCAAGGCAATGTATTCTAATCCTTGCTTGGAGAAAAAAAACTTGCTGGAGCATCATTCCTTAACCCCTGCTTTTGCCCGACAAGGAGTCAATGCACAAACCTGCAGTTTTTAAATATCCCATTGCGAGAGACTTTCACTGCAGCCTGCAGCCTTTTTTGTGCTGAAAATGTCAGCATGCAGCCCCATCTTGTCGATCATAAATGGGGTGCACACTTCACTCCGTATCACTGTATCATCCTGCCCACATGTAAGAGTACTGTCTGCGGTGGAAACCCTACACAGATCTCTGGTCTAGGTACATGTTTGTAGGGGTTATTTTTGGTTCCAAAGGTACTATACCAAAAGCTTTTGATGGAAACACAGTTTAACACACTCCACTTCTCCATTAGCATGCTTATATGTACACTAGTGTCCTGGTTATGACCAGGTGTTTATAGTACCCTGGTTATCCCGGCTTTGAAAAACCTACAGATGCTACCTGTAGCAGAAATCAGGATACTGTGTAATTTAAACACCTGATCCAGGTGTATGAACTTTCTTTGAAACCTAGATACTGCTATGTTCATGTGTACAGGGATTGGAGTAATTAGGTTTTTCATGTTCCATGTCAACGGCATATCCCCAATATGATCCCAAACATAATATGAGTCAAAACCAGGATACTAGTGCACATGTAAACCCACGCCATGTCACAGAAACAGACTATCTATGAAGCCAAGACACCACAGCCAATCCTTTAAAGGGAAGAGGCAACAGTGCCAGTCTGAGGCTGGTCAATGAAGGCCCAGATGAGATCTATTAAGGGAACTATTCAAGTATCAACAGACAATGATGACATTGAAAAGAGAAGACAAAGTGCATTAAATGGTCAAAGACAATAAATGAGGTGGAATTGGAGAACAAAAAATGAAGGGTAAGGGAAAAAGAGAGAAAGAGATAGTGTTTAGAAAGTCGTGGTCGAGTAGAATAAGTATAAGTGGGAGAGAGAGAGAGAGCTGCCTCTTTGTGCTGGACACAATTAGTAACTAATGAAAGGAATGTAGCGTCCATCTGTCAGGCTGGGCAAACCTGGCACTGTGAGGTTTTATGTGAATAATCTTTGTGGAAACTTAAATGCTGATTTTCAATTTTATGCAGATGGAACCATTATCTATTGTTCGACCTCAGGAGTACAAACTTTTGCATTTCTGCTATCTGCCTCCAATCTGACGTCATTCAGTCTCATTTGATTCAATTTAAGCTTGTTTGAAATGCAGACAAATCCAAAGTCATGCTCTTTTCAAATGGAAAAAAATTAGCAGTTCATATTCCTAAGGTTTTAACTGCTCAAGGGGTTGAAATTAAAATGGTCAAATCATACAATCTTACAATCATACAATCTCAAGTATCTTGGTATTACTTTTGATTAAAGCTTGTCATTCAAGCCAAACACTGAAAACCTTGTTTCCAATCTGAAACTTAAATTAAGTTTATTTTTCAGGAAAAAATCCTGTTTTCTCACTCTTGGCAAGTTAATACTGGAATAATACTCTTTGCACAGAGTGCTGTGTGTGGATAGAATGACACATTCTTCTTTGAACCTTAGACGCTCAACAGTTCTGTGTGGAATCCTCTGAATATGCAGGGCTTTTAATGATGCTGTTGAATGGCAGTGGGGATGGTGCAGACACAATAACACTGGTGTTAGTTAACAAACTGCATATTACTGATACTGCCTTGACTAATTGTGACAACATATCTAACCTGGTGTGATGACATGTGTAACAGCTGTGACAACACGTCTGTCTGCAATAAGTGTTTCTGCCCACAGGGCTTACATTTCAGTTTCCAAGCCAACACACTGTACAGACTGCCTTTCCACCTGACTGTCTCTGACAGATCCAACACAGTAATGTTGAAAGTCCACACTGCAGTTACATGAGATGTTTTTCAAAATTGACCTATCCAGATCATACTGTGATGTCAGTTGAGTTAGGTAGAACAGCTAAGCTTTATGTGTTGTTACCCAGAAGACAATGAACTAAGAGTTTTGATTTATATACCTGTTTTTGTTTTGTTTAACTTCTGTCTCAAAGAAATAAGTTGACCTTTTAAAGAAGACTGAATACACTGAGTTTAAGTTATAAAGCAATGTTTGATTGTCTTGATTTCCTGCAGCCACACCTCCAAAGCTCTAGGAGAAAAGCTCCTGACCTATCAAGGCATCACAATGTTTTCATCTGTGCAAATACGGTGAGAGGGACTGGCTGTGTGTTCTCTTACCTGGTGCGTCTTGCCCTGCAGCGCTCGATCAGAGGGGACTGTGGGCTTTGGTCCCTGTGGCCCCCATGGGCAGAAGCCGGGGCGGCTCGCAGTGGCGCTCTGCTGGGGGAGGATCCCACGCTGAGGGAGTGGGAGCACTGGGAGGATACCGACCGCTGGGGGGAGTGAGGAGGAGCAAAGGGCCACGGACGAGCCCGCTGCTCCTGACGTACCACTAGACAAGAAAAGAACATTTTATAATATATTTCTATTCAAATTTGAAAATGAACATATTTTAAAAATAGCAACAAAAACAACATTCCACACTCTTCCATACAATTCTATTAATTCCAAACCATTTCATGACTATGGGAACCCTGGACAGTAAAATGATCTCAGTGTTTAAAATTGGTGGAGTCCCCCTTGATGGCCAAAGACTTTATTTCAATCAAGGATAATCATTTTATCATAAAAACTATAGTAAATAAATACACAAGCCATTTTTGTTTTTAGTTTGAACATTTATGAGTTTGGGTTTGTGAGACCAAAAAAATATCTGCCGTAAAAGTGATCTTCATGTTTCCCTTCACATCAAATAGAATTTTATTTTAAGACTGTTGTTTTGACAGTTGATTAGTTAGACCTGGGCTGACCCTCTAAGACATGCTTTTGTAACGCCGTGCTGTGCAAATATAATTAACTCTTTTATCTATATGGCATAATAGGAGCAGAGGCAGAGCAGCTCGGCCTAAAAATAACAGTGCAACACCCATCTCATGGTAGAAGGCTTAATATAACTGTCCTCATTAGATACAAACATGACAGAATAGTTTGAGTTTGTATATTAATATGTTAGGGTTTTATATATATCCATCTATTGCTTGCATATGGCTGTGATTTATCCTCACCAGTCAGCATCTAAAACACAGTTTACACTGTACTGCAGTCCCAGTGTCTGTGTGGAAGGCACAATAAGACGAGTGTTTACCTTCTCTCTCCATTAGAGAGTAGGGTTTGATCTCTCCGTCTGGCTTTTTGAGGGGAACCTTTCTCAGCTGGGCCGCTGTGGAGGAGAACACAATCAGCGGGGCCAAAAAACAACATGATGGGATCCCTCACCCTCCTCCCATTCACTACAGCCCTGCATACTGTCCGTCACAAGCTACGTTTAAACAGTATTTCCTCTGCTGGTCCTATAAAGTTTAGAAGTGAAGGAACACTGGTCTGTCTAATGTAACATTAGATGAAAGTAAACTGTGACTGTATCACTAACGTGGACCTTTTCTAAGCTGCATGTGCGACTCTGTCTCACTTTCTGATGTGAAAAATCAGACATACAGAACGCTACAGAAGTTAAGTTTGGAGTTGAAGATGTCACATACAACATAATGTTACTCATGTTTAATATTTCTTGAACTCTACATGTGAGAAAGTTACTATTTTGTTGCCCAGAATCTAATTTTATCCGCTGTGCTATTTAAACAAGCTCCGTTGTTTCCCCTTTACGTGCTTCCTAATCCAGCTTTGAGCTGCCATATCTTTTGGGATATAGTCAAATGAATTCATAAAGTCCACACTGAATATCATCTGTAATTATTGATTCATCTCTCGTGGATCTTGCCATCCATGACAGCTTGGGATTGAGTCTGTCAACCAATCAATGACTGTTTTTGACTGTGAGGTCAAAGTTTGGCAAACATTTAATTAGTTTCAAATACGCTGATTTGTATGATTGAGGTTGCTCATAAATTGTAACTTATGATAGAAATATATTATTATTACTTAATGATAGCCCTCCATTGTGTGCCATCTTAGGTTAATGAGGTGTGTATTGTAACTGAGCGAGTTTCTCTTGCACTGCGTCTTACTCATGGATATGTTTTGTATTACTCTTGAGATGGCACTCTTAAAGCCCCAAAAAACACACGCCTGAAAAACTCAACAGTAGGGATGCAAAATGATATTGGCAGATATTGGCTCTAAAATGAAATATCTGAATCGGCCAACATGCTGATTTCTGCCAGATATCACAAACCTTTTTTTTTTTTAATTGACAAAGTAAACATGTACATAACTTCAACCCTAATTTAAAGTATTTTCGTATTTTGCACAAGAATATTACATACATTGCATTCCATGTCTCCATCTGCTGGTGGACCATCACAATAAGAGTATGCAGAATATGATGTATTCCACTGCAGGAGAGACCTAATGATTACTAAGATTCAGTGGGGAAAAATATGGATATATTGATATTGATTATCAACCAAATGAGTATATCGGCATTTTGAATATTGGCAAAAAAATCCAATATCTGGCATCCCTACTCATCAGCAATGTGTCTTTCCAGAAATCATGACTCCCTCCTCAAGATAATCCACAGACTTTGTAGTGGGCAGTTTCATTGTATTTTGTCTTTACTGAAACACATCCACCAATTGCATCATCGTGCAGAGGGAAGTGTGTACTTGTTCATTGCTTGTGCTCGTGACAGTGTGAGATGAATGGCGTCCTTCTCAACTGAGCTGTAATGTTAGCTAGCTCAGTGATGCTAGGTGAGCTAGCTGTAGATGCATTTCGAGTCACTGGGTCAGGATTTCTAGAGAGAGACATTGCTGTTGAGTTTTTCAAATGTATTTTTTGCACTTTGAGCACTACAGGCCGAGTACCATCTAGTTCCATTATATTGGAGAGAAGGCAGACATCTCTACAGCTGATGTCTCCAACACTACGCAACACTTTTTTTTCAAAAATACTGCTTGATTGTGATGAATTAATGAAGCTCATGCACAGCTGAGGTGGCATCAGGACTCTTTCGTTAGCCATTACTTTAGTTAGTTTAGGTTTTTTTTGTTTTCATATATGCAAAAACATCTCAATGCAGCTTTGTAGTTTCAAGTTTCTCTGTAGTCTGTCCTCTTTTCTGCTTTAGAAACCAGTTCATACATTAGCTCCTAAAACTTTAACACTAGGCAGGTTTCCATTTACCCTCAATCAGCACGAATCGGAATTGCGAATATAAAATATGCTGTATGGAAACATCCCATTTATCGGAAAAAAACTTTTTACACTTGCATGAGGCGGCATTTCAGCCGATTTGACAAATAGCCATATTTGGAAAAATAATAACAAGGCACATCTCGGCTTTTTAATAAACTGACAGACATTTAGAGCCTGTTTAAACCTGCTGTTAACATGTCTTGGGTGATCCGATCACAAGCACTGAATACAGGTGTACATGACCATCAAAACGCATTGTGATGTGATCACTCAAACCGCTTGCTGAGGTGCCCTGGGATGCATTTGACCACATTTCTTTTGCAGCGTAAATGCTAACCGTCCTAATGGGCCTTAATGCATCCCCGACAAGGACTACATCATCGGCGCAGAATGTGGTGGTTGCTTTGGTCATAGCGGTATCGCTCTAAAACCATTTTACAATATGTTGGATTAAGTGACCGTCCATTGTTTGACCCAATGGAAGGAGACTAGTGTTGTCAAAGGTATCAATTTATCAATGTATATTGACTCTGAATGCTCCTGTCAGTTTCAATACTAATTTTCCACAGAATGGATGGATACACGGGAACCAGCTATACTTTTTTGCTAACTTTGGTAGTTAAAAGGACAGTTCAGATTTTATGAAGTGGGGTTGAATGAGGTACTTATCCAAAGTCAGTGTGTTACTGACAGTAGATGTTTGTTGGCACACCCACAGTTTGGAGAAACAGACTGGAGTCTGACGTCGAAGCTAAGCAATGTACTGCTGTGGAGGGATCAGCAACAAAACATACTTTCACCACCTGAAGTACCACCAAAAAAAAATCTAAATCAGATAAGTGTATGCTATATTAAGAGTATTTTCACTGCTTTTTATTCCCAAAGGGAAAATGAATCCATGCCAGATTCCATTGAGAAAAACAGTGATTTAACATCTCTGAACACAGGAGCAGCTGGTCTACCACTGCCTCCATCAGATATTTTGTTTGTGGTGGTGTTTGACTTTGGTGTTTAAAAGGGTTAGTGTGGATTCACCAAAGATACACAATATTGATTTTTTTTGGGAGGAAATGGATTTTGTTGATGCTCCCTCCACAGCAGTACATCCCTTAGCTTGTGTGTTCTCCTTCCTGCTTCTCCAAACTGGGGGCATGCTGACAGACATTTACTGTATTTGAGACACTGACTTTGGAGTACCTCATACCAAGCCACTTCAAAAACCCTGAACTATCCCTTCAATGTATACTACAGTCATTCTGCTATTCTCTGCTACTAACCAAAAAAAAAAGTTGTCTTTATCATATCAGAGCTTTGTTATATTCATTTTTTCATACAAATTCAAAATTGTATCCCTTTTCAATGTACTGTACTGTACTGTATTTTTCCTGTAGTATGAAAAATTATATTTAATATTAATATTTTTCAAGGTATCAAAGTAAGAAATTCCTGTATTGTGACAACACTAAAAGAGACATGTTAAATTCTGCTGACCACAATATCTCTAGCTGTACTGACAGAACTGCTAATGTGACTGGCATGCAGCTTGCGAGAGTGTGGACATTATAACTGTGCAGGACCCTTTGACTTTCTAACGTTTGTGATGTTGGCAGTGACAAAATCTGAACACAAGTTGTGTGCTGGACATGCATGAAAGACACAGGTGTGAACGTTGACGTGTCTCGGCTGTCCACTTGTGTTCAGATCATAAAAAACATGTTAACAGCAGGTGTAAACAGGCTGTTAGAGACATTAGAGGGTCAGGGAAACAGGCAGGTATTCTCCTGTCAGTCAGGTGGTCTGTGGTGGTCGGAGGTGGTCTACAGGTTGTGGCTCTCTGGGTTCAATATACAACATGGTATGCAATCCATGACATATATTGTACCTGTGTACGTAGATAAATTCAAGTGATGGAAAAAAAGGAACTGAAACTGAGAAATTATGAGGAAGAAAATAAATAAGACCAAAAGCATCATACACATCATATGAGCCTAATTATGGGACAAAGGAAGGAGGACAAGATGCTAGGGTACGTATAAGAAAAGAAAAGAGAGAAGAGAGTCCTTACAAAAAGCCGTACATCCCCTGATCCGTCAGAGGAGAGGAGGGCGAGCCTGGGAGAGTTTGGTGAAACAAAAGATTTTGGAACTGGTATAAAAGCAGATCAGCACTCTTGGGTCGAGTGCCCTTTGTTCAGATTTACAGGCTCTCTAATGAGGAAGATATTTTTTTTCTTACACACACACACACACACACGTGCAACAAAAAGAGATGAATTTATTGTGATGCCAAAAGTAAGAATTCACTTTAAAGCTGTAGCATGCAAAATATAATATGCAACTGAACTTGATAACATGTATTCAGTTAAGCATGTGGTTGTTGTTGCATTGCATAGCTTCATTTTCAAAACAAAAGTAACCCATTTTAGGGTTGACGTAGAATTACCAAGAATGCCAATCCTACACAGGTTCAGCTGGTACAGATTTCATGTTTTAAGCCACCCATCTGCCCACGCATCAATGCTCATATTACCACAGAGAGGAAAAACTATTACACAACACCTTTCACAACAACAAAAACCAAAGCAATGGCATCAGAGGACTTGAATAGTTACCTGATCTGTTGACGAAGAAGCCCTCAAACACCACAAAGTTATTGACCTGGACAGAATCAAGAGGAAAAATAAGATAACTCAAAGTGCTCATGATAAAGGCTACAAACAGAGCTGTTTTACAATTACACAGAAATTATTACACCACCACTTTGTGTCTGTCTGTTACCCCCTGTGCTCAGTGTGTCTTTGGTACCGTTCAGATGTATCAGGGAGTGCACAATTCACTGAGCTTGTTGTTCAGGTGTGGTTATGTGCAACCAGAAAACAGGAAAGCCACCAGCCCTTTCCAGGCAGAACACTGGGTAAATGCCACATTGTTTTCTTTGTTAGATGTCTGAAAATATGTCAGCATATATATACTGTGAACTTTAAAGCTATTATGTGTCTTTAAAAAGCCAGTAGCTGACAACTTGCTAAATGAGACTACAGAACATCATCAAGCAGAACCATGCCAAACACAGTTTTTCATCCTTGTAGTGGTGGCATCATGACTGTAGTATAGCTTGTTTATAGCCTAAAGGCCTTTGCACACTGAGTCCATTTTTTCAAATAAGTTTTTTAAATCCATCATTTGAAAAAAAAAACTCATGTACAGAAACCTTGCACATTGTGTCTGATGTGGTTTATTGTTCTCTTTGTTGCAAAAGTTCACAATATGAGACAAAATGTAAAGATACATTTGCTCTGTTGCTTCTTCTCACTGTAGGTACCACCCTGACTTTCAATTCTCTCTCCTGGTGTCTGCACTAAGGAAATGAGCTGTCCTCCTCTCTGTCTATACACTTATACTTGCGCAGTCCATATCCTCATCATCATCATCATCATCATCTGAATATCACTATTTGGCCTATTAAAAGTAAGCTATCTGGGGCACCCATCAGCTCACGCGATAGAGTGGGCGCCCCATGTACAGAGGCTGTGTCCTCACTGCAGCGGCAGCAGGTACATTTCCAAACTGCAGACCTTTGCAGCATGTCGTCCCCTCTCTTGCTCCCCCATTCATGCTTAAGCTGTCCTATAAAGTTAAGGCAAAAGCTGAAAATGATGATGATGAAAGGATACTGCACCCTGTTCCTTTGTTGTTTTGGTCAAACAACTCTCCAAAGGCTTTTGACTGACGAGAAAAATATAAAAAAAAACAAACCTGTACTGAAAACTTTAATGATGCCCAAAAGTTTCAGAGTCAGTGTTCTAATATGATTGACACAACATTAGGCCATATTTATTTTTAGACAATTTTGGACAAAAAAAAACAGACTAGAAAGTTTAAACAATAGCTTTTTACTTCTGGAAATCACATTTTCAAAAATCCTATAAGTGGTGTTCATTTGTATAGATTATCATGCTGAGCAAAATATGTAAGTATCATAAACATTTGATTAGCATAGAGCAACTAGGAGATGACTTTAACTTCTCTTCTTTCAATGTGCCCATAAACACGTAGAGCACACATAAGCTACGGTATTATTGATATAATTAATGCTAGGTGCTAACAAAACAGAGCCACCAATGGTCAAACATGCCATACAAGAGCAGGCTCGAAGGTCAACAACCTCCAAATTCCTTTCACTGCTTAGCTTTAAAATAATAAGTTCACATTTTCTTGGTGACAAATTGAAAATCCTCAGGCTGTGCAACAATAAAATGCAAACTTTCTGTGAAGCTGACAGGAGGATTCAACAGTCTAAACAGTCTCACTGCACAAAAAGCACGCAAACACGCACTAACATCTGTCTTTTTAATACAATGGGAATGCATTAGGGCTGCAACTAACGATTATTTTGATAATCAATTAACCAGTTGATTATTTTCTCAATTAATCGATTATTTGGGTTAAAAAAAATAAAAATACAAATGATAATAAAATAAGCATTTTTTTCTCCCATCACCCAACAGATGGGAGAAAAAGACCATTAGAGAGTAGGGTTTGATCTCTCCGCAGAAAGTGCAGTGCATAAACAGGCGGTTGCTTGAACATCCCTGAGCTGTTAAAAATAAATTCTAAAAAAATAACTACAATATCAAACATGAAACAATTCAAAAACTAAATGTTAACAGCTTTTACAACATACTAATGTTTCCTTAGTTAACCTTAACCTTCCTTACTCAACAGTTGTTGAGACTTTCGTTTTAGATGCTGCGTCATAACTGTCATGCTCGCGTGCTATGCCATGTCACTTCTGCGTATTTGCAGCTAACACACTTGTTTTGCATAACGTGAAGTGCTCCCAAACCTTTGAAGTTTTCATACAAAACATCCTCTCTGCCTCTGCATGTCTCTTCAAAACACCAGTTTCTCCCGTCTGCATGTGACGTAAACAGCCCCACGACACAGCGACTGACGTAGTAATCGCACAAGACAACAAATCGATACTTTTATATATTGCCAACACATTTAATAATCGATTATAATAGATTTTATCGATTCGTTGTTGCAGCCCTAGAATGCGTACAATCAGCTTTTACACCTGAGTCAAATGACTGACCCGAGATCCAATGACATACCGTTGCTAATTACCCTCCACCTCCTCTAAGCAGCACCAAAACATTATTCCAAGTTAGTCTGCACCGAGTTTGAAAGTGAGACTGAATAAGTAAGAAATTCTCAGGAAGAATTAGAGCAGCTGACTGTGGCACCTGACAGATTTACAGAAATGTGAAGCAATCATTTCCTTTGATGGCTTATACACACACACAAGGTTACAGTAAAGTTCAGACTGTACCTGAGGAACACTTGGCGTCAGGCAGTAATGCTTTGCCAGGAAGGACAGGAATTTGGGCGAGGGCCTGTCGTATGCCATCTGAACCGGCTCTAGATTCTTGTGCTACAGCCGAGAAGGAGAAAACATGCGGTGAGACATAGCAATGAGCTCTCATAATGTGTGATACAGGTGGAATAATCCTGGAATTAAAGACTTTTTTCCTTTTCTCTCAAAGTTGTGAAATGTGAGAAATTATTTCAGGCATGCAGTGTTCAACAATGTAAGCAATGGCTGGGGGACTTTCAAGGCTTGGGTGGACATGAGAATAGGACTTAATTATGAGTACAGCGGATTATTACTTTCACACCTCGCACTGTGTGCAAATCAAAGCATATAGTGGGTTTTATTGTTTTGGAATGTTCCACTGTCATTGAGGAGTTTTTGGATGTCACCAGTTGCCACACAAGCATACTGAATATTGTTTGGATTTTAATGACTGCTTATCGCTTCCAGTATTTAACGACTATTGATCCTGATTCTTTAAGGAATGGGATCAAAACAGGTCCCATTATCATTATTTACAGACATAAAAAAAGTAATCTGAAAAACTTTTGCACAATTCATATTAGTTCTGATTCATATTCAAATCTCACTTCATTTATTTATTCTATGCAGTTTCATTTTATTGCCCTTATTATGTCATACAATTCAAAAACAATTTTCATTCTTTTTTCATTCCCTGTACTGATGGGCTTCTTTCCCTGGCCCCTCAGAGTACAGAATCACCACTGTGTCAGTCTCACAGTTTGTGGAATGTGTGCAGAGCAAACCACATGAAGACAGAAGCAGGCAGGCTTGTTTTTGTTGAAGTTTTAGTGAATCTTAGTTGAAACACAAAATAACTTTCATTGCATCACAGAGGAAGACATACAGCAGTGTAGAGAAAGAAAGAAAAGACGGCGGTGTTGTCCTGACACCAGACAGGTGTTGGTGATCCCATCAGAGAAGAAAACCTGTGGTCTGTGGCGCACACCCTTACTCACACTCATGTGCTTACAACTCTTATTAATCTTCCCATACGGCTTCAACAAAACAAAAACAAATCGTATTGCTTAACACTGCGTTGTCCAGTCCAGAAAGACCACTGGGAGCCGATAAGCCAAAATGCTTTCTTTTTTTTTTTTTTTACTGGGCATTTTGTATTTGTTTGTAATTTGGAACCAATGTGAAGCATACTTAAAAGGTGCCTTAAAGGTGCAATATGTAAGATATGGACATATTTTAGTTTAAAACATTTAAAAAAAACTAACTAACCCTATCAGAGTGTGAAGAAGTAACACCTTTGATGTTCCATCCAAGAAGTCTATGTATTGTATTGCTGCTCTGTAATGATACATCCTGGCCTGAGAGGTGAAAGTGAGTCACTGCAGCCTCTAGTGAGCTGCAGGAGAGGAGGAAGAAGCTGAGTCGGCTGGAGCACTGAGTCAATGGATACAGCATAAAAGTTACAATCTCAGTGAATTAGTTAGTGTTTTAGAAACACAGCGATGGCAGAAGAAGAAAACGACCGATCTCCCCATCACAAGCAGCTCCTGGAAACAGCCAACATCCCGCAGCAAAGAAAAGACACAAAACTAGAGTCAATATTGATGTGGCTGTCTAAAACTGGAGACAGCTCTTGGAGGGTAAAAAGATGCAATTTGATGCTGAACTCACATTTCTTTTAGACTGGCAAGTAGCATTTTACACTGGCTATCTTTAGGCTTAGAGTCTGTCATTAAACTTCTCAGTAGCTGTCAAGAAGGGTGCCTGTGCTCTCGCCTGTTTTATAGTTTGCTGGCAATATTTATTTACTACTATTTATAGTTTATTTTCGTAATATAACATCCCCTTTCTTCTAAAATTCCGACTGTATTCTCATAAATCTCTTATAAAACACTTATTTTTCCTTAAAATTACAACTTTATTTTCATATTACGACTTTATACTCATAAAATTACAACTTTCTGTCCTAAAACTGTGACTTTCTTGTAAAATTCTGACTTTTTCTCATAAATTTATGACTTTTTTCTTGTAAAACTACGACTTACTTAATGTACTTACTGTCGCAACATTGCATTATGTGTGCACATGTGGATACAAGAAGGCTGAGCAGCAAGGCGATGGCTTACAATCTGATTTCATTAATCTGTGTAAGAAAAGAGCAAAGCTTACATGTCGATGCAGGTAAGAACGAATATTTTGCTCATTTCCCAAAATGTTACACCATTTTCACTCACCCTTTGAGCATGGCCACTTTTGCCTTTATGGTAAATGGTAAATGGACTGTACTTGCATAGCGCTTTTCTAGTCTTGTTGACCACTCTTGTTGACCACACCGCGCTTTTACACTACACTGTCACATTCACTCATTATAACACACAGTCACACACTGGTGCCCGAGGCTACCGTACAAGGTGCCAGCTGCTACTTAGTAATCATTCACCAAAGATGTGTGTTTAGATATGTCACATGAGCATGTCATACCAACTCATTCATTTGAGGCATACTGGGACGTTTAGGTATCATATTTCTTTGTGTCATCCACTACAACGTTAAAATATAGATATGTCAGATATGACAATAAAACAACTGAAAACGATGACCATAATATCAGTTTATAGTACAGTTAAATGATTCATTCTTCATCCAGGAGACAGAGCTGTATAGATAAATAATCAAATGAATGAATATACATAGTTTACAAACTCTTAAAAATTAATATCGGTAATGGTGTCAAAAATAATTGTTTGAGTTATATTTGAGGATATAAATAAAAGGGAGAGAAATGTTTCACCTGCAACATGAAATTAAACAGCTCCAGCCCATAGCCATGTCGCTGCAGGTTCTCTGCTATGTAGAAATCCAGAACACACAGTGGCTCTGCCTCTATGTGCACACCCTGCTGGTCCTGTGGAGGAAACACAAGCATCATAGCTGAGACAGCTCATAACAGCACCTTCACAGAGACAGAAACTCAAGCCTGTGCAACTACAGCTGGCTACAAAGACAGAATGGAGAGATTTAATAAAACAGGTGACTCACGAGCAGAAATAACTTCTTGTAGCCAACCTTGAGGAATCCCACGATCACACCGCGTCCTCTGTATGTAAGGGTGTGGAGAAGCATTGGGTTTGTTTAGGATGGAGGAGGGAGGAGAGTGTTGCAATGAGCAAGACTAGTTTTCCATTTTGGCTGAGCTGCAGCCATGTGCATTAACACAGTGTGTTGTATGTCTCAATGGTACAGTCCATGCATGGTGACCTCAGTATGACTCAGCAACTGGTGCTGAACACATCCAGCTCTATCAGTCCACAGACAAACAGTGAAAGATGTGTGTGTGTATGATGAGTGAGAGCTGAGGGCAGGATGTGAGACGTACCCGTTGCTCTCTCCATCCTTCAGCAGGTACAGCTGGTGCTTCTGGGACTGCAGCTTGGAAGCACTTGTTATAGATGCTGTGAGCTGCTGGGCCTGTGGAGAGCAAGCATCAACTCTGTCATACATGTACAAACATTATCACAAAGTGCTTTCTACAGTTTTTTAAATACCAATGCTTATATGACTATTGACTTTTGGCACCAAAACAATACTTTTTACAGTATCTTACTTTGCAAAATATCAAACTCAAAGTTAAATCAACCCTGACACAAGGTCCACTCACTGACGTTTTTCTGAGGATTTCAAACATATCATATGGTCTCGATCAGTAGATGGAATGTGTTTGGTGTTGACATCTGTTGACATTAGTGATGTGCAAAACTGACAAATTTCCTAAATGTTTAAACGTTTGGCAAAACTACGTCGACATTCTTACCAACTTTTATCACACTCTGTGTTTCTATGCACAGATAAATGAAGCTACGATCAATAGCTCCATTAGGACATTTAATCGGACTGGCTGATTATTCTTGTTTTAATGTCTTTGTAAAGCACTTCGTAACTTGTTTTTGAATAGTGCTTTAAATAATTTTCCAGCTCATGCCAAATCCAGTGGAGGGCGATAATGTGCAGCCTAGTGAAGGCTCTCCTTCACTAGGCTGCACATTACTACCATTGATCTGGAGTGCAGATCAATGGTAGTAATAATGAGAGCGTACATACTTTAAAAGTTAAACTCGAATTCTGGCAACAGGATTCTTTGGGGGATTTTTTTTTTTCTGGTGGCACAGGGGTGAAAGTGGTGGAGTATGGATGCATGACAAAATGAAAACCATAAACACTTCATTTCAGACTGGGACTTGATATTTGACATCTTGATAACTTTACAAAATCCTCTTAATAACACATTATGTTAATTTGTTATTGCTAGAAGTGATACCTACCTTCAAAACTTTTCAAAAATTAAATTGCTTTTGATTTGTTCTTTCTCCTTCTTGCATAGCATAATGGGACTGCGACTGAATTTGTAGTTCAGCCCTGTGCTGTGCAATGACAGTGAATGCACCTTGACCTGAAGAAGTTCTTTTGGACTTTTTCTTTTTCTGAGATTTGAAACTAAACAGTTGTTAATTACATTCAAAACATCTCTGGGGCGTCCGCTAGCTTAAGTGGTAGAGTGTGCGCCCCATATGGCTGAGGTTTCTGCAGCAGCCCTGGTTCAAGTCCAGCCTGTGGCCCTTTGCTGCATGTTATTCCCCCCTCTCTTTCCCACCTTTCCTGTCAATCTCAGACTGTCCTACCAATAAAGAGAAAATGCCCCCAAAAATATTATTAAAAAAATAAAATAAAAAAATCTCTAAGTTGAATTTTAACTATTTTGTCAATCATCACTCCTGCCTCAGTTGTTGTCGCTTCATCTTACATTGTCAGCTAGATCAGCATTCCTTGGTGCAGTGATGTAGAAGTGAACTCCAGGGTATGTCAGGTGGATGCTGGGAGTGGTTACAGGTGCAATACACCCTTACTGTGATTGGTATGTTTTAACAGACGTATTGCAAGTGTAATTTGTGAAATCAATCCAATAACAATCAGTGTCCAAAGACACAGTCCTGGTTCCAGCTGCACCACCACCAGAGTAAACTCACTGTGTGATCTGCCATAAACCACTTAAGGCTCAACATGCACGGTCCCAGCCATACAGGCTGAACTGGGGGCAATAATGGTTTTGCGCACATTTTAATCTCATGCACTTTGATGACAGAGCATATTCACAGTTCAGGAATTCATGGCCATCACAAAGCCCCAAATAATGCTTGCTCTCTTACAATATTATGTAAAATTGGCACTAGAATGGTAAAACATTCAGATTAAATTATGCCGAAGCTATGACAACTGAAATCTCTGATATCAGTCCCACAAAACATCTTTGGGGTGAACTCTATTACATCACACTCTTAAAAAAAAACACCCATCAAGCAACCTCGGCAGATACTCAAAGCACTGAAGTTTTAATGACTGGATTGCTAGTGGTGTCAAGTCACTATCACAGTTTCAAATCAAAGCCAAAGCTTGTCCTAAATTATATGGAATAAAGGTGTCTGTGGTCACTGAGTGTAAATCTATAATTTAAACCCCCATGGTTACACAAATAACATCAAATCATAACTCCCATACCTGCAGTGACTCACCTTTGCTGAGGCTTTCCCAAGTTCATCAATAACTGTGGCTATGTGGGCTTGGAGATCTGGCCTAGAGAGGTAAGCATCAGCGAACAGAATAGGATTAAAAAGGAGTGGCTGCATGCGGCACTAATTCAAATGACACCTCTCGATGCTCCACCTCTTCCTCATACTGCAACTCCATGCATGCATTGTCCAAGTGTCAAGTTTTTGTTTGTCTGGTAACACTTTGACACCTGGATCGACATCTCTTTTCTTGTGCTGCCTTTAAACACCTTTCACAAGTATTTAAACCTTTGAATTCTGAGCAAATGGGTTTGATCTCTTTCAAAAACAAATAAAAAAAGGCAATGAGCAACGTGGTAAGTGATGTCTTGCAAATTTCTAGAAATGGGTAGTTTCAGAAAATTATTTTTTAAAAAGCTAGGAACTTTTTTCTCCAGAGAACCACACATAAAATGAGCACAATTATAAATTCAGGACCCAGAGAGTGTTTGAAACTTGAGCAAACATTGCTCAATCTGCCCCAAACTTCTAATGCTTAAGAGCCCCCACTTCATGACATCTGCATAGCTAAACTGACTTACTGTCAGAGCGCCACCTACTGGTGACAGGAAATGACATGTTTTTTACTTAAGTGTGCTCCTCCCTACAGGTTGACTCTTTCACCTCCAAGTTAAAAAGAAAAGCCTGAAGACCTTGATGATGCCTGCCGGCAGAGATATTAGGTTTTCTTTGAATGTCATACATAACTTCACTTTGCATCAAGCAATTGGCCCAAAATTTCACATTTGAGGACATCAACTTGTCTATTACCTTTTATACTCACCGCGCCACCTACTGGCAACAGGAAGTAAGCCTTGTAAGACATTTATCATATGATTTACATGAAATTTACATGTGATGTGGTCAAAAAGTTTAAATAATCTCCTTTCCTAACCACTTTTCCTTAACCTCCAGAGAAAACGTCACAAGGTCAAGAAAAGATGTGAAGGAGAATTCATCGATTCATCGATCGCAGTTTTCAGAGAATCCATATGCACTTCTCCTCGGCTCTGTGATGATGAGATGGCGGATGTTATTGATGTGGGTCTGTTGCAATGAAACTACAATGCTCACATGATGGACTACAAAAAGCACATCCTCACTGGACTGATTTTAATGCAGCAAAAAGTTTTTCGTAATTGTTTTATTTGTGTCTTTAAAAAAATGTATTTGCTGCCTTCTTCAAGCCCTTTGTAATGTGGATCTTAAAAAGTGCACTATAAACTCTGAGCATTAATATTATGATCATGACTATTACTATTATTATTATTATTATTATTATTATTAATATCATTATTATCGTTATCTTTTCAGGCCTACTTTGCTCCATGCGTACTTGCCACGTTGTTAAATGCACATTATAAAGGCTAAATGAGGACAACCTGTTGAAAAATATTACATCATTACCAAAGTGAGAAATTAAAATAAAGAGGAATAAAGGCTGCCAGTCACACAAGTGATATGTAACGTTGTCATACAAGATGGTTGCTCACACTCACCCTCCTTTACCTCATATTTATCGTCATGAATCCTTATATGATTTCATGAAAATAATATGAAGATACGTATGACTTGTTTTATTCAGTACTGTACATATGATCATTCTTACGTTTCAAACATGATGAATTGGAAACATCAGTTGTCTTAAAACATCCCCTCGTGCTCTGGTTAATGCACTGATTCTGATCTTATAGGCTACAGATGTTTATTGTCACTATATTTTCGCTAGAAGCTCTATTAGAGAGAACAGTCAATAGTAAATATTAAATACACATCAGGAGGAGCACACAGCTCAGTAAACAGCTCCATGTTCAGGTGATTGTGTTCTGAAGTTGTTTCGGCTCATACAGACTGCGGATGCATAATGTCATGAAGCTGATTCCCCAAATAGCGGCTGATGTTGCGCATCACTTGAAAAGATCCCGCTGCAAAAAATTGTGGGGCGGATTCTCTCCTTTTCTTTGGTAAAGGATGCTCAAGTGTATCCTATGCTAAAGGAGATTATAAAGGAAGCTTTGGCGTACCTTTCCTTAATATCAGAAGATTTCGAACAGCTCTTATCATGGCAGCCGCTCAGGTACTTCCGGTTCATCACACTCAGTTAGGAACCTTCCTAAGCAAAAAGAGGTATTCGACCGCAGCCATGGTCTGGTCTACAAATGGTACAGCGTTTGGGTCGACCAGTGTTGGTTTTTCAGGGCCAGTACCGATACCAATTACTAGTGGTTAATGAGACAGATAACCAGTATTTGGAACCGATATGCATTTACAATAAAAATGATAATCTTTAGAATTTGGAATATAACAAACTCCAATACAAAACTTTGTTTAAATGCCTTTAGCAAATGCTTAAACAAAATAAAGATAGCTCCCTGCAATTTGACAAAGTAAAAGTTCTTCCTATGCTGACACTTTCTTTGCATTATTTAATTACTCAGTTTTATCAGCAATCAATAAAATAAAACACTGACACAGATAATAAGTAAAATGCCAAATATTGGCCCCAATAATCGGCCAGGCCGATAATGTGTCGACCCCTAGCACAGAGCAAGATGACTTACAATTGGTTTGTTCTCCAGCGCTACATAGTGGCTGCAGGAAGTGGTAAAACGTAAAATTGCTCACTCCAGGGTCCACACTCTGTGTGCATTGTCCAACTTTCACTGAAGTGAAGTGAACACTTAAGCCAGTGTCCTGCCAGTTCGCACAGGTGCGAGGGCCCATTCATTGCTGCTCGCAGCTTTAATTTAAATTATTTTTCATACAATTATTATCATTAATATGTTTTTTTCAATTCATTTCCTTGTTTTTGTTTGTTTATTTGTCTGGGGGTTTTATTTTTATCTTCTTTTTTTTGTCTTGTTTTCTTTTACTATTTCTTCTACAAATATCTTGGTCAATTCTTCTAAAGTTGCTCATTGCCTGTTCCCATGTTTTAGAGAAATCAAGAGAATTTGCCCAGGTTTTAAAGGGTTAATCCTGTTTTAAGCTAATTAATGGCCAGCATCTTTCCCCGCCTTCTGTCATGGAAATGGCAACAACAAATGTGAACACGAAGTTTCATCAAGACAACATTTGGATAACACTGAATTTATGCATGTATGCTTAAATTGGCAGATTAACATTGTCTCTCTTCGGAAGGGTCTCCTGAGACAGCACTGTCTTTTACCAACACTGTAACTCTGACAATAACACAACAAAGACAAAAGGAAATTCACATCCTGACTCACCTCCCTGCTGATTTACGACCTGCAATAAGGGTCTGGTCCAAGATGGAGACCCTCTCGGGGAATAACTGATTAATATCGAAAGGAAACTCCATCATGTCTCTCGGGACAGAGTAGCTGGTCAGCTATAACGTTAGTATAAAGCAGAACTGAAGCAGGTGCTCAGCTAACGCTAACCTACCGGGGCTGTCGGCTATCTCTCAGAGCTGATACGTTAGCGTAATGCAGCTAGCTGCTAGCAGCCCGAAGACAGCAGCATGTGAACATAGCACTGCCCGAGTCTGAGACACTAAATAACGCTCTGTGTGAGGAGTAAAGAAAGACACCTGCTATTCATACTGTCACTGTAACTCCATTGTGTCTGTGTGAGTCACTCCCTTCTTCTTCTTCTTGTTCTTCTTCTTCTTCTTCTTGTTCTTCTTCTTCTTCTCTGACGCTCTGTGGCGGCTGGCAAAAAGCCTTTTGGTGCAATAGCGCCACCACTGCGGGAACATGGGTGTATTACGTGGATGTATTATGGTGTATTATAGTGAAATCGCGGGAAACATTAAACCCATAATTTCTTAGGAGGGCGAAGGAAAGGCCCGCCCTATCTTCCCGCTGATTGGTCAGTACTCGTTGCATTTGTTAATAAGATTGGTTAGGTCTCTGCTCTGTAGTGTACTAGTTAGGTTTAGAGAAAAGCGAGATTGGGATTGGTTCGAATCAGGGTAGGGGCGGGTCATGCCGTCGCCATCCTAGGAAAAAACACAACTCGAAAATCATGGGGGGTTAAAATCTTTTTAAAAAGATTCAAAATAAACAGTACATTGTACAAGTATATAATTCAGTTTACAACATAGAAAAATAATCACTTTATTAACAATTTCATATACATAAAAAGAAAAAACAAAACACATACAACATAAAACAAAAACAATAATACAGATAACATTAAATTGTACAAGGGAGTTTTAAACCAAGGCAGATTGACACCAATTTTGGAAGGCGTGGTCTTGTTTCTAAATTGTAATTTAGGCTCTCATTCCACTGATGATGTTCTCAAACCTATCTGTCTTATTGGCAAATTTCACATTCACAAAGCTAAAGTGCTTCAAATTACCCCCAATATCCATTTGTTTTGTACTGAATTGCAATGTATATTTGACTCTATTTATAGGATAAAAACAAACATAAAACTATAAAGACCTTTTAAATTGTCATGAGGTGCTTTGCAAGTACAATGGCAGCGAAAAATAAACACCAGCATTGAAAAATTGCCCCTCCCTCCTTTGCCAATAAATGGGTACATGGCAAAGACAAGAATACAGAAAACAGATGCTTTAATTTGAAGTCATTTAAATTCCATCACCAACATTTCTAGAAGCCACACTGGGATTACAGACCAAATCACAGCTCAACAAAACTCCTTTTCATGCACTCCCACATCTCTTAACTGCTGCATCTCCTGTCCAACCAGAACTACATGTTTGTGTTCTCTCCCAGCAGGCTGGTAATAGTCTTTTCATTTTGACTTTCTCCATGCCCCTCATGTTTATCTAGTAATTGATAACAGTGGCATCATTGGGCCTGTGTGTCCGAGATTTGAGCCCTGAATGCTTACAACAGCCCTAATCTCATAATAATCTCATAATCTGTCATTCTGTTCATACTTGTACTTGATGAAATGTACTTAGTTACATTCCACCAATCTTAACATAAATACATCCATTTAACTATTTTTTTTTCCATCTTTAGCCAATAGATTTTAAATGAAAGTGTTTGTAAAGTATTCTGAACTCGGTACTGATCACCCACAGCTTCTAATATTTTTCTCATCACAATTTTAAATGACTTTGGAAAAAAAATTTAAAAAGTGCTTAAAGGGTAAGTAAGGTACCAGTGTGCATTTAAAAAGCATCACAAAAGAACTTTAAAAAAAAAAAAAAAAAAAAAAAAAAGAAAGAAAGAAAGAAAGAAAAGAAAAGAAAAAAAAAGAAAAAAATCCCAGGGAAGGATCTCCCTGGACCCTGACAGAACACTGCCATATTCCAGCTGTGATCTAATTAGAGCTGCAATCCATACCAACCCCCCTACTGCATTCCTGTAAGACATCTCAGAAATGTTTTCACTTTTTACCCTTATTCTGAACATTTTCAACAGGCTATGCTCTCTCCGTGAAAGCTGACTGAAAAATATACTTACGAAAATGAAATTTTATTTCCATGTAAAATCTGATTATTACCTTGTCCCAAGTCTCTTTCCCATGAAGATCTGAACTTTTGATTTCTCTGGCAAAAATTTAAATCCCCACTTTGCTCCCCACATTTCAGTTTGACAAATCCCATCTTGTATTTTCTTAACTTTATGTTCCACATTTCTCCCTTTCTCACAGACTCTTGTCATCTGAAAACAGCTATTTTCCACTGTCCTACCAATGACCCTATTTGAACCTGAATTAACACTTTATCTTCGACTAATTTCATGTGCAATTTGATCAGCAACTCCACAGGCTTTGTCCACAGCAGCCAGTTACCACATGGTGGTGCTGCATGCTAACATATTCTGAGGCCTGACAGAGGAGTCTAATTTTTGATAACTGGTTTATTATTCAGCTGTGTTTTATTCATAAATCTTAAACAATACATCAAGTGGCTGTGGTATAACAGGAAGAAGCTAACGGTAGAGATGGGTGACAAATTAAAAAGCTGAGTGGACAAACACAGTGAGTACAGGGCACATGGCTGTGTTCGTGGTTAATGTGGATCTATGGCTTCTATACTGTTCTGTAAAGGGAACTAACATATACAACCACCAGATCTCAACCCCACTCAACAGCACTCTCCACCACCATCATCAAAAACACAGAATCAGGGATTACATGTTGGAAAAATGCTGTTTGTCCCTCCAGTAGAGTACATTTACTCAAATACTGTCCTTATGTACAAATTTGAGGTACTTGTACTTTACTTGAGTCTATTTTTTAATGCCACTTTGTACATTTACTTCACCACATTTCAGAGGGAAATATAGTACTTTTACTTAAATACATTTATCTGAAAGCTGTAGTCACTAGTTACTTTACAAATTTTTTAAAATATGATATTTTGCTACAAATTAAAGAATCACACAGTTTATATAAGGGCAGCTGGAACGATTAGTCGATAAATTAATTAGCCAATTGACATAAAATGAATTGGCAACTATTTCTGATAAACATTTATGTCTTTTTCTTATTTATTTTGAATTATTTTGAGGTTGTTTTTTTTCTTTTCTCTTGAGATTTGACTGGATACATTTACTCTTAATAATAATACTTACTTACATGTACTTAAGTAATATTTTCAATGCAGGACTTTTACTTACTTGCTCAAGTAAAGGATCCGAATACTACACACAATTTAAGAACTATGACACTGAAGCTGTTCTGGAGGCTTTACTAACACACGTCTCCTGTTTATCTGTCTATCTGTGGTTTAAATAGTAGCAGAGGAAGCACTGGCTAGATTAGAAGCAGTAATATTACTGCAGCAGTACTTCAGTTAGTCCGGAAGTCGATGATTTTCGACTTACAAACAGAGAAACAGATAACACAAAATGCACCCATTACCCCAAATCATCCTCCCACATACCCTCAGGAACACATTAACACTTCCATGAGAGAAAGTAGAAAAAAGAGAAAAAAAGAGGGGATAAAGAGAGGTTTTGATCAGATTAACCCTGAAGACACCTATGCAAATTGACTTGATTTCTTTCAAAAACATAGACAGAAGGTAGTGAGCAAGTTAACACGAAGTTACCTAAAAATCAGCAAAGTGCAATGAGAAAGAAGTTACAAGAAAATAACCTCAAAGGATCAAAAGAAGATAAAAGAACAAAAACAGGAAATGACCTGAAAAGGGTGCTAAAATCGTTTTAAAAAAAATAATGAATAGTTGGGTTTTTTTTTTTGGTTTTTTACTGTAACCTCATTTTAAATATATATTTATATTAAGTATTTAGTTTTAATGATATTATTTTGATAATTATTTGATAAACTCTGACTGTTTTTTTAAAAGATAATTTTCAGGTCATTTTTTTGTCTCTCTCTACTATTTATTATTATTATCATTATTATTTTGCAGCTTGCAGGACATTTCATGACAATGCTGATTACCATTTTTTAAAGAAATCCAACCAATTTGCTCACATTTCAAAGGTTTAAATGCTTATAAAAGGCATCTCAATGCAGCATATATATATATATATATATATATATATATATATATATATAGGATATGTGCCTTGTCAACCACACACTGTTGCATAAGTTTACTAAACAAAGCAAAATCAACAGCAACTACAAGATCAAACAAAACAAAACAGAACAAACAAGAGCAACTTCTCAGACACAAGTCACTTTGTGCATAAATCTTAAATGCATATTGAAGGATATTTCATCATTCTTATATGAGCTCATATTAACCATTAACCATTAGCCTTCCCTGCAGTGCGTTTTGTGCATACATCTGGGATTCTCCTGTTCTATTTATTTAATTTAACTGGCGTTATATATATGTTCTCATTTCATACTGTAACAGTTTAAATGTGGTATTAATTGACTGGGTGTGGGCTTTAGTGCACATTGATTCCCAGTCCTCTGTTGATATATCTGTTTCTAAGTGTTCCCTCTGTCCATTTTGTTTGTAATCTGAGTTATCTGTTGAGTGGGTAGTAACAGATTTTATAGCTCTAACACAGCACCTTTACTTAAACTGTCTGTAGACATACATTTCAAAGGTTTGGTTAGGAGATTGTTTTAGTTCATTCTACTAAAATGTATTAGCAGAAGGAATTGTATATATATATATATATAATATACATATATATATATATATATATATATATATATACATACACACATATATATATATACATATATATACACACACACACACACACACACACACACACACACATATATATATATATATATATATACACACACACATACATACACACACACATATATATATACATACATACATACACACACACACACACACACACACACATATATATATATATATATATATATATATATATATATATATATATATAAATATATATATATATATATATATATATATATATACACATATATATATATATTTTAATCTATGTTGCACTTGCATCTAATTTCTTCAAATGACATCATGCTGTCTGAGCAGCAGTGGTTTTAGTAAAAGCAGTAATAATGGAATAGTCCTGGGTGTGAGGGGAAAGTATTGGCCCGTGACAGTTCTAATTTTCCCCTGGATTTTCTACTTTAACTCCGGATTTTCTTCTCTTCTCTTCTTTAGTTTGAAAAACTGCCAAGCTTATACGCAATGACTTATTTACTCATGTATTAGTACTTTTTTTATTACAGCATCAGTCCAAAATTGTTGCAGCAGCAGTGACGTTATTAGTATGGGTCAAACTGGTATGAAAATGGAAAATGCTTTTGTGTTGCAACAAGCCTCAAACAGGAACAAACTTTATGCTTGCGCAACAGCTCAGTAGTATACCTTAGAAGCGGAAACAGAAAACCACAGGTTTCACCGAGAGTCTCTTTCAACCCCCCACCCCTGATCATCCCAGAGCCTTACCCAGCTGTGCCTAGACAGGTAGAAAGTTCAATAGCAATCCTGCATTGGCTCATTATCTAACCACTGTTCCACTGTTGCATAAGTCTGGTGTTTCCTTTTTTTCCAAAATCCTCACATCACACTATCTAAAAGGCCTGCACTCGCTGCTCCTCATGTGACTGAAGTCATTTCTAATCCTCTGGTTTGGTCTCTATTTTCATTTCCTCCTGAGTTAGAGGTTAGGAGGTTCACTGCTTCTGTTTGGCTCAGATGACTTCTTCATTACAGCAAAAATGAATGATAGATAAATAAAGATGGATACAGCATCATGGCCAAATGCATGTAGACACACACTTTTGGTCTAAACCATATTACATCTATATTATATTTAAACATACTTGAAATCATTGTATATTTAAAATCATGTTGCAGAAGAAAATATTCTTTTTTTTTTAGTTTTCTGCACTTTTTGGGGTCATTTTCTTGCTTGTTTTGTTTTTTTCTTTTGTTTTTGCTTATTTTCAAGTAATTTTCTTTTATCATTTCACTAATTTGCACATTGCAAATTATTGAAAAAAATAATTTTAAAAACAAATTAAATCAATCTGCTCAGGTTTTAAAGGATTAAATGAAAGGAAATCTTTAAGTCTGAGTAAAGCAAAATCAGTGTTTTCTTTCTAAACTAGGGCTGTCAGCAGTAACATGTTAATCGCAATGCAATAAGGTCTGTACGTGTTCATGTTTTAAAAACTGTGTTAATCACTGGCTGACATTCTGGTCTTTAAGATGCTGTACTCGGTTGAGTTATAAAGCTAAACCGATCATACTGATATTATCTTAAGCTAAAGCAGTGGTTCCAACCATGTCATGTTAGCTTCTCAGTAAGGTGGCAGAATTACACTCCAATGTTAGGCTAAATTTTGGTGGTGGAAAAATGGCATGGCCATTTTAAAAAGGGCCTTCGACCTTTTACCTCCAGATATCTGAATGAAAATCGGTTTTATGTTTACCCATGATTCTCCCCCTTTTACAGACATACACACTTTATTCTAGTCCTATGCAGTTTTTTGCTGCTATTTGATTCCTACTCAAGCTAATCTGGTAAGAGCTGCTTCACCTTGGTAACATGGACTTCATAGCTGTTTTGTAATTTAAAATACTAGAATTAAAAACATGTGATTAAAAATGCGATTAAACATGAATAACTATTGAAATTCTGCGATTCATCTCAATTTGAAAAAACTGATCATAGGACAGCCGTATTCTACACACATTTCACACGTTGGAAAATACTTTTTGAAAATGTGAAAAGACTGAATTGTTGAGTACTGCACTGTGGAGTTAGACCAGTAAACTGGTTTTCACGATTTCTGAGTCCAGGATTTTTTGGGCGTGCCTAAAAGCCTGCTCAATTGGATCCATCCTTTGCATAACATCTCCCCCACTAGGCTACATATAAATGCAGAATGAGCAGACTCTCATTAGCAACTAACCCCCTAAAGAGCTAGTAGCTGAGGCAGCTCAAGAATCTCCTTCGCAGCTTAAGTAGTAGCTCAATAACATATACACCCTGACCCAAAGAACAAGAGAGCCATTGAAAGCTAACAGCAGCTAACGCTGACAATTTTTTTTATTACTCAGATTACTCAGATTTATGTATTACACACATTTTTCTTGGGTCCCCCAAAGTTTAACATTTCAATCTGGATTGCCCCCTTGTGTCTGTCTGCAGTATAGGTCATAAAACCCGCCCCTCCATGTTAGTGAATGGGACAATGGTTAGTGAGTTGGCCAAACTAAAAAGTCAAAGTATACACCAAATAAATGTTTTCCAAAATGGTTTTCTTTCACTGAAGGTATTTCACATCACTCTGATGTTTGTTCAAGTGTTTGTTTCCATGATAAATTCGGTTTTAATGAGTTACTAAATTATACAAAAAGGGGATTTCCACCATGATTGACAGCTGTTGCAGCCAATCAATATGCTTGCAATGGAGCTGCTCGCTTGGTCAGATGGGTATTTTGGCTGGAACTTCTCCAGGATATCGCTACTGCGCAGACTCCAGCTCTCAATGACATCACCCTCGCAAGATGGCAACACCAGTATCTCAGGTATTTTAACCTCACATAAACATTAACAGCGCGAGTAAGTGGGGGCGCGTCGTCCATCTTGTACATAGTAACACACTCCTTATGCATTTATTTTTGCTTTACAAAGACTTTAAAGCTAACATATAGATAATATTCTAAACAACGGTATTCTTTCAACTTTGTGGCAACAATTTGTGTTTGTCTCTTTGCTGCTCTGACATGTTCCCAGTTTGATGTGGAGGAACTGCACTAGTCTTCTCAGAGACATGTGCCCACGTTTATCATCCTTCTAAGAATCACACTTAAGGTTGCGTGTGAACAAAAAGACACACTTAGTAAGAAACTTACTCCTACATCCAGCAAAGTGTAGGAGTAACTGTTAAAAGCAATTCTAAGTGATCATTTGATTCATCACATGCAGGCTCAGAGCAGGGAGTGCCCATGGAGATCAGGATTTACCCTGCAGCTGCCCCACTACTTACATTTCACTCACTGATGTTTTTTCTACCAAAACAAAATGCTTTCAGACTGAGTCACATTCGCCCATTCACATAATCATGATATAACAAGAAACTGAACTGGCTGAAATGATAACCAAACCCATGGGGAAATTTTTTGAATTCATCAGAGAAAAAATATTATAAGGAGTATTTCATACCATTTGCAATTGCAAACAATCCCAAAAACATTAAAAGTAATGTCTAAATAAATCAGTGCTTTAAAAAGAAAAAAAGGCTGATCTGATCCATATAGCTTCAGCTTACAAATTATTTATCTTGACCAATAAGATTTTGTATAATCACTCCAAAACATGTCTCAGAAGGTGTAGATTCAGAGCATTTTTAAGTTATGGAAAACATCTCTTATTCTTAAGTTTATGAGTACTGAGTAGTTTTTTTTTTTCTTATCTTTCTCAAGTGAAGTCTAAAAAATGTCAGCGCCCATGGTGCTGCAGCTATCACATAAGGCTGTAATGTCAAAGTGAATCAATACTCACACATTGGCCATGCGGTGGTGGAAAAGGTACACAACACTATAACTTTAGTCAAAGTATAGATACTCCTGGTCAGATATTACTCGAGTGCAAGTTAAAGTTGCAGAGTGTACCTGAGTTCAAGTACTCGAGTACTTGCTTTAAAAAGAAAAGGATCCAGAATACTTTTTAAAATCAAGGTTGTATATTGTCACAACATATTTACAGACCCCAAAGATTCTAAAACAACCCACTGAATGCTCTGACTTACTTATAATGTTAGTACCTGTAGAATGTAAAGCTTATTGAATATGCTGCAATGCCCATAGAAATGCCCATAGAAACACAAATTGACAGAAATAACATCATTTTTGAAATTTATCAAGTGAAGTACAATTCATAATTATAAAGAAATTGACCAGATGGCCAAAACTATTGTTGACAACAGGTATTTTATTGCATACACTCTGTTGGACTGATTCTCACTTTTTAGAGGTTAAAATGGAATCAGACCTTAAAGACATGGGGTTTTCCCCCTGCTGTCCTCAAACAACCTCCCTTATCTTCACAGAATCAGCAGCCTGAAACCATCCTCCACAGTTTCACTGTTTCATGTGGTTGACATTGTGAGTGATGCACTGTTCATTTCCCTCTAAAATGGAAGGAAAGGAGCAGATGGGCCAAGCTACAGCAACATGTACCATACACAGTTTCATACACACAGGAAAATCAAATGCCAAGAGTAAGACCTAGTTCATGTGTGAGGTGAAGGACAAACATTTTATTTATAATGTAAGGGCAGAGAATGGAAGCATATTTGAATGTAAATCAATAAGAACTTTGATAAGATTTTTTTTATGTCACTTGATATGAACATGAGAAGTAAAGAGAAGATTCTGACATTGGAAATGTGTTTGTGCATGGTGGATTGTTGCAAACAGAGCCCTCTGTTTACCCTTACAGTTTTGCTGGACATCTGATCCAACTCTTCATCAGGTGATGATCAGGTGACTGCTCTGGTCCTCTCATCACACTAGTGTTAAAGACACATAGCCACAGATCTCATGAAAAAACGATAAAGTCGATCATCAAAACTTGGCCTACGGTTTTTAAAACAGTGGACACTGGGAAAGTCAATGACAGGTCCACCTGTCCAATAACAATGTACCACTTTAAAATGGTTTCAGTCATATTTGACTAACAGACAATTTCAAGTCTTAATTAACAATCATGTATCCTCCTCAGCTCCCCTGCTGTGTGGAGTTCCTCAGGGATCAGTTCTTGGACCAATCCTCTCTTCACTATATATGCTACCTCTCTGGCATTTGTTCAGCACCTTCCAATCAACTGTCCTCCCTCCACAATTGCTTAGCTGCCATGAATGTCTGGATGTCTCTTAATTTTCTCAATTTAAACCCAGAAAAAAACAGAAATTCTCTTAATTGGCCCTGATAGCTTTTCCTCTGCAATTAATCAGTTTATTGGTCCTCTTCAAACATCAAACCTGTTGCTAAGAATCTGGGTATTGTCTTTGATCAGCAAAAGACTTTTGACTATCATGTCACTAAGCTTGCTCCTGTTTTCTTAAGCTTATAAATTTTGCAAAAATCAGATGTATGTTGTCTACCAAGGACCTTGAGTTTCTAATACACACTTTCATTCTCTCCCATTTAGATTATTGCAATTCCCTTTGCACATGCCTTAGTCAAGCTGTTCTAAATCGTTTACAACTGGTTCAAAAGACAGCTGCAAGACTACTGACTAGGACGAGCCATCACATCCACATAACACCTATTCTTGCATCATTCCATTGGCTTCCAGTAAAATTCAGAATATTCTACAAGACCCAGTAACACTTTACAAAAAATGAGTAGTTACTGAGAAACGAATGAGGAACTAATCATTAGTTAATGGTCAACTAATCATTAGTTAATGGTCAGTTTTTGAGTAAATCTATATTTGTACTATTTGTGTTAATTTCAGTTTCACCTTCTCTTCAGTAAATCCTGCCATGTACAACAGACAGGCAGGTCATTGGTTGGGATCTTGGGCAAATGGGTTCAGCTTGCTGTTTCAGATGAGATCAGTACAATATTTTTATTTGAGAATGTTGCACAGCAGAACTAAAATGTAAATTGATAAATTCCACTCGACCTCTTCATATGTAAGTGACTGGAAGGACCCACCATGTGTTAAGGCAGTAGGATAATATTTATCAGTGAATAAGGGTGTAGCCCCTTTTAAGACTGACAAAAAGCATAATGAAGGTTAATGGTTAATTAATGATTCATTACTCACTAATTACTCAGTATGATGCTTCACTTTACTTCAGGGGATGCAAAATGGGTAACTAATGGTCAAGAATTAATTAAGTAATGATTCACTACCCATTAACTACTTAGTATGATGCTTCACTTTACTTCAGGGGACACAAAAAGGGTAAATACTGGTCAAGTAATAATTTAGTAATAATTCAGTACTCATTAACTACTCAGTGTGATGAGACACTTTACTTCAGGGGACACAAAAAGGGTAAATAATGGTTAAGTAATAATTAAGTTATGATTCAGTACTCATTAACTATTCATGTATTGCAGTCCTACACAAAAAACAACAACTAATGGCCAGGAAATAATTCAGTAATGTTTCAGGCTGGTGCTGAGGAGCTGAGGAGTAGCTTCTACTCTCAGGCCACTGGGATCCCGAATAGGATCACTGCCCCCTCCAACCATGCATATATTGTGGCTAATGTGTTCATTATTTACAAGTGTTACTTATTGGACTTCTTTGTTGCACAATATGCAGGAGCTGGCAGGATTACATTTCACTGTGATTGCATCTTGTCAATAAAGATTGATTGATTGGTTATTAGGTTGTTCCTCATTTGTTCCCTCACTCATTTTACTAATCAGCTAATTTTAGGAGTCACCAGAGAACTGATCATTAACTAATAGTTAGTTCCTCATTCATCCCTTATTAGTTACATAACTCATTTCTAAATTAACTCATCATTAACTAATGATTAGCCACTGTCTGGTATCTGAATGGAAGTTACTCAAGAACTGACCATTAACTAATGATTAGTTCCTCATTTGTTTCTCATCAGTTCCCTCTGTTATTATTAGTTAACAAATTATTAACTAATGATTAGTTACTGTATGACATTTGATTGGGAGTTACTAAGAACTGACCATTAACTAATGATTAGTTCCTCGTTAGTTTCTCAGTAACTACTAATTTTTTGTATACCTTAGTATGGCTAGTTCCTCATTCCCTCCTCATTAGTTCCCTATTAAGTAATGATTAGCTTCTGTATGACATTTGATTTGGAGTTACCCAAAAACTGACCATTAACTAATGATTTGTTCCTCATTCATTGCTCATTTGTTCTTCATTAGCTCCTCAGTAACTACTAGTTCTATGAGATCCTGTTGATAACATTCAAAGCCCTGCACAACCTTGCCCCCAGTTACATTTCTGTCCTTGTTCCTTATGCTACCTCTCAACCACTCCAGTCCACAAATCTTTGTCTTGTATCAGTCCCTCACTCGTACTTTAAAACAAAAGGTGATCGTTCATTCGCTGTTCTAGCCCTTACCTTCTGGAATAATCTTCTCCACTCCATTAGGTTTGCTGAGTCCTTGGACTGCTTTAAACGTCTACTAAAAACTCACTTTTATAGGAAAGCCTTCCTATAGTGACTCCCTGTGTGATATTTGTTTGTTTTGGTCTATATTATACTGTTATATACTGTTTATAATTATATTATATATGAAACTCGTGAAATGAAATTAATTCGTTCATTCACTGATATATTTTTAAGTGTGTGTGTATATGTGTTTTGTGAAGCGCTTTGTAACAGTATGTTTTATAAAGTGCTATATAAATAAAGCTTTTCTTACTTACTTACCCAAGTGACCTTAAGAGACTACAAGAATAAAATTTTGAACTGCTGTTTGGTGCGAAGGCACAGGCAGCAGTCAGAGCCTTCGACCCTGCCACGCTGTCACATAGAGGTGACCTTTATGTCATTTCTTTTCTTTACCATGCAAGATTCTGCAGCTGGAGGTCAAGACCTTTGCAAATCTATAGTGGCTGGCTTTACCTCAAATGATTACGCTTCTTTTTTAGAGGCATGAGCTCACATAGTGGCAAACCCATGGTGGTTTTTAAGGTCTGATTGGACCCCATATATTTAGGTCGCAAGGCACCTGTGAGCTCTGGCTTCAGCTCAGGAAAAAAAGGGGATTAAATAATGGAACTGTACATAAGGAACAACTATATGCTTTCTCATTATGTAAATGAAAGTATAACAAAAGGAACAGTCATTACATTAGTAACAGCACTGGAATTTAGCAGCAGTCGGACTTTGGTGCCACCTCTAATGAAGTTAATCGGGCAGGTATGGCAAGTCCCACTATTTCCCATCATATTTGTATTGTTTTACCCAGGACTAAAAAATACTTTCACAAAATCAAATTAAAAAATGTGTTAGGTGATGTTGACTGATGTCCAACCTACTGTCACCAACCACTTTGGCGTAAGGACTTGTCTATGTACTTGTTTGATTAGATCTCAGTGCCGCATTTGACACAACTGACCTTCACATACTTTTTCATAGACTGGAACATTTAATTTGCTTTAAAGGAGTGAAACTAAGCTGGTTTAAAATGTGTTTATCGGATGGATCTCACTTTGTTCATAAAAATCATCAACCCTTTGTGCATTCTAAAGCCTGTTACTGAGTTCTGCAAGGTTCTGTGCTTGAACCAATACTATTTATTTCATAAATTCTTCCCCGTGATGGCATTATTAGCAATCACTCTGTTAACTTTCCTTGCTATGAACATAATACGCAGCTATATCTGTTGATCAAACCACAACTATCTAGACAAGCATGTCTTAGGAGTCTGTGGAGCAGCTCTGTGACCGCAGCCTGCTACTGAACAAGCTCCTCTGCTGTGTGATGGCAGTGTGTAGAGGGTGACAGTCATTGTGAACTTCCATAGGTATATCTATTGATCAAACACAGTTATCCATAGTTATCTAACTATATCAAATAAAATGGACCACATAGCTCTATTTATGACTAAAAATAAACAACAACAATATAAATATGATCAAGTTGTAATTATGTGTGCAAAACCACATCACCCATCATGAACGCAATGCCTTCACATATTTTTCTTAACAGCAGAGAGATTGTGCACCAAATATTTGAGGTGAGCGGCTGTTTTGTCAGCGATGTGGATGTCTATATTATGTTATCATAATGTAATGAGGAAGCTTAGCAGTGGGCCAATGCACAAAAACCACTGTGTACTCCTCTGCGGCACTGGGGAGAGAGTCAAGTTTTTTTTTAGATGAAGGGAATTTGCTTCTTGTGTCAGATTTAGAAACAGAAAAATAGAACATCAAGAGCAGGGTGATGTACTGTCACATGAAGGGAGTTTTTATTTCTAAACAGTTCTTTTTAAATCCTTATACAAAATGAGATGCAAAAATGTAGTAAATGTATGTGAAGGTGGGCTGAATACCACATAAAAAGGGGGAAAATATTCACATCCTTCTTGTCTTGTTGTCAGACACCCTCCTACTAAAGTCTCCCTCGCTGGAAAGGCAAGTTTAGTCATTCTCACTGAATGAGATGTCAAGTGATACTTAGGAGTAGGATCAGAATGTTTGTGGTCAAACTGTAATTTCCCCATCATGTATTTTATTCATTTCTTTTAACACATTGAGTAAATGTGAAGAAAATCTCCTTCTGTTTATTCGTCCTGTTTAAACTGTAATCTCGGTTCTCCACCCTCCTTCTCCTCCCACTCCTCCACCTCAGCTTTGTGTTGTCCCAGTCCCTGAGCCATTACACACTTGATGAACAGCTGTCCTTCGCTACCAACATCTCCATGATGTTATGGGAATGATATGGGAAAATTATCTAATGATCTAAAGAGTCGATGTGCTTCTATGTTTTAATTGATATGATGATGATGATGATGATGATGATGATGATGATGATTTAACAATATGATTAGCACTGGCGCACTTTAATTGTTTTATCTTTTTATTTGTTTTATCTTTTTATCTTATTGTCATGTTTTATTCTGCATGTTGTCAGTGGTGTCTGAAACCTGTGTTGATGGATGCCTTGCACTTAATACTGCAAACCAAATTTACCTACAGGTACAAATAAAGTAACCTGAACCTGAACCTGATTCTTGCACTTTTTTACCCACACAATTGAATGCAATGATTATAAATAATTTTGGATAAAAGCATCCACTCAATAAAAGTATTGTAATGCATTACATTTGCAGTATATATTCTATTCTATTCTTTTCTTTTTCCAAATTTTATTTCATTTTTTAAACTTTGTTTAAAAATTATCAAATAAATCTACCTTCTACCTTCTTCTACCTTCTATTTGTTTTTATTGCTATCATGATGACACTATTTCCTCATGATAACCAACGGTGTTGTGGTTCCTACCTATGTGTGTGTGTGTGTGTGTGTGTGTGTGTGTGTGTGTGTGTGTGTATGTGTCAGTGTGTTCATATTTTCACAATTTTGAACAAACAATGAAACAATGTAAGACAAAAAATAAACACAGTTTTCTAGTTTTCCTCTGGCATTACAGTTTAGGAACATTAATTTGGAGTTTTAATCTCCAATTAAAGTGGTTTTATTTAATATATCTAAACTGTTATTAACAGTTTACAACCTGTCTAATTATCAGCTTAAGATATTTTGTGAACATTGCAGTCTTATCTAATCAGGTATGTCATCAGTGATCTCATTCAGCACCTCAAGGTGTTACTCCACCCAAAATCTTTTTTGAGTATGCAATCTTTAGACATGAAATATGGCTTATAATTACTGTAAAGAATGAAAAATCTGATCTTCCATGATGTCACTGGCAACCACAAGGCCTCCTTAATTTGACAACTGCTGCTGTTTTGTACAACTTTAACTCCATTATTGTTGTGACATAAAAATGAAATTAAAACTGTAAAATATGCTTGAATAAATCACCAGCCCTCTTTCTCCAGACGAGGTTTGGTTTTCAGGCTTATTGTGGGATAGAAAAACATATTAGTGGCTTCTATGAAATATGGTGTTGCTGATTAGACTTTGGTGCTGATCCAAATCTGGGATTCCTGCCAAGCGATAATCATTTGTTATCCATAAGAAGCCCAAAAGAGATACAGGCTTGATTTCATATCTTTGTATTAACAGGGTCAACAAGTCAATCCATCTTCACTCTGAGGTGACAGTGTAGGAAGATTGCTGGTTTTGCTTTCCTTACAAAGTGACATCTTGAAGTGCTGTGGTTTAAATGTTTATATACTGTAAACCAGGGATACTCAACTTGCTTTACATGGGGGCCACTTTTACAAAATGACAGGACAGCAGGGGCCCATCACAGCAGCCCCCATATATGTTCTTAGGATTTCAGGACATTTCTAGAATTTTAGAATGTTTTTTGGATTTTAGGACATTTCTAGGATTTTACAACGCTCCTACGATTTGAGGACATTTCTAGGATTTTAGAACGTTTCTAGGATTTTACAGTGTTTCTAGGATTTTAGGAACATTTTAGGATTGTAAGACATTTCTAGGATTTTAGGAGGTTTTTAGGATTTTAGGATGGTCTAAAATTTTAGAACCTTTCTCGCATTTCTAACACTTTAGGATGTTTCTATGATTTTTTGAAGTGTTTCGGATTTCAGGACATTTCTAGGATTTTAAGATGTTTCTAGGATTTTAGGTCTTTTCCCGGATTCTAGGACATTTCTAAGATTTTAAGACGTTTCTAGGACTTAAGGACATTTCCAGGACTTAAGGACCTGGACTTAGGGGCTTAACCAGGACCTCCCTTGGGGGGTTTGGGGGCTCTGACACTTTTTTTTTTAGTTTTATTTTTATAAACAAGCTCTATTTTTATGCTGTCTTATGCACTCCGACACCTCATGTATACTAAAAGTACAAAAACAATTCACAGTGTGAATCACTTGCGAATTTGAAAATGGCTGTTACCCCAGCTCCTAACAGGGGGCCAGACACGTACGATGAGTATCACTGTATCACTGCTGTATATGTTCGTCTCACGGTATATGGAAGATAATTGGCTGATGTGAATTGTGGCATGCTTGTAGCTGGCAGCAAACGTAGGTGGATGTTCCTCTTTCCAGGCTGTGGGTTGTCTGTGACGATGAAGACGCACATTTTTCAGCCTGCTTTTCGGTCATCTTAGTTCAACTTTTCAGCTCATCTCCCCTCAAGCTGAGACTCCATA